>NW_021137841.1:0-336324 GCF_004193835.3 Ostrinia furnacalis | reverse complement strand
TTAGAATTAATTTATGATTTAACATGTTAATATCAATGATGTTAATAGTAAACATACATATCTGGTACGAGACATGTTTCACGCAGGGGTGACATCTCCTGGCCATCAGGAAGCCCCAATTTCACTCCAGCTAACTTCTTTTTGTGGGGTTACCTTAGGGGTTAAAATACACTCTAAAATCCAACAACCATGCAGCAACTGAAGCTGAACATTCGTCATGAAATCGAATCTATTTCGAGGTAACTCTAATGAAAGCTTTTCAAAATTTTGATGTTAGATTGGAAGAAAAGTCCGTAAAGTTGTAATGCCAAAGTCTAGGTATTTTATAATCGTAGTTATTTAATCGTGAGTGCAATTTAATGCATGCATATGTAGGTAATAACTTCATACAACGGTGATTATAAATACATGGTAATTAGTACATGGACATTAGAAAACGATAGTTTTTCTTCAAAATTTCCAAAATCTGCTGGGTATGCNTCGGCGCAGTGCCGATCACTGACGTTTGTCAACAAAATGGTGCTTGACTCTTGAGACAGGCTAAATTACACCATATTGTTAATGACATTGAGCATACATTTTTTTAAATACCTTCGCGAAGTAAAACTTCTGTACGTAGTACTTATTATTATTCTGTGCTCGTACTGCCTATTTCATGTTCATCAGAAATAATGTTAGAAATCAAGCCTAAAGCAGGATTCCCATTGACCGGCGCGAGTCGGCGCGCAGCGCAGCGTTAAAATGCGGTGAAATGCGCGCGTATCCGCTGGAATACGCTCGGAGCCGACCGGCTTCCGACGCATGCTCGCGCATTCGTCCGGATCAAAATGTCAGTTAAGCAGTTCTAAGCAATTACGACTCTAAGGGCTATATTTCACCGGGACACCATGGCGGCGCAACCAGTCGCCGGCTACCAACAAAATGTATACAGCTCTATAGAGAGTTACTCACCTGGTGTCCGTTTGGTTGCGCAAAGCCAACCTTCGTTCATATACAATAAAGACTTTATTACTTTATTACTTTAAAAAGCTGCATACATTTTGTTGGTAGCGGCGACTGGTTGCGCCGCCATGGTATCCCGGTGAAATATAGTCCTAAGAACTGTTAATAAAATACTATTTTCTTTACGGCCGTGTAAGTGCGCTCGGACGCGCTCCGATGCGCGCCGGTCAATGGGCATCGTACTTAGAGTTGCTAATGTGGCATTCAGTTACACACGTTTTGAACTGCTCGCTACTAGATGGCGTTGTACGTACGCTTTTAACTCGCGATGGTAAAGTTGTCAGGAGCAATGTTTTGAGCAACTCATAATGTGGCTAATCTTGACAGTGATTTCGCCACTTTTTAAAGATCCTTTTTGGGACCAAGTCCTAGTCGTCAGTGGCAAAGACTTTTTTAATGCCTGGTCTGTGAGCACGTAGAATTTTGTCCAATTATCCCAAGCTACCCATCCTTATCGCTCGCGCGTAATTATTATATTGCTGTCGCGACTGTGCGACGGGCGGCCGCAGTGAGTGTGCGAGCGCGACAGCAATTTATAATTACGCGTGAGCGATAAGGATGGGTAGCTTGGGGTCATTGGACGGAATTCTATCTGCTCGGCGACCGGACTTTAGAGACTTTTTTTAGACTACATTGTGATGTGAATAAAGAGCATATTCGCGTGCAGGCGGCAGCGCGAGCACGGTGCCGACGCGAACATTGGCGGAGGCGTGCGGCGTGCTAGACGTGCTGGACGCGCGCGTGCGCCGCGAGCTTCTCACGTGGTTCATCGGCGTGCAGCTGCAGGTATGTCCAGACGCCAAAAAAAGAGTTTTTTTTATCCACAACTAGCGGCCGCCCACGACTTCGTACGCGTGGATCCTGTTTTACCCCCTTTTCCCGAATTTTCTTTGCTATAAACCTCACGGAGCCCGAGACCTTTCCAACGAATGCAAAACCGTGGAAATCGGTTCGTGCGTTCTGGAGTTATAGCGTCAGGGAGGAAAACCCGACTTATTTTTATATAGTAGACGAGGTAGCTCTTGGCCTGTATCTCACCTGATGGTAAGAAGAAGCGGGCTTCAGTTGAAGTTGTTCCGTCATACCCGGACAACCACTGTCTGAAATGGATAGGACTCAAGTAGTGTTGATGGCTTGATGAGGGCTATCGTTTTAGCGCTCACCAGTTGGCGCCACTGTAGAGTAAGGTCCTGTCACTTGCTAGTAGCGAAGACAGTGGCACCAACTGGTGAGCGCTAAAGTGGTTGGAGGACTATCGCATTTGCACTCATCAAGATGGCGCCACTGTAGAGTAAGGTCCTGTCAATCGCCAAGGGTGCCAACTGTTAATTATAAAAACGATAGCCCTCATTGTATCGCAGGTCCTGAACCGTTTCCACCAGAAAACTGAACGATACTATACTTGGTGGGGGTGAGAAGAACGCTTGCACAGCTAGCGTCAGTTCACTTCTTCACTGCAGGAGTGTTACCATGTCTTATTTACCGAAGGTTAACGCAAGTTTCTACACCCTGACCAGACAGGTAGTGGAGACCTGATGTTTTCATATTTGTCCCATAAGGCGATGGTTTGCGCCGTGAAAGAAACAAACATGAGACGGCAGACCGCGACTTTTACCTGTCTTCAGTCTGTCGCGGCGCGAACCTCCGCCTTTAACCGCTTCTTATGACAGCCACGTGTAGAGTACGGGACTATTCCCACCTCTCGTTCCCACCACTGCAACTCCTGTGTAGCCAGGATCTACAGCTTGACCGCCAACAACCCAACCAGTGAAGGTCAAGTTTGTGTCGGGGGAAAGTTAAACTGTCATTGGACCCGCAACGAAATTAATCAGAGGAACATAGGAGGAGTTCGTTTGTACCACGTGTAGAGTATAGTCTGGTCTGTGAGCACGTAGAATTTTGTCCAATGACCCCAAGCTACCCATCCTTATCACTCGCGCGTAATTATGTTGCTATCGGGCTCACACACTCACTGCGGGTGTCAGTCGCACAGTCGCGACAGCAATATAATTACGCGCGAGCGATAAGGATGGGTAGCTTGGGGTCATTGGACAAAATTCTACGTGCTCACAGACCGGGCTTTAGAAGTAATCTCCGTTATCTCTCTCCGCAGGAGTACCAGCACCTATTCTCGGCGGAGCAGGAGTGCGCGTGGCTGACGCACATCGAGCGGCGCTATGCGTGGCTCAAGCGGCACCTGCTGGCCTTCGAGGACTCACTTGGCGCCGTGTTCCCGCCCGCCTGGCGCCTTAGCGAGCGCATCGCGCACCAGTTCTGCAAGGTTATTTTTTATGCATTACAAGGCAGTTCCCGCGACCTTTACCAGATCGTCGGTCCACCTAGTAGGAGGCCTGCCCACGCTACGTCTTCCAGCCCGTGGTCGCCACTCGAGAACTTTTCTGCCCCAACGGCCATCGTCTCTACGAGATATGTGCCCCGCCCACTGCCACTTGATTTTAGCAATTCTGCGAGCTATGTCGGTCACTTTGGTTCTCCTGCGGATCTCCTCATTTCTGATTCGATCACGCAGGGAAACTCCAAGCATGGCCCGCTCCATCGCCCTTAGGGTGACCTTGAGCCTTCTTATGAGCAGTTATTTGACCACAATCGCACCTGATGTTAAGTGGGATGCAGTCTAGGATGGTACATATTTGCCCTGTAAGTGCCTATTCACTCTCGCCTTGAAAAGGCCCGGATTATAGTCTCCGGAAAAGACAGTAGCAGGCAGCGAATTCCAGTCCCTAGCTGTTCGCATTATAAAAGAGTCATCGGAACGCTTAGTGCGAGCTGGTGGAACGTCGACAATATAGGGATGGTACGCTAACCTGCGTCTGGTTCCCCGATGTATGGTGCGCGGGTAGTGTCGGTGGTCGCACTCGAGCTGAGGACTCACTTTGCGCCGTGTTCCCGCCTGCCTAATAGCGAAAGTAACTCTGTCTGTCTGTCTTGCTTTCACGCCTAAACCACTGAACCGATTTTGATTAAATTTGGCATAGAGATAGTTTGAGTCCCGGGAAAGGACATGGGATAGTTTTTATCTCAGTTTTTGAAACAGGGACCCGCGCGATAAAGTTTTTCTGTGACAGACAAAATTCCACGCAGGCGAAGCCGCGGGCGGAAAGCTAGTCTGTTGATATGCCACAAATAGGTATGTATAGCCTGACCAGGAACATAAAAACCCTCGCCATGTTGCGGAAAACTAATGGTACTAATTTCTTTTAATGGCAACAGTAACTGAAAACTTCATTGGCATGTCACCTTGCATGTCAGTCTATTGTTGTCAAAGTGTAAACAAACTTTATTTTAAATGTGTGCAATTGATTTTGTGAATTAAATTGCTAAAATATTTTTATAGTCGTGAAAGAAAAGTGGTTCACGATGTGTTAATGTATTTGTCGAAGAGAAATACTAAGGGTTCGGACAATATTTTCATTGAATAATGTTTCCGACAAAGTTTGTCAAATTGACTGACATGTTTATCGTATAGTACAGTCCACTATGAAAATTAGCTGTAGTCTGTTTCAACTACCCATTTTAAAGTTTTTTGATACTTTCTAAGTTTTGAATTTTATGGAATTGGGAAAGAAGTACCGAGTTTGAAGCGTTCATGAGCAGACATTGCAGTTGAATATTCAAGTTCTGAATTTGATTATTGATGAATAATAAAATAAATCCTACTAGCTCGATTGATGGTTTCATTTAATTTATTTAAACCAGGTAACCTTTAATAATATTTTTCGTTCATTTATGAAAATATCAAATTAGCCCGTAATCCTGAATCCTGATACATAAATTTAGCCTATTAATTTAACACATGTCGATTGTACTCAGTGTTGCACTATCAAATGCAATTGAAGCGCCTCTATGCCAGGGATTTTATGTTCCTGGTCAGGCTATAACAGCTAAATGCGAGGTGAAGCGAGTTATATTTGGGACGCACGTAGGTGGCGTGTAATGTGACAGGAAACGTGCAGTGTGACAGAGAACGTGCAGTGTGACAGAGAACGTGCAGTGTGACATGGAACTTGCAGTGTGACAGGGAACGTGCAGTGTGACAGAGAACTTGTAGTGTGACAAGGTGTGTACAGGGTGACTGCGAACGTGTAATATGTGACAGGACGTGTATAATGTGACAGGGATCGTATATAGCATAATAGTGTGTATAGTTTGACACAGAAAGGATTGTTCTATTATCCACAATAAGAAAGTTCTTAGCTTGCATCTCAAATCTCACCTGATGACCTGATCAAAACCAAAAACATCTTATTTTCTTAAATTAGTACTTGCAAACTGATGGTGATCAAGATAATTATTTTTATTTTATTTCTCCTTAGATCACGAAAACGGAACTGAGCAATATCCTCGCAGCGCGGCGCAATGAGTTAGACGTCAAGCTGCTTCTGTATGCTGTGCAGAAGACGTATAACTTCGAGCTGCTGCTGCATAAGAGGTTTACTGGTGAGCTCATCAAATAGACAAATAATCTGTTAAAATCACGTTA
Organism: Ostrinia furnacalis; assembly: GCF_004193835.3. Taxonomy (NCBI): domain Eukaryota; kingdom Metazoa; phylum Arthropoda; class Insecta; order Lepidoptera; family Crambidae; genus Ostrinia; species Ostrinia furnacalis. Next base: position 330,821 of record NW_021137841.1, on the reverse strand, counting down.
CGGGATTTTTGCAACAAAATCTTTTTAAACGGTAAATACCCTCCCGACGTTTCAATTCGGTTGCACGAGTCATGGTCGCGGGCAGACTGAAGAGATGCATCGTCGTCTACTCTGGCGCGATTAATTTTCTTCACCCACCCGCATTTGCACATTTTCGTCAGTGGTACAGTCAGTCCGACAAACTACACTAAAGTACGATCGCCGAGCACGTACCATTTCGTCCAATGACCCCGAGCTACCCATCCTTATCGCTCGCGCGCAATTATATTGCTGTCGCGACTATGCAACGGGCGGCCGCAGTGAGTGTGCGACCAGACTATAAGTGTCCGAGTTTCTCAGAGAAAATCTCGTGAAGTGATAATTTTATGGTAAAAAAATGCAACATAATAGTTTAGAATATTAAATAGTCTGTATTTTATCCTAAAGACGCCTTCAAATTAGAGACGAGAGGAAGTGCTACAGTGGCGTCAATATATTTGTATACATGATTGGAAAAATTAGTGTATTTTCAGGTACCGATTTGGGTGCTGAAAACATAGACCCGAGCGCACTGGACAAGCAGAGTACTTTCGACCCGGATGCAAAAGACGTGAGTATAAAGGACGTCGCATAATTACCAATCTGTTTGTATGAAACTGCATACTGCAACGCACAGTTATCCGCACAGTAACGTGAACGCCTCGCCTCGAAATCCTTTTCCGACTTGATAAGTCTGCTATGAGCTTAAATCACCAATCAAAAGTTTTATTTTACAAAATCTAGGTTTGTTTGGCTTGTAATGAGAATCGCATCATCAGCATATAAAAAGTACGTCAATTGACTATGCCTTTTTATCACCTAATGCTTAAATTTTTTTTTCTGCACTCTGGGTGAGATTGTGATCAAGAGCAATGTACGGTACGCACATTCAAAGAAAGGAATGGTGGATGGAAAGTCACTGGTTGCTATGACAAAGAGTTTATTGCAATAGCTAACACTATTACAAGGTCTAAACTACTTAGGTTAAAATGGTGCGAAATGGTGAAAAGGTATGAGTGGTTACGCGTGGTTAGTCCAGTCATTTAAGCTTAAATTAGGTAAGAATCTCGGAATTAGAGATACCCAGCTGTAAGTCTGTAAATACTTGTATATTGACACCCTAAAAGTTGTCTCAAAACCTACATATGGTAGGGTGTAAGCAACTATTAAATTTTAAGGTCAAAGGTCACAAAAATCGGTTTTTTGCGCTTTTTTTGGAAATATCTCATTTCCTATGGGTTTTTTGCTATTTGTATTTATTATCAATATTGTAGAATACTAAATTCTCATGTAGGTACCTTAGTAAACTCAAAGCTTAGTTACAACAAGGAATTCCCGAAATTCCCACAGGAATTAGCGGGAAAATCCTTTTGTATGAAAAATCTAAACCGCTTAAGTAGACCTGAAGTGATGCAGTGACCGCGCGCTCTCCGCCCTCTATCTCGAAAACGGTTCACCGTATAAAAAAAGTTTTAAACAAAATTTGTAGAGAATTTAGTATTCTACAATATTGATAATAAATACAAATAGCAAAAAACCCACAGGAAATGAGATATTTCTAAAAAAAGCGCAAAAAACCGATTTTTGTGACCGTTGACCTTGAAATTTAATAGTTGCTTACACCCTACCATATGTAGGTTTTGAGACAACTTTTAGGGTGTCAATATACACGTATTTACAGACTTACAGCTGGGTATCTCGAATTCCGAGGTGAACTACTATAATGACTGGACTAGGTTGGTTTGGTGACCGAATAAACACTAAATGTAAAATCAATGAAATATCGAAATAAAGTTTGCTGTAAGTTGATGCCACCGCGCCGCGGTCGGCGCGTATTGCTGACATAAACAACCTAAATAAATTGTACGTTCAAAGATCGTACAAGCAATATGATAAAATATTTTTAACCTCATTATCTTCCAGGCATTCCCAGAGTCCGAAACGCCCTCAGAAGCGGGTGACTTGCCGGAGACGGGCGTGACGTCACCGTGGGTGCGCTCCATCGGCGAATGCTTCGAGCCGTATCTCTCGTTGTACATACACAGTTTGGACGCAAATTTACGATCATTTATGGACCGATTTGTACAGGTAAGTGTGTTACAGGGAGCGTGCAGTGTGACAGGAAACATATTCAGAGTGACAAGGAGCGTTTAGTGTGACAGGGATCGCGCGGTATGGGTGGAAACGTGTTCAGAGTGACAGGGAGCGTGTATAGCGTGACAGAGAATGTCAATACTGTTACTGATAAATATCTTCGTGACATGAAATGTTTGACGTCACCGTGGGTGCGCTCCATCGGGGAATGCTTCGAGCCGTACCTCTCGTTGTTCGTAAGTTTGCATCCAGACTGTGTATATACACATATCATTTATGGACCGATTTGTAGAGGTAACTCTGTTACAGGGCGCGTGTAGTGTGACAGGGAACATTTAAAGAGTGAAAGGGAGCGTGTAAGGTGTGACAAACCAAAGGCAGTGTCCATACTGTGACAGATGATTATAATAGTATGGCACGGAATGCGTGACGATCTTTTATGGACCGCTTCGTGCACGTGAATGTGTTACAGGGAGCGTGCTGTGTCACATAGCGTGACGGATCGTGCTGTGTGACAGGCAACATTTACAGAGTGACAGCGGGTACAGTGTGAAAGTGAAGTGTGACATCGAAAGTGAAGTGTGACAGGGACAGGGATTGCGTCTATGTGTAGCGTGACATCGAGCATGTGTACCGTGACAACGAGAGTGTATACCCTAATATCAAACGTTTGTAGCGAGACATCGAGCGTGTGAACTGTGACAACGAGAGTGTGTAAAGCTTTAAGAACACCAACGCGTGGAGAGATCAAAGGCCAATGACAGGTCGCACGACCTATGACAGTTCACGCGAACTATCATTGGCCTTTGATCACGCCATGATCGTGCCGGTGATGGCGATCCGAGGGCCTAGTGTGAGTTTTTATCAAACGCACTCACCAGTGAGCGCGTCAAAAAATGACATTAAATGTATGACGGATTGTACAGCGCCCCTAGCGGGAAACGTTCAAAAACTTAAAGGACATCATCCATTTTGGTCCAAAATCAAAAGTGCCGGCCAAAAAATAAAAGTGCTGTATTCTGATAGAATACGTCCGCCTTAGCATTTATTACTATGGCACCAAAGCTGTAGCACCACTGTGCATCGTAGTATTTGAGTTCTAAAAATATATGAAACGACTGACTTTGATCTCAAATACTACGACGCACAGTGGTGCTACAGCTTTGGTGTCATAGTAACAAATATAAATAAATATAAATATCCTTAGACAATAGACATTTTACACTGCGCTTCTAGTCCCAAACTAAGCAAAGCTTGTACTATGGGTACTAGACAACGGATATAAACATACTTAAATACTTTTTTTTTGTAAATACATACTTATTATACATAGAAAACACCCAGTCCAATACAAACAAATATGTTCATGCACACAAATGTTTGTACTGTGCGGGAATCGAACCCGGTACCTCCGGAATAGTAGTCCGTTTCGAACCACTACACCAAACGGCCGAAATGCTAAGGCAGACGTATTCTGTCAGAATACAGCACTTTTTTTTGTTGGCCGGCACTTTTGATTTTGGACCAAAATGGATGATGTCCTTTAAGTTTTTGACCGTTTCCCGCTAGGGGCGCTGTACAATCCGTCATACATTTAATGTCATTATTTGACGCGCTCACTGGTGAGCGCGTTTGATAAAAACTCACACTAGGCCCTCAGATCGCCTTGGTGTGGTTGAAGCATAACAACAGTTTATTGTGTTCCCAGGACGCCCGCTCGTCAGAAGTAGGCGCGGGGTGCGGCTCTGGCGCTGTGATCGCGTCGTGCGGCGAGCTGTTCCTGTTCTACAAGAAGTGCCTCGTGCAGTGCGCGCGGCTCACCACCGGGGAGCCCATGCTCGGTACACTACACCGTATTCACAAACATTACTATGAGGTCTCACAGTGCGCACAGGGTGACACACGAACCAATCACAGAGCTCTATTCAACGCTGTGCGTTCGATTTGCTGCTTCACTTAAGCAAGTATCGTTTGTGAATACGGGTGTAACTGTGGTCACAAAAAGACCGACTTATTTGACATTTGTGTGCCGTTCAACGTGACAAGCCGTGGTGACGGCAGAGTAGAATACACTTGTCGCCAACCCCAACTCTTCCAGCGGGTGTCGTAAGTGGCGACCCTACTACACATCACATCAACAGAGAACGGGCAGCAGCGCTCTCTGAAAAACATCAATCTTAAACTGCGATCTTCAACCCGCCTGCCAAGCGTGGGGATTATGGCAAAACAGTGGACTGTAAAGGGCTGTTGATGATGATGATTTGACACTTAACATCTCATGACGTCAAATTTTACAGAAAATTGGACACTTAATCGGTTTTCTGGTAGCTTAAAAGTTGTCAAATATTTTTTTAATAAAGTTTTCTCATTTATTATTCATCATCCCCAGAACTGGCGACGGTGTTCCAAAAGTACCTGCGCGAGTATGCCTCGTCAGTCCTCCAGGCGGCGCTCCCGCGGGCCTCCACTCCCGGCCTGTCCCTAGCTGCCCTGGGACCCAACGTTCCTAGTCTGGTGTCCAACCTGCAGACACTGCTGAAGGATGATTCGGGGAGCAACGGGGGGAATACGAGGTGAGTAGTGACAACAGGGGACACTAGTTAAGTAAGAGGGGACACTGAGTGAGGAGGGGGACACTGAGTGAGGAGGGGGGACACTGAGTGAGTAGGGGGACAACTGGGGGGCACTAGGTGAGTATGGGGACAACTAGGGGACACAGGTATTTATTTATTTATTTAAGGACAACCAACAAAACATACACCATACATTCACAGTATCCTTATAAATAAATTAAGCTAAGGTGTTGCCTTAATTAAAGGTTCCACGACATGCACAGAATGTTGGATAACAATAACGTTGCCAAAGTGACAGAATGCAAAACAGGTAAGTTGTAGAACATTAAGCGAGTACTAGCTCCTCGGTACTCCAGGCGGCGCTCCCGTGTGCCTCCACTCCCGGCCTGTCCCTGGTGTCCAACCTGCAGACACTGCTGAAAGCCGATTCAGGGAGTAACGGAGGAAACACTAGGTGAGAAGATCCGTTAATGAACTAAAAGTTTAGGATTAGCAAGTTGAAGTGGCCACGAACATAATAGCATATAGCACGCAAAACTGACACCACATGGGGAATCAAGCCAGGACACCAAACTGACAGGCAGCGTGCAGTGTGACAGGGAACGTGCAGTGTTACAGGGAGAGTGCTGTGTGACAAGGAACGTGCTATGTAACAGGTAGCGTGCTGTGTGACAGGCAGCGTGCAGTGTGACAGGGAGCGTGCTGTGTGACAGGGAACGTGCTGTGTGACAGGGAACATGCTATGTAACAGACAGCGTGCTGTGTGACAGGCAGCGTGCAGTGTGACAGGCAGCGTGCAGTGTGACATGAGAGCGTACTGTGTGACAGGGAGCGTGCTGTGTGACAGGGAACATGCTATGTAACAGACAGCGTGCTGTGTGACAGGCAGCGTGCAGTGTGACAGGGAGCGTGCTGTGTGACAGGGAACGTGCTGTGTTACAGGAGGCCAATCTGGAAACATTGGGGGAGGCCTATTTTCTGCATATTAGGTGAATAGGGGGACTGTAGGGGAACACTAGCTGAATAGAGGGACAACAGGGGAAATACAAGGCGAGTAAAGGCACAACAGGGGGGACAATAGGTGACGGCACTATTCCCACCTCTCGTTCCCACCACTGCAACTCCTGTGTAGCCAGGATCTACAGCTTGACCGCCACAAAAACCCAACCAGTGAAGGTCAAGTTTGTCCCGGGGGAAAGTTAAACTGTCATTGGACCCGCAACGAAATTAATCAGAAGATAGGTGCACACTAGGTGAGTAGGATAGGAGGACAATGGGGGGAACGCTAAGTGAGTAGGAAAACAACGGGGGGAACCCTAACCCTAGATTTAATGCCTCTAGCCTCGTATCCAACCTTGAGAACCTTGTAACAATAGAAGAATTTACAATTCGTCACTTCTTAGTATGTCTATTTCTTATGTTTATTGTATATTGTATTTTTTTTTTTTTTTTTTTTATGCAGTATAGGTTAGTGTCCGTAACCCACTCGGCATGGGGCACACTGAAAACCAGCGTCGTGGCCTCCCTCACCGGGGGCCACGGCATATGCTGAGTGGGGTCCCATTGCGATGGACATCGCTGTGCGACAGGGTGGCACTGCTCAGTTTACTCTCACTTTCATTGTATGTTTTATGTCACCTATGTCTTATTTGCTTTTTTTTCTATTAATTACATCTTTTGTCTTCTGTGATGTCCATGGCAATAAATGTTTCTTTCTATTTCCCACCAATGAAATCTAAGAAAACATTTCTTTCCCCAGGTACACAAAACAAGAGTTAGCGAAAATCACAAGTGTCATCACAACATCGGAATACTGTCTCGAAACCACCATCCATCTGGAACAGAAGCTAAAAGAAAAAGTCGCTCCAGGTCTCGCAGACAAGATAGACCTCACGCCAGAACAAGACCTATTCCATAAAATGATCAACAACTGCATCCAGATGCTCGTCCAAGACCTGGAATTAGCCTGCGAGCCAGCCCTACAGGCCATGACGAAGATATCCTGGCTAAACTTCGACAACGTCGGCGACCAGAGTTCCTACGTCACCCAAATCATCATGCACCTCAAAAACACCGTCCCGAACCTCCGAGACAACTTAGCATCCTCCCGAAAGTACTTCACGCAATTCTGCATCCGTTTCGCCAACTCTTTCATCCCAAAGTTTATACAAAACATTTACAAATGCAAGCCTATTTCCACAGTTGGTTCTGAACAGTTGTTGTTAGATACGCATATGTTGAAAACGGCGTTGCTAGAGCTGCCATCTATTGGGTCAGAAGTGAAGCGGCCTGCGCCTGCGATGTATACCAAAGTTGTGATCAAACTGATGACGAAAGCTGAAATGATTCTGAAGCTAGTCATGGCGCCTTTAGACGGGAATCGAGAAGGGTTCGTGGCTCAATTTGTGCAATTATTGCCGGAATCTACCATCGCAGAGTTCCATAAAGTTCTAGATATGAAAGGCGCGAAGTTGTCCAAAACACAGCAGGCGGCCTGGGACGCCCTGTATAAAGAAACGGCGAGAGTTCAGAGTGACGCTGCCAAGTAACTTGGCTAAAATTAAACTTGGATTCGATAACTTTGCGATGACATTCGACTTGACTAACGGACTCATTGAAAGTGAATTATTTACTACTTTTTTTATGTCACGGGCTAATTGAGTCTGTTAAGAGGCTTCAAAGTTGTGTACTGTCCATTGTATTTTTTTCTTCGCTGTTTGAGTATTTTTAGTCTTAATTCCTGGCAACACAGTAGTTGGGTGTGGTCTTCTTTGGACACTCCCAGTCCCATGTAACTTTTAACATAGCTAATATTATTGATAATTTAGTAAATCTACAGGCACACCTCTGTAAATTACACAAATTGACAGTCGTGAGCGTGTGTATGATATGATATGGAAGCTTATCGGGTGCTATATTTCTTCCTCCTATTTATTAAAATTAGTAATGACTTTCCTTGAAATTATGTCGCTGTACTTAAAAATTTACATTCCGAAAAATTTTATTGTCTCATTATCTTATAAGTATGTGTTGTATTATTTAGCTAGCTAGTGCAATAAATCACTTATTTATACTTTTGTGAATAAATGCTGCAATTCAAAAATTGTTGACCCCGTTTTTATTGACCCTGTGACCTGCCTAAGAGAAGCAGTGATGAGTGCACTACCCTTTACCCATAATGCACTATTAAATACCAACATTTTAAACAAGAAGTAACGAGTTAAAGAAGCATCAAGCTGGCTTCTGGAATAGTGAGTGAGTAGGGCTAAAATACGTGTTATAATCTTTTCGATAAACGAAAATTATCTGTTAACAGCGTTCCCTTGAAGTTCAAAGATCACCGTTTATTGTGCTTAAGTCTTAGAATTTCTAAAAAATAGGTATTTTCATTCACAAAAACGCGAATCCCAACAATAATGGCCGCCAAAAAAAACACTTCCTCCACCTGATAAGGCTGAATGTTATGTATACTTTCGCCTTTCCTGTTTGAAAAACTTCGGCTGTAAACAAAACAAACATGGCGACGAAATGTCAAAGTCAGTTGTTGACCGCTCGTCGCCGTGCGCCGATGTGTTGCCGGTGAAACTAAATAATGCATTTTCCAGTGAGAAAGTGCTATCATGCGGCGAAGATATGCTTAATATTAGTGTTAGTAGTATCTATATTAGCTTTATTCGAACAATGGCGAGGCGGGAAGCGATCCGCTCGCGCGCAGTTCTCAGATCCTCTCGAAGAAGAATATGAGCGTCAAATCCTGGAAGACGAGGCCAGGATTATACCAGGTCTTGGAGAAGGTGGTGTGGCGTCCCACCTCATGGGTGACGACAAGATCCTGGGTGAAGAATCAGAGAAGAAACTGGCTATAAACGTGCATCTGAGCGAGCGCATAGCGTATAACAGAACTTTGAAAGGTATGTGTTTTTTATGCTGATAATTAATGAAGAAGTGGTTAATACGAGTCGTAATAACTACCGGGTTTATCGCTAACATCATTGTATTTGTAATTGGCCGCTGGGCAGTTTTGTATTAAATTCAAAGTAGGTAGAATTTATAACGTCGAAGTTAAGATGTAGAAATGTTTTGTTTTGTTTTTTTATAGCTTTTATAATGTAGATAGGCATACTGGTTTTAGCAGGTGAATGATAAACAATTTACCTATTAAAACATACTATTGAAACAATTCAGATCCAAGTTAGGGTGTTGTGCATTGTTTGTTATTCCCAATAAAATAAAACAAGCAATTTTGTAAGCTGTACCCCACAACACTACTCAAAAAAGTCTTGTTAGGTTGGGTTGAATGTCCTTTAACCAAACAAAGTTTATAAATACCAAACATTATTCATAAACAGTAAAAGTCCAGATTCTGGTACCCAAATACATCAACATCCTGTATTTTCTTTACTTATTCAAATAGTACAATGTTTTTCCTACTTATTTAAGCATTGAGTATCAGTTCAGAATTTGTTCTTCATCGTCACAAGCACAACCTTGCCACACTTTATGAGGCCATAATATTAATTATATTTGCGTTTTCTAGGTTCTATAAATGCCATTGACGCAATTACAGCAGCACACCTAAACAAATATGAGTTCCAATGACATGAAAATATGCTACATATTAATTTAGGTCAATATTACTTATTTGGTAAACTAGGTAACAAGTAATAATAACATTGTTAATGCTCATTAGTAACTTGTTGGTGTTAGATAAGCACTATAAATTGAAACAATCCAATAAGGAATTTTTAGGCTGAATAATTGGGCGATGCAATGTAGTTAGGGGTGTAGCACTTGCCACAAAGGCTATAAAAATAGTTTATTTATTGTGAAACAGGTGTTACAGACATACTTACCTTAAATAGTGATAGGTTCACTATAAATTCTTTCAGTGTTTTATGTAAGTTTTGTGGCATTTTCACATAGAAATTTAGGTACTTGCTTTAGTTGATTAGCGTTGTCTTGTTTACTTGATGGATCTATCAAGCGTAAAAATCTGCTGAATCCTAAATGAATTGGTGTCTGACATAGTGTCCTGTATCCTGACTATATCTTGTGTATTATCAAACCAAATACTGAAAAACAGGAAGGTTGGGACGACAGAATATAAAAGCATCTTTCTTTACTTTGCAACAAAAATTAATAGTCTCACATGCAGTAGACTGTATGAGATGCAAATAGTACAGTCAACCACACACAGCTCCATATTTTAGTTGTAAAATCGCATCTATTACAGCCACATAAGAAGTCACATCCGTACATTGTAATGGCTCGTTTCACGCACAGTTTGCGCCCGCGCACCGTGCGTGTGGCGAATGGTACACGGCATTAGCCTATTATTTGCCGAGGTAATGAACTGGCGATAGCCGATCGTTCACCGAGAATGTAGCGTATGATGAAGCCTGAAAGAAGGGTAGATTTTGACAAAAATTGCATTTTTAAAGTAAGTAGGTAGGTAAATAAAGATGTCCATAAGTGCCAAATTGTGGTCGAAAAATAACTCCTATAATCTCGTTTCATTCTTCAATGATTATTACTAATGAATCCGAAATTATGAAGTATTTTCACGATTAATAATTTGAGGGTAAAATTGAAAAAGCGTATCAAAACCCCAACAAAATAATTTTCAATTTCAATTTTCAACATAGTACCTTAGTCGCGCATTGTTCGGTTCTCGGCTCTCGTTCGTGAATATGTACTCTACTGAATCTACAGCGATAAAATTAATATCGAAACCAGGCGGGTGGTAAAATCAAACCTCAAAGCGATTCCGCACTACGTCGGATCTGAATCCGTCAATTTACGGATCTAGAAAAGTAGGTAAATAGTGAAATCAAAGGAATCAAATCGGATTTATGCGTAAACTTTACAAATTAGTTCTACAACTACCTACTGTGGATCGTATTTTCACGGATTCGGATTGGACGTTGTGCGAAATCGAACTAAGACCTAGTTCAGACAGCGATAATCTCATACATTTGCATCAAAACATAACCGCACGGTTACCGCCTCGAGTGTCTCGCCTATGAGAACCACCAGAAACCGCGCGGGTATCACGTTTGTCTGAAGGCCTAAGAGCCTGTCCAGATGTCGTATTTACTCGCGCAATAGTGAGGTACTAGAGGTTTATACATTATATCCACAATCAATACAATCACGCGACTAAAAACGCGTAATCTGAACCAGATCTAAATCACCACTCCCTTACAGATTACCGTAACCCAGCGTGCCATCGCGTGCTATACGATGCGGAGCTACCATCAGCATCAGTGATCCTCATCTTCCACAATGAGCCGTACTCCGTCGTGGTCCGGACTCTATGGAGCGTCGTGAACAGTGCCCGCCGCGATCGGCCGTGGTTTCAACATGCCAACTTTATGGAAAGGAACACTGGGAGGACTATGACGCTAGGTGAGTGAACCGTTTTGCATAAAATGACCAGCCTCTTAGCTGTCTGTCCAAGTGGCTGGTACAAAGGCTTTCCTATTCAGTCTCTGAGAGACGATAGGGAGTTTTGTGGAGCTGCCATCAGTATCAGTGATCCTCATCTTCCACAATGAGCCGTATTCCGTCGTGGTCCGGACTATATGGAGCGTGGTCAACAGTGCTCGCCGCGACCGGCCGTGGTTTCAACATGCCAACTTTATGGAAAGGAACACAGGGAGGACTATGACGCTAGGTGAGTGAACCTTTTTGCATAAAATGACCAGCCTCTTAGCTGCCTGACCATGCTACTGGCTGGTACAAAGGCTTTCCTATTCGCTGTCTGAGAGACGACGGCAAGTTTTGTGTAGCTACCATCAGCATCAGTGATCCTCATCTTCCACAATGAGCCGTATTCCGTCGTGGTCCGGACGTTGTGGAGCGTGGTCAACAGTGCTCGCGGNCAGTGATCCTCATCTTCCACAATGAGCCGTATTCCGTCGTGGTCCGGACGTTGTGGAGCGTGGTCAACAGTGCTCGCCGCGACCGGCCGTGGTTTCAACATGCCAACTTTATGGAAAGTGTAAATGTGCACACTGGCTCACCGTCACACCAAGCGTCTCACTGCGGCACGTCCGTACTCGCCGGCGTCTGCCGTACGACTGACTCGTCCCACTCGTAACGACGTCACGTGACTGCCTATCACTTGTGTACGTGAGACAGCGTATTGTATCTATCTAGTACGTAGATACAAACACTACATCCCTTCCTTGTTAATAAATTTTAATGAAAGTTTTTGTCAAGTAAATGTAAGGTTAATTATTGTAATAGAAGTATGGAAAAGACTGCTATACCGCGATAACACCGACTTAATTATTGTACTCATACGTCTCACTCTCTTTTTTTTTTTAATATCTATTATACATTACTTTAATAAACATCCAATTTCAGTTACGTTCAATTAATGCAAATAAGTTAATTTGAATTTAGTAAACAACAAGGCTACCTAACAGAGTGCCAGGAAGAGGTGCAGCAACCGCAGTTAAGGAACGGCTGGGACGAACAAGGATAAGCGAATCAAACTCGTGAGCCTTGTTAGGGTTACACTGGTTAAGGCGACCCTTTACAAGGCTTGGAAGCATGTGGGTAACAAGCCATTGGACGTGGAGAGGGTCATTAATTATACGTATATTTTCTACTTTGCCGAACTTTAGCGCGAGAACGGTTTGTCCAAAACATATGAATTTGGTCTTATTTAATGCAGGATTAAGTGCCCTTTAACCGTCATGAAGACCACTTTTCGATAGGGTAAGTCCTTTACGCGGTATAACCGGAAAACCGAAAAAACGCCCCTTTCGGGGGCCCCCACCACTTAAGCACAACTCCGTCGAAGTCGAAAACTTAGGAGAGTCTTAATGGGCAACCAATGAAGCCATCAAAGCAAAAAAATCTTTTGTAGGAATTATTTCCGATTTAATCAATTTTTGTGTTTAATTCTACTGGCCTATATGACGTTGGGTAAGTGAACCTCTTTTAACAACATGACCCTTCTACATTTACATATAGATGACATTGTGAGGCAAGGTGTACGTGAGGCAAGGTGTACATTGACGCTGATTGGACAGCGTTTTGGGTACATACTAGACAGCAGAACGAAGATGTCCTCCACGGTTATCCTGTTCTACCCAGCGGGTCTACGGGTCCTACAAGACCCAAAATATTTCTCTGACAGTTAACTTGATCTAAACCTGTAATAATCAGTTAATCTGGTGAATAAATTCACAAAATGATATTACATTTGCACATGGCGCCTTTCAAATCAAATCATAGTCTTTATTTGCACAATATGGGTTATAATAATCTGTAAGGCCTGTCTTCCACCAAAGCGGACCGGAGCGAGCGAAGAAGTGTCGGGCTGTATATTTTCTATAAAATTTGACAGAGGCGGCGCGGAGCTTTGCGGAGAAGAGATGTAGAAATATTGAAATCTGATTGGTTATTCAAAACACTTTTCTGCTCCGCTCCGCCTTGGTGGAAATCAGGCCTAACACTAGCCTGATATCACCAAGCTACCCTTGCATAAAACACGGAGTCATTGATAGTCTAAAATTAGCCTCTCTCCCCAGGCTACCCCGGCCAAGACCCGTCCTCGCCCTTCGTGTACCTAAAGGAGATCATCCTCGTAGACGACAACTCGACGCTGCCCGAGCTCAAAGGCAAGCTCAGTCACTACGTGCGCACGCGGCTGCCGCCCGACCTCATCAGGATACTGCGGCTGCCGGACCGGTGAGTTTGGCTTTATTCGCTGGCGTATTTTAAATTTAAATTATTGATTTGTACGTCCCATATAGCTTGCTCTACACCACTTCGTGGCGACATATCAGTTGGTGCTTGGAAGAAGTGGCTAAAGAAGCTCAGTAACTTTAGTTCCCCAAGAATGAACTACCCCCTTTATACTTTACCCACATAGGTATAGTTTTTTGGTTGGATGATATTTAACTTCACAAGCCGCCATTTTGGCTACAGAAGCTGTTACTGAGGTTACTGCTAGTCCAGTAGTGGGCTTCTGGTGGCGCACCATAGCGGTATATCCACGGCTTGATCGGTGGACTTTTGATGCGATATCATAGTGACTCCTCTGCGTCATTGCGTGTCATAAAACGGACTCGCGAATCTTCAGTGCTATACATCATCTAGACGTATAGGACCTTCAGAACTGTTGAAGATTAGTTTGATTTACGCGCTCTCTCAAGTTTCGGCTCCTAAACCGCTAGGCAGGTAGAACTATGATCGAAATGACGAGACCAGGTTTATAAGTAGACAATAGCACACATGGATGGTTCTCAAAGAATCTTACTTCTCCACGGGCAAGAATAGGGCTGACCCGCGCCCGCGTGGCCGGCAGCCGGTCAGCTACCGGTGACATGCTGGTCTTCCTCTAGATCCAAGGGCAGAATGAGGAGATCAGTTGTAAATAGTACTCAACTTACTTTCTTCTAGGCTAGACTAGGGCTGACCCGCGCCTGTGTATTCCTCTAGATCTAGAACCAAGTGTACGGGACTATTCCCACCTTACGTTCCCACCGCTGCAACTCCTGTGTAGCAGGGATCAGGAACCAAGGGTGGTATGAGGATATCCATTGTAGATAGTACTCAACTCACTTCTCTTCGGGTTAGAATAGGGCTGACCCGCGCCCGCGTGGCCGGCAGCCGGTCAGCCACCGGCGACGTGCTGGTCTTCCTCGACTCGCACTGCGAAGGAGACTGGGACTGGCTGCGGCCGCTGCTGCAACGCATCAAGGAAAATTTACTGAACTTCTTCCGTCACTTCTTCTGAGCACCAGCCAATATGTTGTCAAGAATTGTGTAGAGGAATCTATTTGGCACGTACCCGTGTAGTTACCACTACATAGGGCACATTGATAAGAAGACCGTCTTAACTATACGAAATTATGTGTTTTGGATAGTCCTATCTTACAGCGTGCGCGCAGGACTAAACTTGAAAACTCTTCCAGGAAAATCTTCTTGTGACGATCGTGATGGCGTTGTTTATAACGAGCGTTTACGTTGCTATTTATGTTATGATCGTTGCACTCTTGCTGCAATCGCGTGACACATCCTCTACGGCGTAGAGTCTATGCCCTTGCTTAGGTGCTTTTCTCTGAACTGATTCGCGAATTGACAGTGCCATACAAAGTTAGGACGTTATAGGTCCACCAGAACAGATTAGTTTCATTTACACGCTCACCCTTGGGAGAACAACCGAATGATTAGGTTCGTAGGCAGGTAGAACCATAGGCGAAGTGAGGATATCAGTTGTAGATAGTACTCAACTCACTTCTCTTCGGGTTAGAATAGGGCTGACCCGCGCCCGCGTGGCCGGCAGCCGGGCCGCTACCGGCGACGTGGTGGTCTTCCTCGACTCGCACTGCGAAGGAGACTGGAACTGGCTGCGGCCGCTGTTTCAACGCATCAAGAAAGATTTACTGAACTTCTTCCGTCACTTCTTCTGAGCACCGGCCAATATAGCAATCTATTTGGCACGTACCCGTGTAGTTACCACTACATAGGGCACATTGATAAGAAGACCGTCACTTAACTATACGAAATTATGTGTTTTGGATAGTCCTATCATACAGCGTGCGCGGAGGACTAAACTTGTAAATTCTTCCAGGAAAATGTTGTTACGGCCGTGATGGCGTTGTTTATAACGAGCGTTTACGTTGCTATTTATGGCATGATCGTTGCACTCTTTCTGCAATCGCGTGACACATTCTCTACGGCGTAGAAACTACGCCCTTGCTTAGGTGCTTTTCTCAGAACTGATTCGCGAATTGACAGTGCCATACAAAGTTAGGACTTTATAGGTCCACCAGAACAGATTAGTTTCATTTACACGCTCACCTTTGGGAGAACAACCGAATGATTCGGTTCGTAGGCAGGTAGAACCATAGGCGAAGTGAGGATAGCAGTTGTAGATAGTACTCAACTGACTTCTCTTCGGGTTAGAATAGGGCTGACCCGCGCCCGCGTGGCCGGCAGCCGTGCCGCTACCGGTGACGTGCTAGTCTTCCTCGACTCGCACTGCGAAGGAGACTGGGACTGGCTGCGGCCGCTGCTGCAACGCATCAAGGAAAATTTACTGAACTTCTTCCGTCACTTTTTCTGAGCACCGGCCAATATAGCAATCTATTTGGCACGTACCCGTGTAGTTACCACTACATATGGCGCATTGATAAGAAGACCGTCTTAACTATACGAAATTATGTGTTTTGGATAGTCCTATCTTACAGCGATCGCGGAGGACTAAACTTGTAAACTCTTCCAGGAAAATCTTGTGACGGCCGTGATGGCGTTGTTTATAACGAGCGTTTACGTTGCTATTGCGTTGCGTTTACGTGACACGTCTTCTACGGCGTAGAGTCTCTGCCTTTGCTTAGGTGCTTTTCTCAGAACTGATTCGCGAATTGACAGTGCCATACAAAGTTAGGACGTTATAGGTCCACCAGAACAGATTAGTTTCATTTACACGCTCACCCTTGGGAGAACACCCGAATGATTCGGTTCGTAGGCAGGTAGAACCATAGGCGAGGTGAGGATATCAGTTGTAGATAGTACTCAACTCACTTCTCTTCGGGTTAGAATAGGGCTGACCCGCGCCCGCGTGGCCGGCAGCCGGGCCGCTACCGGTGACGTGCTAGTCTTCCTCGACTCGCACTGCGAAGGAGACTGGGACTGGCTGCGGCCGCTGCTGCAACGCATCAAGGAAGATTTTCTGAGCTTCTTCCGTCACTTCTTCTGAGCACCGGCCAATATGTTGTCAAGAATTGTTTAGAGCAATCTATTTGGCACGTACCCGTGTAGTTCTCACTACATATGGCGCATTGATAAGAAGACCGTCTTAACTATACGAAATTATGTGTTTTGGATAGTCCTATCTTACAGCTTGCGCGGAGGACTAAACTTGAAGACTCTTCCAGGAAAATCTTCTTGTGACGATCGTGATGGCGTTGTTTATAACGAGCGTTTACGTTGCTATTTATGGCATGATCGTTGCACTCTTTCTGCAATCGCGTGACACATTCTCTACGGCGTAGAGTCTACGCCCTTGCTTAGGTGCTTTTCTCAGAACTGATTCGCGAATTGACAGTGCCATACAAAGTTAGGACGTTATAGTTCCACCAGAACAGATTAGTTTCATTTACACGCTCACCCTTGGGAGAACAACCGAATGATTCGGTTCGTAGGCAGGTAGAACCATAGACGAGGTGAGGATATCAGTTGTAAATAGTACTCAACTCACTTCTCTTCGGGTTAGAATAGGGCTGACCCGCGACCGCGTGGCCGGCAGCCGGTCAGCTACCGGCGACATGCTGGTCTTCCTCTAGATCCAAGGGTAGAATGAGGAGATCAGTTGTAAATAGTATTCACTTTCTTCTAGGCTAGACTAGGGCTGACCCGCGCCTGTGTATTCCTCTAGATCTAGAACCAAGTGTACGGGACTATTTCTACCTCACGTTCCCACCGCTGCAACTCCTGTGTAGCAGGGATCAGGAACCAAGGGTGGTATAAGGATATCCATATAATTCATTGTAGATAGTACTCAACTGACTTCTCTTTGGGTTAGAATAGGGCTGACCCGCGCCCGCGTGGCCGGCAGCCGTGCCGCTACCGGCGACGTGCTGGTCTTCCTCGACTCGCACTGCGAAGGAGACTGGGACTGGCTGCGGCCGCTGCTGCAACGGATCAAGGAAGATTAACTGAACTTCTTCCGTCACTTCTTCTGAGCACCGGCCAATATGTTGTCAAGAATTGTGTAGAGCAATCTATTTGGCACGTACCCGTGTAGTTCTTTCACATATGGCGCATTGATAAGAAGACCGTCTTAACTATACGAAATTATGTGTTTTGGATAGTCCTATCTTACAGCTTGCGCGGAGGACTAAACTTGCAAACTCTTCGGAAAATCTTCTTGTGACGGTCGTGATGGCGTTGTTTATAACGAGCGTTTACGTTGCTATTTATGGCATGATCGTTGCACTCTTTCTGCAATCGCGTGACACATTCTCTACGGCGTAGAGTCTACGCCCTTGCTTAGGTGCTTTTCTCAGAACTGATTCGCGAATTGACAGTGCCATACAAAGTTAGGACGTTATAGTTCCACCAGAACAGATTAGTTTCATTTACACGCTCACCCTTGGGAGAACAACCGAATGATTCGGTTCGTAGGCAGGTAGAACCATAGGCGAGGTGAGGATGTCAGTTGTAGATAGTACTCAACTCACTTCTCTTCGGGTTAGAATAGGGCTGACCCGCGCCCGCGTGGCCGGCAGCCGTGCCGCTACCGGCGACGTGCTGGTCTTCCTCGACTCGCACTGCGAAGGAGACTGGGACTGGCTGCGGCCGCTGCTGCAACGGATCAAGGACAACAGGACAGCGGTTGTGACACCGCTTATTGATATGCTGGAGCCCGACACACTTGAGTACAATAACGCGGGCAGCGCGGTCGAGTTTGAGGTGATCCGGCCTGATTGTGCAACCCTACATCTATTCATTACGATCCCTTTCAATATGATACTTACCGTTGAGTCTAAACGCAAACCGCGAAAGCCAAGAAAAAAAGATACCTTACAGAAGACTGCGCATCAAGCGAACATTATTGTATCTTTTTTTTTGGGATGAGCTGTCCCTTATTGTGTCTTATACAGTTGTAACGGGTGCTGTTTTGCAATAAAAATGGGTAGACTTATGTTTGGATGTCGTATGTGTCAAACTGAGAGGGATTTAGGGCATGTTCACACAGAAAGTCCGTATTTACAGGATCGTTTTTATAGACTACTACTATAGATCGTTTCATCCACGAAGACGCGCCCCACTATTCTTCCGCTAATGTTTGAGTATTATCGGTACGCGATAAATCATCCATGAGTGCACACGCACACTACAATAATGCCGCTCGGATTGCTCGGATCAAACTCCCCGCTCCCCGCGCGACCGAGACCAAACATGGGTGGGGCGCGTCTTTGTGGATGAAACGATCTATAGCTACTGGAGGTAACATACCGCACCAAAGGGGAGCGGAGCAGAGAAGTGTGTTCAATAACTAATCAGATTTCATTACTTCCACTTCTCGTCTCCGCTCCGCACAGTTCCGCTCCGCGCCGGCTTTGGCTTGGTGGAAACCTGGCCTAAGGTTTTGTGTGTGAACTCGTTCGTAAATACGCCATCGCCGAATAAAACTACATACGATAAACGAACCTGTGAAACGGACCGCTCACTGTGTGAATGCGCACTAATCTTAGTGCGCATTCACACAGTGAGTTGTTGAGATGTTGAGTTACACAATTTAGAAGCTGGTCAAATTGTATTTTGGGAGCATAGTTCAGAATTTAGATTTATTTGGGAGTTGTCGATTTGGGTATTTGTATGATAGTTGTATTATACCTAGTTTAGGTATCAGTGTTGTTATTTGGTCAGTTGTTACACTGGGCAGTGGGCAACATAGATATTTAAATTCTACGAGTATAGCCAACGGGTAGATTTTGGTAATAAAAGTACTATAGTTTGAGTGTAAGTAGGTACTCAATTTGAGAGTAGTTACAAAATTGGGGTATTTTTAGTGTGAAGAGTCATAGTTAGACTAGTGTAAATAGTTTGCGTGGGCATTACCATTCCATTACTGTGATGTCAAAAAATCGTCATCTCTCGTCAAATCATTGATGTCACGAAAACAACTAGAGGAAAAAAATATTCAGCTTGAGAAGGGATCTTATATCAGCGTATAGTTGCGACTTGGACAATGTCCTAGGAAGCAAAGCAACCTAGTTGTCCATGGGGTGTCATTAGGCGTAGGAGTTGCCAAAGAACGTCCATAGCTCGTGTTGGAAAAATGCTAGAAATTGCACCTTGCGGCCACTGCTGCGCACCAAGGACGACCCATCTCTCGCCATTCTCATTGATGTTACCAGAACACCTGAAAATTGTCTTATTTTGCGGAGTAAATTCAACGAATATGCAGCATGGACCGTGTCCTAGAAAGCAACTTTATTGTCCATAGCATAGGGTGTCGTGAAGCGTAGGAGTTATGATCAAAGAACGTCCAAAGCTCGTGCTGAAAAAGTACTGAAAGTTGCACCTTATACAAATTTTAAGCTGAACAAATCCTTGCTCAAGATCTTCTTTTATAGTCAGCAATGTTACACTTATTTTCGTTTCTACTAAGTAAGCGCTACCCATGAAAACTGGACTATGAAGTCCAGGTTGCTTTCTATGAAGAAAGCACCTCGCCATATCAGGAGTATTCAGGACTAGAGAATCCCTTTGAGAGCCAGTATATCCACAGCGTGGGGCTGACTCGCGCCCGCCTCGCCGGTGCACGCTACGCCGTCGGAGATGTCCTGGTGTTCCTGGACTCCCATTGCGAAGGCCAGCCGGACTGGCTGCGGCCGCTGCTCCAGCGGACCAAGGACGACCCTCGGGCGGTGGTGGTGCCTATCATCGACGTCATCGACGCCTCCAACTTCTACTACAGCGTTCAGGACCAGGTCTCATTCCAGGTTGTCGGAAGTTTCTCTTGCACGGTTTTTAGGGCACTTAGATGGTATTTTGGGGTGGTCCTTTGGTCTTTTTGATGGTTAAGCTTTTGATGCCGCGTAAACAGATGTGGGTCTGTAACTTTTGCAAATAATTAACCTGACAGATGATGTTCAGTCCGACAATTTAGTAGAAAGATGAAATATGGGGTTTCACATTCTTCCAGACAAATATTTTCTTGATAAACCCGGGTTCTCAGTCTGTGCTTTGTGCTTTACAATACTAGAAGTTACGACGTAAATGTTGCTATCTCAATATTCCCAATTAGTCTCTATTTTATGAACCCCATTGAACCATTGCAGCAACATAAGTAGGTAGGGTAGTGTGTAACCAAAGGATCACCTGTCTACCTCACCCCACAATGTGTCTGTTTAGTCTAGCAAGGCCTCGATGTCTCACAGTTGTCTGTCCACCGCACGAGTGATTTGTCTACGTTCCAGTTTTCGACACCCTGACATTTCTATCATCTGCTTTGAAATGAGAAAGAACGTTGTGTCTGTTTACATACTCGTAGTATATACCTCCTACCAACAGTCCGGTCGTCGAGCACATAGAATTTCGGCACACGTACAGTCGCGACAGCAATATAATTACCCGCGAGCGATATGAATGGGTAGCTTGGGGTCATTGGAAGAAATTCTACGTGCTCGGCGACCGGACTTTAGCTGAAATTAAACGAACGACATTAATGGTTAAAATGACATAGATAAGATTCTATCCATGATAATAATAGTGTTGCCTTTATTAAAAGAATTGCGCCATTCTATTGATATTTTGTCGATAGGATAGACTTATGGCATTACTATCGATGTGCAAAAATTAATCATGACGTTCTTTCCTCTGCTTTCTTGTCACCAGATTTTGAGTTCATTTAAATATTGTTTTAAAAGTATATTCACATTGCCTCATATCATGCGTGATGACTGGTGAGTGACTCGTTTATATGTTAAGGTTAGCCTGCACCCTAGACAAACAAGTAACAGATTCAATTGAGAATGTTACTAGGTATGCAAAATCACTTGAAACCTATGTTACAGTTAAGCTTTTACATTTACAAATACATTAGTTTTTATTTCATTCAAAAATACCCAGTAGTTATGATTTTATAGGCATTCAAAGTTCGCTTAAATATTGAGTCCCGCCGACGGTCACGTGACCCCGTGTGACGTACATTCACAGCGTCCGCTCACTAGAAAACGGATATAAACATACTTAAATATTTTTTTTTTGTAAATACAAACTTATTATACATATTAACACCCAGACCCATCACAGAAATTAAAATTGAACCAAACCCAAACTTGATGCGATTGTGTCGTTTTATTGCGAATTACCTTCCAGCTCCATCATTAGACCCCGATTACTATATAGAATTAAAATACTCATCAATACAAAACGAACGAGCCCAAACTCGATGCATTTAAGTCGTTTTATTATAGAGTTCCTATGGCCACCTTCCAGCTCCATCATCAGATCAGCTCCATGTCATCATAATATTGCATGGTCATCCAAATCACATGTGTTTGCGAAATTTCAGCTTAATCGGTTGCCTGGAAGTGGGTCTTAATTCAGTTTGCAAGATTCCACCCATACAAATATGAGCCAGTCGTTGTAATATGACGTCACGCGCATAAAATGGCGGGCCGGCCGCCGCCCGCACTTTTAAAATTCAATATCTTGGAAACTAATTGACGTATCGAAATAATTCTTTCACGTGTATTTTTTATTTTTAACAGAGAATACAGAAAGCTAAATAACAAAATTAGTGAACATTCTTCATTTCGTGATCGCTGAGTAATTTTACGAAATTGAATCTGTCACAACTGTCATTTTGTCTACTCCTGACTGTTGTCAGAAATAGGAACGAAGACAATGTGATTATACTTTTATTTTATTTCTTGTCACCAAAGGGGCTTATTTTCTTTCACCATCTTTGCGTAGTGTGGCTTTGTTTTCGTAATTTTAATTTGTGTGTAATTTTTGGTTTGTATATCGAGCTTTGGTCGTTGCAGTGTATTTTTTGGGCAGTTTGTTTTTGTGTGTTTTTTTTTTTTTGGTATTTTGGGTCAATTGTTTAGTATATTTATAGTGTTTATTTTAGATACTAAGCAAGGTTTTCTTTTCCTCCTTATTTCCGATTACGTCTTCAATTTATTCTTGGACATTTACACGATATAATATTATTTTAATACAATAGTTTCCCATAGTGATGAACACGTTTGAAATTGCAAAGGTACCTAATACCTACACATTACAATCGCCAACATTCGATATACCTCATATTTTCGTACATTTGCGACATAACATACACAGACAATCTCACGTATTCACAGCATCTATGCCTACGACGCTAAAGACATTCGGCAACGTTGTTAAATGCTTGAACAGATATACGCCATGTAACATGTTGCGAATTATTTCTTTGTATCATCTTTAGGTTCGAGAAGCGTCCCGGTTTTCCATTATTTATTTGTTACAGTAAAAAAATCCCATTATAAAAAATGCGTTGAAAAAGTTTATGTAAAATTAAGTGAATTTTAAAGTTGAAAGTTTATACAGGTACACATAGGTTTTGGTAAAGACCAAAAACGCAAATTAATAACGGTGTGTTCTACGGCAAACGATATTTTTAATCTAAGTTCAATGTTGCAAGGTTTCAAGTATTGCCGGCTTAACAGGCAAGTAATCAAGCCGCCACAACAACCCGGGGAGACACGCTACTCTTCCTGGATACACAAACAAGCAAAAAAGTGTTGATTATGCCAAACGATCGTTCGTTCGTTCGTTTCAGCCGAAAGACTTCCACTGCTGGACAGAGGCCTCCCCCAAGGATTTTCACAAAGACCGGTCCTGCGCCGCTTGCATCCGCTCCCGCGACCTTCACCAGATCGTCGGTCCACCTAGTGGGAGGCCTGCCCACGCTACGTCTTCCAGCTCGTGGTCGCCATTCAAGAACTTTCCTGTCCCAGCGGCCATCAGCTCTTCGAGCTATGTGCCCCGCCCACTGCCACTTGATTTTAGCGATTCTGCGGGCTATGTCAGTCACTCTGGTTCTCCCACGGATCTCCTCATTTCATGATCAGTGTAACCGCAGGCAGGGTCTGATGGTAGCCAGGGTGCAGGGCGCGAAAGCAGCCCGGGGAGACGTGCTAATCTTCCTGGACGCGCACTGCGAAGTCGGCGCCGACTGGCTGCGGCCGCTGCTCCAACGCTCCGCCCACAAGCGGGACGCGGTGCTCACGCCGCTCATCGACGTCGTCGACCAGTCCACCTTCCAGCTCGATGCTGCTGAATACTTTCAGGTGTCTGTGACTGTCTTGGCATGTTGTGTCCGTATTCCTGGTAGATCTGGTGCAAGTAATAGCATGGCAAAATTAACCACTTAAGCTACAACCACACCAACGCGTGCAGATCTCCAACGCTGGCGCGATCATAGGCCAATGACAGGTCGCGCGATCCATGACAGTCCGCGCGACCTGTCATTGGTCTATGATCGCGCAGGCGATGGCCATCTGCATGCATTGATCTGGTTGAAGCATTACATATTCCGTGTGTTAACGGGCTGGTGTTTGGACCGGCGACAAACAGGAGCGGGTGGAAACCGGCACGTCAACACACGCTTTTACTCAGCATGCAATATGATGAAACTAACTAATAACAAGTGGTGGTGAAAATACTGGTCTTCTTGGACTCTAATAATCCAATCCCTAAGAGAAATTCTTCAGTAAGTAATTTTATTCAAATTCGTATATTTCAAATCATTGTATCAAATTTTTGCGAATTCGTATGCTATTTCGAATGCTTCATCGAATGTCTTCAAGCCAGCTTCCAGCTTGTTGATATATGGATTAGACGACGTACGACTTGATTTGTGCAAATGTATCTGAGCAGCGCTTTTATAATACATTGGACGCTGAGCATAGAAAAACATGGAAATGTCCGCATTGCATTTGTAACAAACCGAAGACAAATAACATAAACACACCAGTACGATCTGTAACACTAAATGCAGAAGACGCAAATGTTACTTTGAGAAAAAATTGCAAGTCGAACAAACTTTCTCCAGTTGAACCGTCGTCGGCAGAGACAGAAGAAACTTCGATCGCTGAGAACTTATTGAATGATGAAAGCCTACTGGGTGACACAATTACATCCCGCATGTCTCATATACTGCCATGTCGACGTGAAACGCCTAATAGTGGATCTACACTCACCCTTGACCAAATCAGCACACTTCTC
Organism: Ostrinia furnacalis; assembly: GCF_004193835.3. Taxonomy (NCBI): domain Eukaryota; kingdom Metazoa; phylum Arthropoda; class Insecta; order Lepidoptera; family Crambidae; genus Ostrinia; species Ostrinia furnacalis. The sequence goes on along the minus strand of NW_021137841.1, from coordinate 306,384 downwards.
GATAAGAAACTGGAACAAAACGAAAATAAAATAGTTGAACTCTTAACAAATGCAATAAAATCACTTGTAAAACAAGAACTCCAGGACTCAATACAACAAATTAATAATGAGTTTACTCAGCGCATAGAATCTGTGACTAACAAACATCAGCACCTGGAATCTGAAATAGAAAACTTAAACCGAAAACTTACTATAATGAAGGAGGAAATAGCTCATCTGAATAACCAATTCAAATCCGTGCGAAACTCTGAGAATAACAACAACAGTAAAAAAATGGTATTTTATGGATTAGATGAGCACAAGTGGGAAACAGAAGATGAACTACATCACCGACTCGTCAATATCATCCGAGATTTTTCAAATATAAATTTAGATGGATACATCGAAATTGACATCGTCAATGAGTCGTGTTGTCTATGCGTTGGTTTCCTCGCGAAAGTATTGAATTATCGTAAATATACGGGCGATTTTGTTGCAAACTGTTTGTTTTAGAAGTTGGTGAACAAATTGCTATAAATATTCTTGTAAAAAAAATTAAGAAAGAAAAAGCTTAACTATCACATGGCACCACTCAACGACTGTAGAGTTTTATAAGTCCTATCATTCGCAAGTGGCGCTATGGTGACCGCGAATATGGTAGCCTTCATTCATACGGCTGTTACAATAGTCAACAAACCTACGAGTATGTTACATATTTTATCGATTTATGACTCGAGCGAGCGTAAGTGTAGTAAGTAACTTACAATCGATTTAATATCAACTGAGAAAAGGCGTTTCAAATCGATGTAATGCGCGAAGCGAATCGATTTCCTGCGTAGCTTTTATTAGGTACTTATATTATTTTTAATTATCATTTATTAAAATATTTAACAATAAATGATCAAGAAATTATGTGACGATTTGATACAATTTTTTATTAGTCCCCAATTCCGGACAGATATTGAAATAAAAAAATGTTTTCTCACTACCGTTTACGTCAGTTTTCCATGGGGAGAGTTGACCAAATGGAGTTTTCCATAAAAACTTGGCCCACTTGGCCAGCTTGGTCCACGGGCCAAGTCGCTGGAATTAATTTTTAAATATTTCTTCCGGCAACTGTATCCACTAAGATTCTAGAGTAGATTTTTGGGCCCAGTTGCCGGACGAAAAAATATCTAAAAATTAAAACCAGCGTCTTGGCCCGTGGGCCAAGCCAAAAGTGGGCCAAGTCGCTGGAAGACTCGCCAAATGCTCCATTTGCCTCTGGTCGTGCTCCTACAGCTGAGATTAAATGACCTGATGATGATGAAAACTAAGTTTTAAGACTTTTTTTTGCAAAAAAAATGTTTAGAGCGCAAATAGTCTTTGAAAAAGATCTGGCTAGTACCCATTCATGCCTTCACATTTACCGTTCTCGCTACTTATTAGAAATACAATCTCAAACTACATCGCCCATATCTGCGTAAACCTAATTAACTAGTACTTACTACCGCATACACGGCGATTGTCAAAGAATAATGACGCACGCGCGGTTCGCACGCGATTTATGCGCACGAGTCGATTGATATGAGAATTTATGCTTGACTGGACACGCGAGTCTGGTCAACTACTGAATGTTATGCAAGTTTTTAAATATATTAATGGTGAATAATATGAAAAAGGAAAATAAAATCTTTTTTATTTTCATTGTGGCTTCGTGCGATTTACACTTGTGTTGCCAGAGTCAAGTAAATGAAAACATTTCAAATAATTAAAATTCAAATAATGATGCGATAGATGACGTTTAACCCCTTTGGTCCTTTTTTGCGACTTGGCCCGTGGACCAAGCTAAAAGTGGACCAAGTCGCTGGAGGACTCTAAGAAGAGTCTGTGGTACTTTACGGAGAACTCGCGTAGCGACGTCTTAAAAAAACATTTGACGGTGAAAACTAAAACAATTACTTTATATTAGTAAGGGAAAGAGAAGTGCAGGTGCGGTTTTGTTCCCCAGTCGATGAAGCACATGATGTCGTGCCCTGAGTGCCCAAGCAACTGCACTCAGGAGGATTTAATGAATGCTGCTGACAACGCCACTCTTGTGGCGGAGTTTTGGGCTGACACTGTGTAGGTTTGTCGTCGACACGATAAGAAGAAGAAGTGTAAGGGAAAAATTTGGGCTTAAGGCATTAAGCAAAGACTTGACTAAACAGTGCTTTAAAACAGTTTAATAGGTTTGCCTTTACGATGAAAAACATGTTTCCGAATCGAACTTCAACAACAAAACGGGAAACAATTGACTTTGATAGCACCACGTTTAGTAACACGTGACTAAAAATAAGGCCAATAATACTTCATTTTCCAAATAACGTTTTTACTGCATTTATTGTGAAAGTAAGCTAATTAAAAAAAGATCTTGTTCTTTTTCTAATTAATATTAAAATATTCATTGATGAAGAACATCTTGTTATTAGAGTAGGAAATAAAAGCGTTTGTATGATTCGGACCGATATTAAGCAATGAACGTAAACTACCCTCGCATAATAAATGAGTTAGGTTAAAGACTTGTACTTAGCTATTATGTATCGAAGGCTCAAAGGCGCCACTGCCACGTAAACAAAGGCTCCGTGAATAAATTGTGTTTAAAAATAGTAAAAACAAATAACTTTATGAGAGAACTTGCTAAACGTGATCAAAAGTGTTTAAATATTGTGTGTGATTGTTGGCAAAAGTTAATATCATGACGATGTGGAATAATAACAACTTGTAAACATTGACTAAAAAGTGAAGTAAAAGTGATAAAACCGAACAAAACTCATAATAAAGTACTATGCAACGTCTTCGGTATGATACTTGTAATGTTTTTAGCTACTTTTAACCTGGTTTAGTGAAAAAATAGTGCAAAATATATCTTTTCCAAGTATCCGTTACCGTTCAAATTGTCGCTTATCAACAAAACTTTGGAAGAACATACGAAATAGCGCCATCTACCGAAGTGAGCTGAAACTACTAGCTCACAGTGCTTTATGCTAAATTGAGGTTACCTAGAAATAAATAATAAAAAAACCAAACTAATTCAATTTAAACCACACCAAAAGAAAAAAGTTAATCTTAGTCCAGTTACAGAAAAAATAAATATTGAAGAAATAAGTGAATTTAACCTCCTTGGCATAACATTAGATACCCACTTAAATTGGAAAAAGCATGTTGAAACTGTTAAATTAAAAATATCTCAATTTCTTTATGCACTGGGTGTACTAAAAACTAATTCGTCGAAAGAATCGGCCCTCACGGCATACTACGCCTACGCGTACGCGTGGCTGCGTTACGGCATTATCATGTGGGGTCATAGCTGTGATGCTAAAGACTTATTTGTAAGCCAAAAAAAGTGTTTACGAATAATCGTTAATATAAAACAGAGAGTCAGCTGTAAACCTCATTTCATTAGAGAGAAAGTACTAACTTTACCATCCTTATACATTTTAGAAGCGGCAATGTTTGTCAGAAAACACACTTACCTATTTCAGCATGATCAAAACCCCCGACGAAAAACCAAACTTCTTCTTCCAACTCCTAATTCAGAAATGTTCAGAAATAGTCCTGCCTACCGTTGTATACAAATTTATAACAAGCTGCCTGATAATGTAAAAAATATACCTAAAGATCACTTATTCAAAGATAAATTAAAGACATTTTTAATAAGTAAAAGTTTTTATAATGTTAAAGAATTTATGGAGGAAAAACATAGTATTTCATGTTAAGTTGGTAAATAAATATTGTTTTAACTGTAATGATTATACATTATAATATTTTTAAGTTACTTGCAATTGTATGATATATTTATAAAATTTATAAGTAGGTAGACTTTAGATTTATAATAATTGTTAATAATATTTAATAATTGTTATTTGTATTGCTGTACCCAACCGGGTGTGCATTTGTATGTTAGTACCTAGTACCTAACAATATACAATGTATCTATTATGTGCAATAAATAAATAAAAAATAAATAAATAAATTCTGTGCTTGTGGTAAGTTGTGTCAGTGTGGGTTCTTTTTTAAAATGCTAGGAAATAGTGAACGTTTGAATTGTTCATCATGATCTTAAGAAAACTCAAATTATCAGTAAGAATAAAGAAGAAAAGGAAAACATTGTTGAGTAGGTGAGTACTCCACACTCCACAGGTGAAAAAACTGTTTCGAGTTCGACGCGTTGTGTAGGTAGTTTAGCATAATTAATTACATCCTTCTCAATTTCTCATACATTATACTAAACTATAACAAACTATACTAAACATAAACTTTATTGTATTCTAAACCTTTTAACTTTTTTATTTACTCACTTTAACACTCAGCTTGTAATAATCTAGCCAAAAGTTTGCGCAGACCACGCATCAACCCTCCAAGACAAACTAATTCGAGACAGTTTTATTTCGAAATCGCTTTGCTCTGGCATTTTTTATATTTAAACTGTCTTATGTTTGTCTGGGGAGGTAGTAAATGGTCTGAGTCAAACGATTTTAAAAATATGTATTTAGTATGGGTATTTATAAAATTGTTTAAAGAAGGTAAGTCAAATATTTCTAAATGGGTTTTTGGAGTGTATGTACTACAACCACAATGACAAAGCCACAACTTCTTGGATAGTAGGCCTTCAACTTCACTTCTTCATAGGCCAATAATGACAAGTCGCGCGACCCATGACAGTCCGCGCGACCTGTCATTGGCCTATGATAGCACCACAGATATGGATTAGAGTAGATACAGTAAGTTGATCGTCAAAGCGTGCCATTCCGATATGTCCAAATGGACATACATGGTCGAGTGATGTTCATGTAATCCGATTACAACAATCGGTTACGATGATTTTACGAGGACAGTAGTACGAACACGGTTAGAAAGAAGAAATTATTTACGGATTGAGAATTGTAATTAACAGCACAAGTAACAAATAATTAATTAGAATAAAGTAGCAGTAGAAGAAGTATAAAGTAGCATTGTTTTTAATACATATCCTGCGATGTACTCTTAAGAGTTAAAACCATGGTCCCTGTATGTGGTGCACTTATACCGATCCCAAGGAACCGTACTTACTCAAAACAATAAGACACACACTGATCCATGTATTCATGCACTTGACAAATTTATGTCTTAACACGCTGGTAGGGTAAAAAAAAATAACGAGATTTGACGATTTGTAAGAATTAATTTATTTTAAAAAGGTAAATAAAGATGTTTTTCGTTTTGTATTTAACAAATTATCAGTTTTATCGGAATTAATTAATTTTCGAATCGAGTCACACGATATCTTTCGATGACTTTGCAAATGCAGTACGATGATACGATTACTTTTACGTTGCGGCAATCACTAAAATTCGCTAAAATGACACTAATGACGTTTAAAAAGTGGCACGCTCGGCTTCATACAATTTTTGACACATGCTGCATCTATCCATATCTGTGGATAGCACCGTGATCGCGCTGGCGTGGGCGATCTGCACGCGTTGGTGTGGTTGAAGCTTTATACAAGTGATATCAGTCTATTTTATTTATTGTGGTCGGTCCCGTATTATTAGTTTAGTAGTTTAACCACTTGTATGGCGGCAGGTCGGCGGGTTCACCTTCATGGGCCACTTCACGTGGATCGAGGTGCCCGAGCGAGAGAAGAAGAGGCGCGGCTCGGACATAGCGCCCACGTGGTGAGTTTTTGATTTCAATTTAGAAATGAGTACTGAAGCTGTATGAATAAAATTCATGATTCGGACTACTTATACTAGTTTTAAGACCATTATGTTTACCCAAAATTGTGCAAATAAATATTTGAATTTGAATTAAGATAGACCCTCGGCCTCGTCTAGCTAGCGGTGGTCTTAGGGCCACAGTGGATATGCTACTCTTAGCATCGAATAATCGGCGATTTTGCGACTGAATCGATGCAACATTGTAATTTTATTGAATTGTATTCTGTGGTTGTGCCTTTAAATAAATAAATAAACATCGCGTTTTCGCGGATTCAAGCGTTTAGACGCGGTATCGGAATCGCGCGTTTTTGCGACGTTGTGGATGCGTCGGGCTTCCGAAAAACCGACTCAATCACCGATCATCGATGGTAAAAGTAGCACGTGTGGCTCTTACACTGTAATTAGTTGGAAATGAAACCCAAATGATTCTTAAAATGTTCGTCTCCATTCAATGTCTGCAACTCTGCTTTACTACTTCTTTGATAAATGATTAGTCCAGTCAATGAATGCCTTAACGACGGTGTAGAGAGAAATCCGTGGAAAACAATTTCTGACCTCGGGACTTTATTTAGCCTAGTTAGGTGGTGAACATAGCAAAAGTCCCCGCCCTTAGCCCTTGAGCCAGCAGGGAGAGGGGGGTTTAAAGGTACCACTTTTCGGTTTTTCGCTTAATCCTCGGAAACTATGTGTCCTAGTGACATGACTACTATGAACCAAAAAAAGCTTATTCAATTTGCTACAGGCGAGACCGTCAAGTTTTTCTATATCTTGTATAGTTTTTGCGGCATCTGCTCTAGAAGGTCTGTAAAATTGGAAATTTAATTTTTGTCTTACATGTTCCTATCAGGAGAAAATCGACTAAATTAACATTGAGCAAACACTATAGACATGCGGGAGCATGTTAAGTCTAGTTCCAGGGAGGGGGCTGCACCGTGCGTATATTTATATGAACCAATTGGAGCCACTTTTGTCTCCTCATCATTCAAAAACTACTGTGCATTAACTCTTCAAATTTGGCTCATGTATTGAGACTTGCAAGATATACATCAGCTTTAAATTTCATAAACATACCTCAAACGGTTATTTAGGTATTGACGTTCAAAAATCTACATTTAGAACACTAAAATCTATCTATCACCTGTGAAATGTTAAAATTTACTGGTTTTTTATTTGTTCCTTTGTATTTACATAACTACCTTTCTGGATGCCAAATTTGAACCTTCGAGATCATCTAGAAGTGGTTAGAATTTGGTATATAGGTCAGACATGTAGATTTTTGGACGTCAATACCTAAAGAACCGTTTGAGGCATATTTATGAAATTTGAAGCTGATGTTTATCTTGCAAGTCTCAACACATGAGCCAAATTTGAAGTGTTGATGCACAGTAGTTTTTGAGTGATGAGGAATCAATAGTGGCTCAAAGTGGTTCGTCTAAATATACGCACGGTGCAGTCCCCTCCCTGGAACTAGGCTTAACATACTCCCGCATGTCTAGAATGATTGCTCAATGTTGATTTAGTCGATTTTCTCCTGATGGGAACATGTAAGACAAAAATAAAATTTCCAATTTTACAGACTTTCTAGAGCAGATGCCGCGAAAACTATACAATTTATCAAAAAAGTTGACTATCTCACCTGTAGCAAATTGAATATGCTTTTTTTGGTTCATAGTAGTCATGTCACTAGGACGCATAGTTTCCGAGGATTAAGCCNAACTTTAAATGTCGTTTCTTTTATTTTACAGGTTTGTGTTATAGCCAATGAATAAGGAATTTAGTTTATTTCAATGGGGAATGTATTAATATTAAATAAATCTTTTATTTTACAGAGCAACACATGTGTTTATTTTATCTCTGAGAAAGAGTCCTTTATATACATTATAATATTTTTAAGTTACTTGCAATTGTATGATATATTTATAAAATTTATAAGTAGGTAGACTTTAGATTTATAATAATTGTTAATAATATTTAATAATAAATTGTTATTTGTATTGCTGTACCCAACCGGGTGTGCATTTGTATGTTAGTACCTAGTACCTAACAATATACAATGTATCTATTATGTGCAATAAATAAATAAATAAATAAATAAATAAATAAATAAATAAATAAATAAATAAATGATAACGATCGCTTTACACAATTCCACCTCTGGTTTGCAGTTTGGACTTTGGAATGAACCAAACCATTTTCCAGCTTATATTGCTTGCTTTAGCCTAGGAGCAGACCACCGATTTTTAGTTGGCCGAAGAATCGGCCGATTCCAAATCGGCTTAATGTGCGCACTTACATATATTAGAACTACATAATTAAAGACCTTGATAAACCGTCGTCTGTACTCAAACTCATACTACCTTCCATTACAGAGTGGCCGGCGACAAGAAGCCTCTAGAGATGGACATCACCGGCCTGGAGCCTGGTCACCAGTACAAGTTCAGGGTCACCGCTGTCAACGACGAGGGAGACTCCGAACCGCTGGAAACTGAGAGAGCTACGCTGGCTAAGAATCCCTTCGGTGAGTACAGTGACAACCCTAGCAGATTTAGTTACATTTAGCTAAAAGTTTAGATGTAGACTCCTTTTATTTGCTCTGTGTAAAACCAGTATTGGAATGGAACTAGAAGTAAAAATGATACAAGCTTTTAAATTGTGTGTATCTAAATTTTAAGCTGAGCGTGACGTCACGTTACATGTTGTCTTAACGATTTGTTTTGGTGACATCACTAAATTCAAATATAGTTTTACTGGATGGTTTTTAAATAAAAATGTGAGAAAAAATTTTTATTGTGTTACTGCTACCATCATGTCTATTTGCGCCGCCCTGGTTATCTAAAAGTCTTTCTGTTCCGACTAATCATCATGATCAGGTCATTTAGTTTCCACTGCAGGAACTTGACGCTCGAATTTACCAGATTCAAACAGATTTAATTAGCCTACATTTCCCATGCTAACCAGTCAGGTCAATAAGATCTGCTCATCGTACAACCAAATGACAACTAATACTCCCCCAAGGAATTCCACAACGACCGGTCTTGCGCTGCCTTCATCTAGCTGCTTTCCGCGAACTTCACTAGGTCCTCCGAGTGGGAGGCCAGCCCACACTATGTTTTCTAACTTATACTTATTGACATTTATCGAGACAGCTTTGGCTGAACCTCATGGCCTTTTCCTGTATTTACTTTAATTTTAACTTTTAATTTTTGTTTGTGGGAAACAATAAATGATTGTAATTAATTTACTTGTCACCAGACGTGTCAGACAAGCCCGGCAACGTCGAAGTGGCTGACCACGACAACCAGAGCGCTGAGATCAAGTGGGACCCGCCCAAGTCGGACGGTGGCGCGCCTATTCAGAAGTACATCATACAGAAGAAGCCCAAGGGCGGCGATTGGGAGAACGCTGCTGAGGTAAAAGAGAATACATATAATACATAACATATGAATATGAGCATTTTTAGACGTTAAAACTCCGCAACTTCTTTAAAATTTTGCAAAAAGGCCAAGCGAGACAGTAGCAGTAGGTACCTACTTATGCATGAGACTGCAGGTTTATTTTACCTGCTTAGAGCTGGAAAAATAAAAAATCCTTTACGTAAGCTTTTAATAAACTAGGTTGTGCACGCGTGGATTTTTCTGTGTCCATCAAATTAAGATAGTGACGCGCATTTGACGGTAAAGTCTGAAATAACGTTACTAAAGTCCGGTCGCCGAGCACGTAGAATTTCTTCCAATGACCCCAAGCTACTCATCCTTATCGCTCGCGCGTAATTATATTGCTGTCGCGCTCGCACACTCACTGCGGCCGCCCGTCGGAAAGTCGGACTTTACGATTTAGATTTAGATACGATATACGATGTAACTAAAAATGTCTAACAAATGTTCATTCCAGGTTCCTGGAACTCAGAACTCAGGCAAGGTTGAGGGTCTGCCAGAAGGCAGTGAATACCAGTTCCGCGTGATCGCCGTGAACAAGGCTGGACCTTCCGAAGCCTCGGAGCCGACCAAGATGACCACCATCAGGCACAAGGCTTGTGAGTATTATAGCATTTTCGACCTTAACGCTTAGGTGTTTAGGAGGCAGTCTCTTGTAGGCTCTCTGTTAGAATTTAAGTTATTTAAGGCATATAAAATTAAAAACAAACATTTATAATATTCATTACATGTCAAATTGTGAAATTGTCAATAATAAAATTAATTAAATTTTTTTTTTTTTTTTTTTTTTTTTACCCACAACGAGGAAGCTCTTGGCCTGTATCTCACCTGATGGTAAGTGACGATCAGGCCGAAGGTGGAAGCGAGCTTCACCCGGAATCCTCAACCACGGAGGAATTACTGGTTTCGTAGTTGTTTTCACTAATTGGCGCCACTTGCGACTAAGTCTAACTATTCAACGCGAATGCGTTACGTCTTTACTTTTTACCATTCTTTCGACTGTGTTGTTTGAGTCTCTAGTATCTCGACATACATGATACAATGTAGAAAACTTCCATACTCATTTTAAAATGTCAAATGCACTATCTGAATCTTATCCAGTTCCCCTTTTATCTCAAACTGTGCTCTCTCTGGTGTCGAAAGGCAGTCTAACTTTTGCCGTTTCAATATATTTCTTTGTTTTTGGTGCGCAATAAATATTAATCTATGTATCTATCCCAGTGAAACCTCGCATCGACCGTACAAACCTCAAGGCGCTGGCAGTGCGTGCTGGCAAGCCGATCTTCTTCGACGTCAACGTGAAGGGAGAGCCAGCGCCCAAGGTGCAGTGGTTCCAGAAATGGAAGGGCGAGGAGAAGGAAGTAAGTTTTGATCATATGTAGATATAGAGAGATGCCAACTAAGTACGGAACTCAGTGTCGCATTAGAAATTCACAAACACAAAGAAATTCAAATTTACAAAAAGAAGCTCATTATCCACTGCGGTATCATTACTCAACATTGGAATAATCTTTAGTACCTACTACGCAAGCAATTTAACTTTTTACATTATGACGTCGCTGCTGTCTTCATTGTGATCTGTGGTTGTGATAATTAATGAATTATCAGTCTACTCAAAACTGAAGCATACGAAAGAGGAAGGTTTACATTTTATACCGTGTAATGGCTATGCTTTTTTTACGTCGGGAAATAATAAATACGGCCAATGTGAGGCCTTTAGTGAGCAGGCGGGGCCTACCCACTAAGACCCGACGGTGTCCACCACAGCCCAATAAAACGGAGCCGCAAGTTACTATACTAACTTCATCATCATTTAAGCCATAGGACGTCCACTGCTGAACATAGGCCTCCGCCAATGATTTCCACAATGGCCGGTTGGTGGCGGCCTGCATCCAGCGTCTTCCCGCTACCTTTATGAGGTCGTCGGTCCACCTTTTACTAGCTTGGACAATGGACATTCGTTCGCAGTTCCGTTTCAGGCTAGAGTCAAGCTCTCCAGCGAGCCTCTCTGGCTTTGATGGGTCCCCTATTCCCCTACACCGATTATAATATTAGAGAGAAATGGCCTATTATAAAATTAAACACTATACATTGCGTGACTTTTTTAGTTAACTTACAATTCTAACCCCCCAATTTCCACTCCCCAGGTCACAGAAAACGTCATCAACGTAGACTACAACACAAAACTAGACGTTAAGGAATCCATCCGTGCCATGACCGGCACCTACCGTATTCTGGCCACCAACCAGCACGGTTCAGACGAGGCTGAGGTGGAGATCACAGTCTTGTCCGCGCCAGGCAAGCCCGGCGGCCCGCTTAAGGTGGCAGACGTCACCAAGGGCGGCTGCAAGCTGTCGTGGAAGAAGCCCGAGGATGACGGAGGTGAGTCATGTCCCAACCAGCACGGTTCTGACGAGGCGAAGTGGAGATCACTGTGCGCGCCAGGCAAGCCCGGCGGCCTGAAGGTAGCTGACGTCACCAAGGGCGGCTGCAAGCTGTCGTGGAAGAAGCCCGAGGATGACGGAGGTGAGTCTCATGTACCAACCAGCACGGTTCTGACGAGGCGAAGTGAAGATNTTCCATCTATAATGCTTTATTGACTGGACTAGATCTCATTCCACCTCTTCAAATTATAGAATTTCTCCTATTTCTACTTGGTCCACAGGTCAAACTAATGAAGTTCCTATTTTGTACCCTATTCTCTATGCAATAAAGCTGTAATCTTTCTGTAGGTCTCCAACGATGGCGGGCGGGCTCTTCGCGATCAACCGCGCGTACTACTGGGAGCTGGGAGCGTATGACGAGCAGATGGCCGGCTGGGGCGGCGAGAACCTCGAGATGTCCTTCCGCATCTGGCAGTGTGAGTTGATAGGTTGATACTACTGGCATCCCGTGTATCCCCTAGGTACAGATCACAGAAACTAAAGGGAGATGTGACAAGGGGACGGGGCCGGTGTCGCAGCAATATGCCCAAAAACAGAACATCCAGCAGCATCATACAGCTGGCGCATCCAGATGCTACGGGGGCATCTGGATGCGCCAGCGTGAGACCGGTGGTATGGAAATCTGTGGGAGCGGCCAATGGTCTCTACGCTTTGCACTGGAGGCAAGTCTAACCTTAACTTCGAAATCCTCCTATGTTCTTCTGATTAATTTCGTTGCGGGTCCAATGACAGTTTAACTTTCCCCCGGGACAAACTTGACCTTCACTTGTAATGAGGGTTTTTCTTGTTCCATTATTATGTGCCACTGTCATGTCTATGTAATTGCCTGTATTTGTGTGATGTCCATTGTAATAAATGAATCTTTCTTTCTTACTTTCTTTCTAATGACGTAGTCAGCAGTGTTTCCCAAACATTTTTCTATCAAAGGCTGGCGTTTTTCACACTCCTTCTTTGCTTACGTTGAAACTGGTCTGGAATGGTCCAGTATAAAACCGTCGAACGAAGAAGAAGAATAAAACTTACGCCCGTATTAACAAATATTACTATGAGGTCTCACAGTGCGCGTGAACGCACAGGATGACATACAAACCAATCACACAGCTCTATTCAACTCTGTGCGTTCGATTTGCTGCTTTACTTAAGCAAGCATCGTTTGTGAATACGGGCGTTAAAATCCCGCTAACCCTTCTAGCTCGTGTGCTCGTGTTAAGGGTTCACCACAAATAAGAATCAGTATTGTTCCTTATGTTCCAGGCGGCGGCACCCTGGAGACGATCCCTTGCTCGCGGGTGGGCCACGTGTTCCGCAGCTTCCACCCCTACGGGCTACCAGCGCAGTCCGACACGCACGGTAAGTGTCATCATCAGGTCATATTTACCAGAGGCAAATGCAAGATTTGGCCTACACTTCCCACGCAGGTCAGACCGGTTGGGGAGGTCTGATTTTCGCATATTTGTCTCTTTAGAAAAGTGACGTCCACTCATTTAACACGAGACATAAGAATAAACTTGCTGTTCCATCATTTAGGTTGCATAAGATAGGTAATTCATTCTTGGGGAAATGTATTACCATATTTAACAAAATACCACACAACCTTGTCGAATTGCCAATAAACAAATTTAAGATACATATAAAAAATACCCTTATGTCCAAAGGGTACTACAAGGTTCGAGACTATATTGATGACAAGGATGCGTGGTCAGTTCAGTCTGCACATATTTGATGTACTTAAATTTGACTAAATTCAAATTCAAATTATTTATTGCATGACTATTCTTACCGTTAGATAATTCCTGGCAATAAGTGGTGACTGAGTTTGTTCCGGCGTTTCTTCTCAGCACTTGCCATATGTTTGTCTCGAAGCGCTGGTAGGGCCCAAAAGATAAGGAGACATGTAAAGTGCCCCATAAGGGCTACCTTTTCTTTTTTATTATTTTCTAGTGACGTTCATAAGTGCCACTTGTGGTCTAAACTGAATAAATAATTTTGATTTTGATTGATTTTGATTTTAATATCTTTGATACCAAACAAATATTTTTTCTTTCTTTCTTTTTTAATCGCCTCTTACGACATCCGCGATGGGTAGGCTGGATCGGACTGAGATCAGTCCGATACGCATGGTAACTTAGTCATCATCATGGCATATAGTACATCACTACCATGTCTGAGTCAATAATATAATATAATATCGGTTCTCTAATTAATTATAAATTGTGCCAATATCTGGGGTGGTGGGAGCCTGATGACCTGTACTACAGGTATGCAAATACCTATCACAGGCATCAGTCTCACACAAACAACTTTGTTTTTGAATTGTAATTAATGTGCTTAAAAACTTGTGTCATTGTAATGTTTGTGATGAGAAAATAAATACTATTTACTATTACTATTACTATTATAGTCATCATTGCAGGAGCCCGACCATCACCAGAGACAAATTCAAATTGTGTTTATTGTGAAATCATAGGTACATAAGTCAGGTCATTAAATTTGTATGATAGATCAGCTGTGTTCCGCCGCATGGGCATACAATAATGGTAAGATACATGATTGTAATTGAAATGCAGGATTTGGCCTATTATTCCCATGCTGGCCAGATAGATTGCGATGGCCTGATGTTCGCATATTTGTCCCTTAATCGCCGCTTATGACATCCACGGGAAGAGTGGGTGGTGTTCCGCAGCTTCCACCCCTACGGTCTACCAGCGCAGTCCGACACGCACGATAAAGTTCATCATCATCAAGATATTTAGTCATCACTGCAGGAGTACGATCTAATTTACCAGAAGCAAATGCAGTATTTGGCCTACCATATTTCTTACGCTGGCCAGACGGGTTAGAAAGACCTGATCTCATTTTCCCCCTTAGTCGCCGCTTAAGACATCCACGGGAAGAATGGGCGGTGTTCCGAAGCTTTCACCCCTAGGGTCTTCTACCATCTCAGTCCGACACGCACGGTAACTATCATCATCAAGATATTTTGTCATCACTGCAGGAGTACGATCTAATTTACCAGAGGCAAATGGAGTATTTGGCCTACGGTATTCCTTACGCTGGCCAGACGGGTTGAGGAGCGCACATTTGTCCCTTAGTCATGTCTTACGACATCCACGGGTAGAATGGGGGATGCTTCGAAGCTTCCACCCCTACGGTCTACCAGCTTAGTCCGACACGACACGCACGGTAAGTGTCATCATCATCACGTCATTTAGTGTCCACTACAGGAGCACACTAGTTAACGAGAGGATTTGACCTACACTTTCCACGCTGGTCAGACGGGTTGGGGAGGCCTGATATTCGGATATTTATTCTTTAGTCGCTTCTTTCGACATCCACGGGAAGAGTGGTGTTCCGACGTTTCCACCCCTACGGTCTACCAGCGCAGTCCGACACGCACGGTAACTATCATCATCAAGATATTTTGTCATCACTGCAGAAGTACGATCTAATTTACCAGAGGCAAATGGAGTATTTGGCCTACACTCCACACGTTGGCCAGACGGGTTGGGGAGTGCACATTTGTCCCTTAGTCTCGTCTTACGACATCAACGAGAAGAAATGGGTGATGTTCCGTAGCTTCCACCCCTACGGGCTACCAGCGCAGTCCGACACGCACGGTAAGTGTCATCATCATCAGGTCATATTTACCAGAGGCAAATGCAGGATTTGGCCTACACCGCCTCCACCGCCTAACCGCCTCTGTGGTCTAGTGGTTAGACCACCTGCTTCAGACGCAGAGGTCCCGGGTTCGATTCCCAGTGGGGGCAGAATTTTCTGTTCGGTTTGGTTGGTGGTAGGGCTTGTTCCAAGTCCGCCTGGCTAGCTACCACCATCTTACCTAAGTCTGTCGCCATAACAACAATGTTAACAGGATTGTTGTGTTCCGGCAGTTAGAGGTAAGATAGCCAGTTCCTCTGTGGTTGAGGATTCCGGGTGCAGCTCGCTTCCACCTTCGGCCTGATCGTCACTTACCATCAGGTGAGATGCAGGCCGAGAGCTTCCTCGTTGTGGATAAAAAAAAAACACTCCCTACGCTGGCGAGACAGGACAACCACGGAAAGATTGGAGTTAGTTCTCTTCTACTCTGCCGTAAATATGTAGGTATAGTCCGCGACAATACATAAGTAATGGCGACGAAATTGTATTGTAGACATCTATAAAAGCGAAAGGTCACTGACTCACTCATCACAACATCTTGGAAATTACAAGTGTTAGGAGTCTCAAATGGCAATGCCAGATTTTGTATGGAAGGTGGCGTCTTTTTTTTTTCGCGCGGCCATCGACCAAACTTTGTTTTTTGATTACAAAATAGTGTAATAAACCAAACTTACTATGACATGTATACCTCTAAACTCAGTCTGAACTGAGTTACGAACGTTAGAAGTTTGATGATTTACATACTAGATTTGCTTTTTGCCCGCAAGTTTTGTAAGAAATTGCAACAAAATATTGCGCTGATTCTGCTCCACACTGATGTCTGGAGCCTTTAATGGATGGAATTGCTTGTTTACACATACAATGTCACTATTTTGTTGCAATTTCTTACAAAACTTGCGCGCAAAAAGCAAATCTAGTATGTAAATCCATGTAAATCATAAAACTTCTAATGCTCGTAACTCAGTTCAGACTGAGTTTAGAGGTATAAATGTCATAGTAAGTTTGGTTTATTACACTATTTTGTGTCTAAAAAACATGATTTGGTCGATGGCCGCGCGAAAAAAAAAAGACGCCAATTTCCGGCATTGTCTTTTTGCATGGGGATTTCTTTTAGAACGTAGGTGCTCCTCACTAAGACGGGATTTTACGAAACTCCATCCCTGAGGTAAAACGGGATCCACGAGTACGAAGTCGTGGGCGGCCGCTAGTAATAATTTATTTTAATGTTATATACTTTTTGTACAGGTATCAACACAGCCAGAATGGCCGAAGTGTGGATGGACGAGTATGCTGAACTATTCTACCTGCACCGACCGGACTTGAGGGTAATTTCATATTACATACACTAGAGCATCTTGTCATTCAATCGCCCTTATTCCGTAAGAAATAGGAACTTAAACAGCCTACATGTTCTACTTTTCCATGAAAGAACTGTATCAAAAAATAACTTACGGTCCCTGAAATCTCTTTAATTTTTAATCTGAATGAAGAATGTTCACTAATTTTGTATTTTAGCTTTCTGTATTCTCTGTGAAAAATAAAAAATACACGTGAAAGAATTATTTCGATACGTCAATTAGTTTCCAAGATATTGAATTTTAAAAGAGCGGGCGGCGGCCCGCCCGCCATTTTATGCGCGTGACGTCATAGTACAGTTACTGGCTCATATTTGTATGGGTAGAATCTTGCAAGCTGAATCAAGACCCACTTCCGGACAACCGATTAAGCTGAAATTATGTGTGATTTGGATGACCATGCAATATTATGATGACATGGAGCTGATCTGATGATGGAGCTAGAAGGTGGCCATAGGAACTCTATAATAAAACGACTTAAATCCATCGAGTTTGGGCTCGTTCGTTTTGTAATGATGAGTACTTCAATTCTATACAGTAATCAGGGTCTGATGATGGAGCTGGAAGGTAATTCGCAATAAAACGACATAATCGCATCAAGTTTGGGTTTGGTTAAATTTTACTTTCTGTGATGGGTCTGGATGTTAATATGTATAATAAGTATGTATTTACAAAAAAAAAAAATGTATTTAAGTATGTTTATATCCGTTGTCTAGTGAGCGGACACTGTGAATGTACGTCACGCGGGGTCACGTGACCGTCGGCGGGACTCGATATTTAAACGAACTTTGAATGCCTATAAAATCATAACTACTTGGTATTTTTGAATGAAATAAAAACAAATGTATTTGTATATGTAAAAGCTTAACTGTAACATAGGTTTCAAGTGATTTTGCATACCTAGTAACATTCTCAATTCAGAAGAAGTCCATAAGACGGGGATTTTTTCCCTACCTCAAAATTACAGACTAACTAAACCGTTTCTTTACCAACTTAGAAAAGGCCCTTTTACGTCCATGAATGTGTTATTTTTCTATGAAAGAACCATCGTTTTACCATTCCTAAAATATTCACCAATTTTCAATTTGAATTCAGAGGATGTCCATAAAAAGGGGATTTGTCCCCTTTCTCAAAATGCCAGACTAACAAAACCTTTTCTTTCTCAGAAAAACCCCAAAATCGGTGACGTGACCCACCGCAAGATTCTCCGCGAGAAACTGAAGTGCAAAAGCTTCCAGTGGTACCTGGACAACGTGTATAAAGAGAAATTTGTGCCCGTCAGAGACGTGTACGGATACGGGAGGTATGTTTGTTACTTTAAGAAATTATTTGTGTAGTGTTTGATCCCCTTTTGTTAGTGTGATAGTTGTAACAAATTATTTACCGTGTGTGGTTTTGAAAAAAAAAATTGTTCATGAGTTTGACCTTCAATATTTCAAAAACCACAGGTTTCCCAGATATGGTTCAAGTAAAACTCAGGTTCTTAACAGGTTCAGGAATCATTACCATCAATATGTGGGGAACACGTGGAATCTAGCTTCGTGATGGGTTTTTATATCCTTCATTTTCTAGTGAAATATTGCTGGTCAGGCCTTTGTCCAAGGATCAACTGAAAGACTTCCAATTCCTGGACAAAGATCTCCCCAAAGTTCAACTGAAAGCCACTCCAAAGATTCCCAGACTATTTCTACACTGCCCGCTTGGATGCGCTTCCTGAGACCTTTACCACGTCTTCTTTTTATCTTTTTACTTGCCGGCCGTTTGGTGTAGTGGTTCGAGACGTACTACTATTCCGGAGGTAGCGGGTTCGATTCCCGCACAGTACAAACATTTGTGTGCATGAACATAATATTTGTTTGTATTGGACTGGGTGTTTCCTATGTATAATTTGTATGTATTTACAAAAAAAAAGTATTTAAGTATGTTTATATCCGTTGTCTAGTACTCATAGTACAAGCTTTGCTTAGTTTGGGACTAGAAGCGCAGTGTAAAATGTCTAAGGATATTTATTTATTTATTTTATATTTACCTCCGCAAAAAAGAGTCCACTGCTGGAAAGCCATCCCCAAAGATGCCCATAATGACTAGTTTTACCTTCCGCTTCTCGCTTCCCGAGATCATCACCAGGTTTTCTCTTTATCTTTTTACATCCTTTATGCATTATTTAAATAAATAAATAAATAAATAATAAAAAATAATAAAAATAATAAAAACTTTATGCTTTATACTTTATTTGATGTGTTATTCAGGTTCGTGAACCCAGCCACCAACATGTGCCTGGACACGCTCCAGCGGGAAGGCAGCGCGTCCCCGCTCGGCGTGTACCCGTGCCACGCGCGTCTGCAGGCCACGCAGTACTTCAGTCTGTCCGCGCGCGGGGAACTACGCGATGAGGAGGCCTGCGCCGAGCTGCAGCACTCCAGGTGACCGGACACTAGCCGGACACTGCACTAGCCGGACACTACACTAGCCGGACACTACACTAGCCGGACACTAGACACGAGGCGCGCTGCAGGCCACGCAGTACTTCAGCCTGTCCGCCCGCGGCGAGCTGCGAGACGAGGAGGCCTGCGCCGAGCTGCAGCACTCCAGGTGACCGGACACTAGCCGGACACTACACTAGCCGGACACTACACTAGCCGGACATAGGTATGACTCTTGGAGACAAGTCTCATTCTGGGTATGACACTTGGGGACAAAGCCCCTTCTAGGTATGACACTTGGGGACAAAGCCCCTTCTAGGTATGACACTTGGGGACAAAGCCCCTTCTAGGTATGACACCTGGGGACAATGCCCCTTCTAGGTATGACACTTGGGGACAAAGCCCCTTCTAGGTATGACTCTTGGAGACAAGTCTCATTCTTGGTATGACACTTGGAGATAAGTCTCATTCTGGGTATGACACTTGGAGACAAGTCTCATTCTGGGTATGACACTTGGGGACAAAGCCCCTTCTAGGTATGACTCTTGGAGACAAGTCTCATTCTGGGTATGACACTTGGAGATAAGTCTCATTCTGGGTATGACACTTGGAGACAAGTCTCATTCTGGGTATGACACTTGGGGACAAAGCCCCTTCTAGGTATAACTCTTGGAGACAAGTCTCATTCTGGGTATGACACTTGGAGACAAGTCTCATTCTAGGTATGACACTTGGAGACAAATCCCCTTCTAGGTATGACACTTGGGGACAATGCCCCTTCTAGGTATGACACTTGGGGACCAATCCCCTTCTGGGTATGACACTTGGAGACAAGTCTCATTCTGGGTATGACACTTGGGGACAAATCCCCTTCTAGGTACGTCATTGTTGGGTACAAGTCTCCTTCTAGGTGTGACACTTGGGGACAAGGCCCCACCACTATTGAATACATGACCCCTGTTATGTGATACTGTTGCATATCAGCCCCTTCTAGGTATAGCACTATTGGATATAGTATCCTTTACAGTATGACACTGTAATTCAATACACGTCTCTTACCGGGTATGACACTGTTAAGAGTCTCCCTTCTAAGTATGACGTTGTGGGATATAAGTTCTCTTCTAGGTATGTCATTGTTGGGTACAAGTCCCCTTCTAGGTACGACACTATTGCGGACAAGTCCCCCTTCTAGGTGTGATGTCACTGTTGGAGACAAGTCCCCTTTTAGATATGTAACTTTTTCGGACAAGTCCCATTCTAGCTGACAGTGTTGGGGACAAGTCCCCTTCTAGGTTTAATACTTTTGGATGTAGGACCCCTTCATGGTACGACAATGCTGGATGTAGTTTAAATTATATTTTTGTTACAGAGATACTCCGATTGAAAAAGGGCGACGTGTGCTAATGTCAAACTGTCACGGAAAACTTAGAGGACAGGTATGAATACAAAAAAAAAGATATATTATAATTCCCCAAACCCTTATGTTTTGTAAAGCAATTCTGAGTACTTCTTCTTTTCGTGTCAACAACAAACCTACAGTGTCAGCCCAAAACTTCGCCACAAGAGTGGCGTTGTCAATATCACTCATCAAATCCTCCTGAGTGCAGTTGCTTGGGCACTCAGGGCACGACATCAGGTGCCTCATCGACTGGGGAACAAAACCGCACCTGCACTCCATGTTTAAGCCATCCAAGAATCCCCACCTGACCAGATTGTCCTTACTACTGCCAACCTGCGTCCGAAGTCTATTTAAAGACTATTCTGAGTTAATGTTATGATTTTAAAGTTACTTAAAACAAATAATTGATTTTAAAGTTACTTAAAACAAATAATTGAAAAATAACTCGATTTTTAAGGCTACAGGAAAGTGTGCTTAAAAAAATTCTGTCTCTGAATGAATGGTTAATGGTGTCAAGTATCCAATTTAAACTCATCCAGTGTCTAAGTAGCTCAGTTGGAAGAGCAGTCGCCCGGCAAGCGAAAGGTTCGATTCTCGCCTTAGGCAGTTCGATTTTTCCGAGTTGTTTATTTAAAATTCTTTTTTTTTATCCACTACGAGGAAGCTCTTGGCTTGTATCCCACCTGATGGTAAGTGACGATCAGGCCGAAGGTGGAAGCGAGCTTCACCCGGAATCCTCAACCACGGAGGAACTGGCTATCTTACCTCTAACTGCCGGAACACAACAATAAATAAATAAATAAATATCCTTGGACATTTTACACTGCGCTTCTAGTCCCAAACTAAGCAAAGCTTGTACTATGGGTACTAGACAACGGATATTTATAAACATACTTAAATATTTTTTTTGTAAATACATACTTATTATACATAGAAAACACCGTCCAATACAAACAAATATGTTCATTGTTGATGCACTCAAATGTTTGTACTGTGCGGGAATCGAACCCGCTACCTCCGGAATAGTAGTCCGTTTCGAACCACTACACCAAACGGCCGGCTGTTCTTAACATTGTTGTAATGGCGACAGACTTAGGTAAGCCCCTTCCCATTGTTCTAGAAATGGCGCTACCTTCCCTCCGGTCAGCTACAACACGCCGCTACGGGCCTGTGCTTGGACGCGGGTTATGACGCAGGCGCTGACGTCATGGCGCGCCCGTGCGGGTCCAACGCGCCCGCGCAAAGATGGAAGATTGATTATAACCAGGACAACGACTTCAGGCTAGACAGTGAGTCACTAATATTACCTTTATCTGCTTTTACCACGCCCCTAAACTAGACTATAAAACCAAAAAACTGTACCACAAAGTTAAACAAATGCAAAACTAAATGACACCACAAAGAAAGAAAAGTAAAAATGAGAGATCGATTTAAAATGTCACCAAAAACAATCGAAAATCGTATTATAAATGAAAATAATGAGCAAAAGATCGATGTAAAATGTCGCCAAAAAACAAACGAACATCGAACTACGAATGAAAATTATTAGCTTCAAAAACAAATGAATGTCGCGAAGACTCATTCACATTGCTAAAATGGAATATCGTAAAAAACAAATGAACGTCGAGTAAACTCATTCAAATCGCTAAAATGGAATGTCGTAAAACAAAAGACCATCGATCTGACAAAAGGAGAAAGGTCTTTAGCGATCGCTACAGCACGCCGCTACGGGCCTATGTCTGGACGCGGGCTATGACGCGGGTGCTGACGTCACGGCGCGCCCGTGCGGGTCGAACGCGCCCGCGCAAAGATGGAAGATCGATTATAACCAGGACAACGACTTCAGGCTAGACAGTGAGTGCTAAAACTATATTTAACTTCCTTTAATCGATAACTAAATGATGATTTGTAAAAAAATATCGTTACAAAATGTCACCAAAAAACAATCAAACATCGAATCATAGATGAAAAAAAAAGAATTGACTTCAAAAACAAATGAATATCGCGAAAACTCATTCAAATTGTGAAAATGGAATAGCGAAAACCAAAAGATCATCGATCTGACAAAAGAAAGCGCGTCTTATTTAGCGCTCACTACAGCACGCCGCTACCGGCCTGTGTCTAGACACGGGCTATGACGCGCGCGCTGACACCTTAAAGAAAGAAAAGTAAAAATGAGAGATAATATTTAAAATGTCGCAAAAAAAAAACAAACGAACATCGAAAAGAATTAAGAATGAAACGAATTTGCATCAAAAACAAATGAATGTCGCGAAAACCAACCAACCAACTGCAAAAAATGGAAAGACCTGAAACAAAAGAGCATCGACATGACACAAGAAAGCGAGTCTATAGCGGTCGCTAGCATGCGGTAGGGCCTATGTTTGGACGCGGGTTATGACGCAGGTGCTGACGTCATGACGCGCCCGTGCGGGTCCAATGCGCCCGCGGAAAGATGGAAGATCGATTATAACCAGGACAACGACTTCAGGCTAGACAGTGAGTCACTACTATTAACTTTATCAGCTTTTATACAGCCTCTAAAACAAACTAAATCATGAAAACTGCACCTTTTTGCCAAATAATGACGTCACATCACAAAGAAAGAAAATGAAAATAAAAAGACTGTTATAAAAAAGTCACCAAAAAGAATGATAAAAACAAACGAACATCTAATTATGAATGAAGAGAATTAGCTTCAAAAACAAATGAATGTCGGGAAACGAAAATGGAATAGCGAAAACCAAAAGACCGTCGACAAAACAAAAGAAAGCGAATAAAAAAATAGGGTCAAAAACAAATGAATATCGCGAAAACTCATTCACATTGCAAAAATGGAATATCGTAAAACAAAAGAACGTCGACATGACAAAAGAAGGCGGGTCTATAACGGTCGCTACAGCACGCCGCTACCGGTTTATGTCTGGACGCGGGTTATGACGCAGGCGCTGACGTCATAGCGCGCCCGTGCGGGTCGAACGCGCCCGCGCAAAGATGGAAGATCGACTATAATCAGGACAACGACTTTAGACTTGACAGTAAGTAATATTCCACCATTATCACGCCTTTAAACTGAACTATAAAACCAAAAAACTGTACTTCAAAGTGAAACAAATGCAAAACTAAATGACGCCACGAAGAAAGAAAAGTAAAAATGAAAGATCTATGTAAAATGTCACCAAAAACAATCGAAAATCGTATTATAAATGAAAATAATGAGCAAAATATCGATGTAAAATGTCGCCAAAAAACAAACGAACATCGAACTACGAATGAAAATTATTAGCTTCAAAAACAAATGAACGTCGAGTAAACTCATTCAAATCGCTAAAATGGAATGTCGTAAAACAAAAGAGCATCGATCTGACAAAAGGAGAAAGGTCTTTAGCGATCGCTACAGCACGCCGCTACGGGCCTATGTCTGGACGCGGACTATGACGCGGGCGCTGACGTCACGAAGATTGACTATAACCAGGACAACGACTTCAGGCTAGACAGTGAGTAATTATTGCTTTTAACCACGCCTATAAACTAGACTATAAAACCAAAAAACTGTACCTCAAAGCTAAACAACATGACACCATAAAGAAAAGTAAAAATGAGAGATAGATTTAAAATGTCGCAAAGAAACAAATGAACATCGAATTAAACATGAAAAAAAATTGCATAAAAAACAAAAGAATATCGCGAAAACTCATTAGAATTGCGAAAATGGAATATCGTAAAACAAAAGAACATCCACATGACAAGAGAAGGAGGGTCTAATGGAAGATTGTTGAGTACTAAAACTGTATGTAACTATCTTTAATCGATAAACAAATGATGTGCGTTAAAAAAAAGAAACGTAATAATATCGTTCCAAAATGTCGCCAAAAAACAATCGAACATCGAATCATAGATGAAAAAAAAAGAGTTGACTTCAAAAACAAATGAATATCGCGAAAACTCATTCACATTGCAAAAATGGAATATCGTATAACAATAAAAGAGCATCGATTTGACAAAAGAAGGCAGATCTGTAGCGATCGCTATAACCAGAACAACTACCTCAGGCTAGATAGTAAGTCATCGTCATCCATCATTATCAAATCATTAACGGGACTTATTCCACCACACTTTCCCATCACTGCAGTCTGCAACTTTGTATAGCCAATATCTACAGCTTGGCCTCCAATGAAACCTCCAATGAGTAGTCCCGGGGATAGCTAACTTGTCTTGGAAGTATTTTTAGGAGTTTGTTAGTATAATTCCGCCATTTTCGCAGAAGACGAGGAGCCAAGCGAACAGGAACAGAGGCTGAGCAAACTTCGAAGGCAAAGGTGTGTAGAAATTAATAATTTAAAATGAACATTTAAAAAATATATAATTGTACTAGCGGCCGCCCGCAATTTCGTAACACGTGGACCCCGTTTTACCCCCTTAGTAGTGGAGTTTCGTAAAATCAGTTCTTAGCGGATGTCTACACCTTATAAGGAACCTACCAGCATGATGCAATAAAGAACTATGACTATGACTACCTGCCAAATTTCAAGTTTGTAGGTGCTATAGTTTCTGAGATTTCGTGATAAATCAGTGAATGGTATTTCGCGTTTATAATATACAGGTTGGAATTTTGTACCGCAATTACTCTTAATACTGTAGATAGAAAATGTTACTCAAAGAAAACATTCCTTTATTTTTGAAAAGAAAGAAAACTGCATTCAAAGATTTGTT
Organism: Ostrinia furnacalis; assembly: GCF_004193835.3. NCBI lineage: Eukaryota > Metazoa > Arthropoda > Insecta > Lepidoptera > Crambidae > Ostrinia > Ostrinia furnacalis. The sequence goes on along the minus strand of NW_021137841.1, from coordinate 281,263 downwards.
GTGTGTTTTGCAGACGAATATCCCGCTCCCTCCTCTCATACACCGAAGAAACGCCCACCGACATAGAAACCAACACAACCATCCGCCGCCACACGCACAAGAAACGCCGCGGGAAGAAACACGGCAAGAAGCGCGCCCGCAAGAAACATACTAAGAACAAGTTCATTCTGAAACTCGTCAGAACTTTGGCCAATCATAGTGAAGAACATTTAGAAGTGGACATACATTGCAGTCATAAGAAGTTGTACCCGAATAACAGTTTCGTGAGGGATCTGGTCACTGTGTTGAACGAGAAAGACATTAAGGTAGGACTTAGGTTTTTTATTCAAGCTAGCCTAGCCTGCGACTGCATACAAATAAAAATCGATATTGACTAAGTCAGCTTATTTAAATCTGCTAAATTCACATTTAGCAAACGCTAAAAGTGGATACAGTCGTTAAGTTTTTTAAAACAATCCAATTTCTGCGTAAGTTTCTTAATTTTCTTTCCACTTTCGACGAATTTACCAAGTATTAAAAAAACTTTAAAAATAGATAAATGAAATCGTTAGTCATTCTCAAGTTATAGCTTACCGTAGAGTCAGACCTTACTCACCAGTCTGTTTTTAGCATCAATTCATTTTGCACCTCATTGATGCCAATTGTTTTCGCTTCGCAGGTCTTAGTCGGCAGACTTACTGATCTATACTAATATTATAAATGCGAAAGTAACTCTGTCTGTCTCGTTTTCACGTCTAAACCATTGAACCGATTTTAATGAAAGGTATAAAGATAGGTTGAGTCCTGGGAAAGGACATAGGATGGTTTTTATCCCGGTTTTTGAAACAGGGACGCGCGCGTTAAAGTTTTTCTGTGACATATAAAATTCCAGCTAGTATAAAATAATGGGAAGGTGGAAAACGGCATTTTTCCCAATTTTGAGTAGTCTATCCTATCTGTCACTTAACTTCATTTATTGACATTCTGTAGGTGATCAACAACGGGCGCGTGTTCGAGCGCAACAAGGTGACGGAGATGAAGGTATTTGACTGAAAAAATATGCTAATGAATTTTATTTTAATCAATATTTATTTATTTATTTATTTTATTGGGCTATCAACATGAGATACAGTATTATACACAATTAAAAAAAAAAATAAGCCAAAGGTCTCTAGCTAACTGCTCCCACACAAACGATAACCACAGCATGCATAATATTATAATCATAATATAAATATAATATTATGTAATCAATCGACATTATTTTATGATCAATTGTAATTTGCATGCTAACTGACATTAGCTAAATAGGAATGCACTTTTAATAAAATACCAACACCACTTATGTATTTACCCTATTTTTTGAGCAAATAAATAATTTGAATTTGAATTTGAAAAGGACGAGCGGCGCGAGCGCGGCGTCGCCAAAATTCTGCACAAGCTGGACCTCGCCGAGCCCACGCCGCCGCCTCCCGCGCAGGTAAATATGACGTCAGCATCATCATCATCATCATTTCAGCCACAGGAAGTCCACTGCTGAACATTCTTCTTATTGTTCTTCCTCGGTCCCTCACTGATGAGGATCGCGACCACAGATAGTGTTCCTCCACAGACTGCGGTCATAAGCTGTGTGGACCGCACGATGCAAACTCCCGCCCACCGTCTTCCTCACCGCGTCCGATCTCGTCGGTGCCCTGCCCCGAGCGCGTCCCCCTTCCATAATGTGTCCAAAGAAACAGAGGGTACGCTTTAGGCATAATTATAGTGGCGAGCCGCGTGGTGATGTTGAGCTCTTTTAATATGGACTCGTTGGTTCATTGTTGGTTGGTTACTACTGAACATAGGCCTCCCCCAATGATTTCCACAATAGCCGGTTGGTGGCGGCCTGCATCCAGCGCCTTCCCGCTACCTTACGTCCTACGCTGCGCTTTCCGGTACGTGGCCTCCATTCCAGAATTTTGCTGCCCCATCGGCCGTCAGTTCTGCGTACTATATTTTCTGCCCATCATCACAATCATAGATTAATAAATCGTCATCATAATCATAGATTAATAAATCTATATATATAAAAGAAAGTCGTGTTAGTTACACCACTTATAACTCAAGAACGGCTGAACCGATTTAGCTGAAAATTGTCAGGGAGGTAGTTTAGAGCCAGGAGAAGGACATAGGATACTTTTTATCCCGTTCGAAATTTTAAAAAAAGTCTGCTTATTTATTGCCATTAAGGCGGAACAAAGTTCGCCGGGTCAGCTAGTCCTAGATAGATAGTACTCGCAAGAAAAGTGAAGCAACGTGACGAGGACCATTCTGGCTCACTTGAAACGTGATCAAGTAAAAAATCGTCAATTTTTAAAAAGTAAATGTTTATTTAAATAATAAATAATTAAATTTTACAACGGTAAAACTCCCACTTTCGAATAAATCGTGTTTATTGCACATTCACAACTTCGAAACCATTTTACACGGGTGATAAAAGTTCACGCGCTCCGTTATCAAAGAACAGGGGAGGTACCCTTGAAGCCAGTCGTCGCTTGCTCAAACAGAGCGAGCCAGTCTGGGGTGGAGCCGCGGAATAATGTCTAGGCCATCTAGCTCGGACAGTAATAATAATAATAAATTATTTATTTTCTCCCATACAAAACAAGCTTAATACTAACATTAATAAATACTTAAGTATATTTATACATAGATATGCTATAATGTTGTATATGGGAGACTGGTACCCAAACTAGGAAAGACCTGTGTCTTGGGCTACCAGGCTTCATCCCTACCAAGTAACAAAGAAAGAAATATGTATACCTACATTAGCAAGTCTGCGATATAATGCGTGCCTAAAACAAAATAAAAATTTCAAAAAAATGTCCATTAGAAATTTCACATAATAGTATGTGTGTAAGTGTGAGTGTGATATTGAATGTGAGTGTGAAATTGTGTGTGAGTGTATAATTATTATGTGCGAGTGTATTTACTCGCAGTTCCGTCCCAAACAGTGGGAGGACACCGTCAGGTCTTAGTCAGTAGGCCTTGCCCATCTGGCAGGGAGAGCCTCACATATATGATAACCCACTGGTTCCCCCGGGCATTTCCTGACGAAAAAAAAGTACACATGACTAATATAAAAGTCGCGTTTGTTCATCTAGGTGAATAAAGGCAACCGCTTTAGGCCCAGTTTTTTGATTCGTAGTACATTTTTTAATTATTAGTTAACATTTTGTTAATATTTAACCATTAGTAGCAAAATTTAACATTTTAACTATGAATCAAAAAAACTGGGCCTTAAGTTGTCTTTTTTTATCTTTTTAGTTCATTTTTACGCAGTTCGGTTTTTTGTTTTTTCTATAATAATTTTATTTTGAAAGAAAGAAAGAAAGAAAAAATATTTATTTGGTACTAAAATAATGATACACATTGACATTAAAAAGTGAAATAATACAATTGTTGTACCAAATTGGTCTCTGCTCAGTATGAGGCCATAACGTACTCGGGAGCACGTTACGGCCACTGGTATTCTGCAGAAACCATGAGAGAGGGGCACTTGGCATACATTTTTGTAAGTTACTTTAAAAGCTCTTTATTTTGATAACCCACTCCATAAGTTTTAAGAAAAAATTAAATTTTTTTGAGACAATATGGCGCCTAAAATCCGCCAATTTGTTTTTTTTCAATTTTAATATAGCCAGTGTCACTCTCACGATTAAGACAAATCTAACGACACCTCTCGGTCAAGGCGTTTAGGCTGTAGGCCGTGCTAAAGGAATATACATACATACACTCGAAAAACATAACCCTCCTTCTGGCGCAGTCGGGTAAAAAGTAAAAGCACTCGACAACCCTTATGTCCGCAGCCAACCAAGCGGCACCGCAGCAAGAAGCACAAGCACGCGCGTATCGAACCGCTGCCCGACACACCAGCACCACCCGCCATCTCCAAGAAGATCATCATCGAGGACTTCGTCGAGGTCACCGCCGCGCCCGCCAACGACGCGCCCGTCGTGAGTTTTTTTATGCATAACAAGGCAGATATTTGACCACAATCGCACCTGATGTTAAGTGGGATGTAGTCTAGGATGGTACATATCTGCCCTGTAAGTGCCTATTCACTCTCGCCTTGAAAACGCCCGGATTATAGTCTTCGGGAAAGACAGCAGCAGGCAGCGAATTCCAGTCCCTAGCTGTTCGCATTATAAAATAAAATCATCATCACTTAGTGCGAGCTGGTGGAATGTCGACAATATAGGGATGGTACGCTAACCTGCGTCTGGTTATATGTATTCTGATAAGTTATAAAACTTTACGAGTAGGCGCACACCGTTGATTTTTAGTTGGCCGATAGTTGTGCCCGATTTTAATTTGTATGAAGAATCGGTCAACTGCCCGACTAAACTATCGGCCGACGAAAAATCAACGGTGTGCGCCTACTCTACAAATTGATTTTAAACAAAATAACACTGTTTAATATACAACTCACACTTGTTCAATAAACCTCAACTCAAATCGTTAAGCATCAGCAAAAGAAAAGGGATAACACATTTGAGCTCATCAATAGGCTATTTGACATCATCTTACTTCCTACTATCCTACTAATATTATAAATGCGAAAGTTTGTGTGGATGTCTGGATGTTTGTTACTCTTTCACGTAAAAACTACTGAACGGATTTTGTTGAAACTTTACAGTATTATTGTTTATAACCCAGATTAACATATAGGCTATTTTATGACGATATGTGACATAAATTTCAACAAATAAATATATAAGACGTGTCTAAAAAGTGCCATCTATCGTCATTGGTTAAAATCTACAGCGCTGGACAAACTACTGTTTTTGACGTTCGTAAATATTCATGCGGGGGAAGCCGTGAAACGCCATCTATCAACATGATATCAAACAACAGATTTTACGAACTACGAGTAAGGGGTATAACCACAGAATAATAATAAGTACTACGTACCAGAAGTTTTACTTCGCGAAGGTATTTAAAAAAATGTATGCTCAATGTCATTAACAAAATGGTGTAATTTAGCCTGTCTCAAGAGTCAAGCACCATTTTGTTGACAAACGTCAGTGATCGGCACTGCGCCGAAGCTATAGGGCTGACTTCGGTAAAATGATGTGACGTGAGGTGCCAAACTGCGGAAAATGGCGGAGGAAATACATGATTTAGCATGAATTATCATGAATAATATTAACTACTTATTTACCTCTCAGTGTCTTGAGGCAACTTAAAAAAGTACATTCTGTGTTTTTATTATTATTTAGGCAGTTAAATACTGCACATTTCTTTATTTTCTTCCGTCATACCTACACAAGAATACGCGTGCGTGAGTCAATGTTCGCTCGTATGTGAGGCCTTGTCGAATAGTATCCTGTAGGTGGACCATCGTGCGTGTTTTGTTTTCGATGTAAACTCGCGGAGATGAACAGGCCTGGTATCGTACACAACGAACGCATCGTACGAAACACATCGTATCGGATGTGCGATGCGTACGATGCGGACAGGTGGACGCACTTATATGAGTTTCCATATAAATAATACTACGATCCGTTGCGTGCGATACGTCCGATGCGTACGATACCGACATGTGGACGCTTAGCTTAATATAAACGACGCGCCCGTCGTGAGTATGCCAGACTATGTGCAAATAGACACTGTTCTGAGCTTAAATACTACCTACTTAAAGGATGCGATTGCTAATTCAATCCTCATTTAGGACAGATTTTTCAACCGTCGGATAGTAACTAACTTTTGACTGAAGAATAAGTTAAAAAAACATAGTAATTTGTCTTTGCACAAATTACTAATAACTCCGTTAGCCCCTCGTACTAAGCTAAATATGCTTGTGTCACGTGTGAGCTCACCACAATAGTCGAGCGGCGGCGGGGACCGAACCCGCGTTCCCATTATCATTTTCATTACGGGAAATATATCGTGCCAGTTTGTCTCGCTGACGTTTGACATCACAAAAACACACTCTCCCGTGCCGCTCCCATAGCTCAAGCTCAGGCACGGACTTAGTTATATAGTTATGCGCATTGACGTATCCAGGGTCATTTAGGAAAGGCTGCCCCTGACATGCCATTATACGGGAGAAGTGAAGGGTGCAATTGGTATCATGAGTACTATCAACTGTCATCTTCTAATCGATAGCCCAAAGTAGGTAGGGACCAGACCATTCTCGGCCTCCTCACTATACAGGGTGGAATTTTGTAATGCCACCTGGAGGGAAAGTACTCTTAATATTGTAGATATACATTTTAGCTCACAGAAAACATTCCTTTATTTTTGAAAAGAAATAGAACTGCATTCAAACATTTCCAAAAATTTGCTTGCCACATCCGGGAATCGAACAAACTAAAATCTGTTAAAAATTACACCCTGTATTTTTATTGCATCGATCGTTAGGGTTAAGTATAAGGATGAAATCTCTCTAACAAACTTTGTAAATCAAATGAAAGGAAAACCATGAAATCTTAAATTATTTTAATTATGTACAGAAAATTGTATGGCATGGTAGTGAATTTTCGAAAATTTTTCGAAAATCTTTGAATGCAGTTCTCTTTCTTTTAAAAAATAATGGAATGTTTTCTTTCAGTAAAATCTTCTATCTACAGTATTAAGAGTACTTTCCCTCCAGGTGGCATTACAAAATTCCACCCTGTATACGCGCATGGTTATGAGGTATTAGGTATTAGTAATATTTATTGAATTTTTTTAACGCATCTTTCCAGCGCGCTCAGAAGCGTAAACGCAAACGTATGCGCGCCACCAGCACCACAGCACCGCCCGCGCCCGTCAGCGAACTTAACGCACTCGGTGACGTCAACGAAATTGCTGAGAGCGACGCGGCCGACAGAGACACATTATTGAAGTTACTAGGAGAGAAGACTGTCACGGGAGAGAGGGATGACGACAGGTGAGAGCAGTGCAGTCATAGAACTAGCCTAGTGACGTCACTAACAGCACCACAGCGCCGCCCGCGCCCGCCGCCGAACTCAACGCACTCGGTGACGTCAACGAGATTGCTGAGAGCGACGCAACCCACAAGGAAAGCGGAAGGGGGTCAAACGGGATCCACGCGCACGAAGTCGCGGGCGGCCTCGTAGCTTACTCAGTAGCCTTATTCACGTAACAAAACTTCAACGACAACAAATCGCTGAGTTGCGATCCTATCGAGTAATCGTTCTATCGAAATAACCCTTGTGAATCCGGATTTAGAACTGTTTTCCAATGGGACGACTTCTGAACGTCAGCGGGATCTTGACTGTCAAAATACGTGAATTAGGCCACAAGTCTTCCGTCCATTAGAGATAACTCACAATAAATCTAAATACATAAAAGGAGAAACTGACTGACTGACTGACATATCAACGCACAGCCTACACGGCTAAACGTAGGCACTTGAAATTTGGAAGGGTATTAGTGCAGTACCGTAGAGGTGTACTAAGAAAGGAATTCCCGAAATTGCCACGGGAACGGGAATTACCGAGAAAATCCTTTTGTATGAAAAATCTAAACAGCTTAAGTTAGACGCTTGAAATTTGGCATGCAGGTACCTTAGTAAACTTAAAGCTTAGTTACAACAGGATATTGCAAAATTCCCACGGGAACGGGAGTTAGCGGGAAAAAACATTTGTATAAAAAAAAATCTATGAAGGGGGTAAAACAGGATCCACGCGTACGAAGTCGCGGGCGGCCGCTAGTCCTACCTAACCATCAACTTCATACCCTCAGGATGCAGAAAGTATCTTCCGACGAAGACAGCCTGAAGGTGGAGCCCGCGTCGATCGAAGAAGCGCCCATGCTGGCGAGCGGCGAGCCCAAGCAGGACGGAGATATGCAGGACAACGGGGTAGAGCGGGACAGGGCTAGCTACGAGCAGTGGCCTATGGGTGAGTGGCATTGGATCTAGTTAAGTTACATCATCATCATTTCAGCCGCAGGACGTCCACTGCTGAACATAGGCCTCCCCCAATGATTTCCATGTTGCCCGGTTGGTAACGGAGTGGAGGCCACGCACCGGAAAACGCAGTGTGGGATATCCACCCTCAAAGTGGATCGACAACCTCATAAAGGTAGGAGGTACTTTAGTTAACCGACTTCAATAAAAGGAGGAGGTTCTCAATTCGGTTGGTATTTTTAAGTTAAAGTTCATTCGTTCGTTTCAGTCAGCCAAATGACGTTCACTGCTGGACAAAGGCCTTCCCTAAGGATTTCTACGACAGCCGGTCTTGTGTTGCGGCATCTAACTGCATCCCGCAACTTTCAGATCTTTGATTCACCTAGTTGGTTTCCTACGGGTCTCCCCATTTCTAATTCAGTCACGCAGAGAAGTTTCTTAGCACGCTCCATCGACCTTTGGGTGACCTTGAGTCTTATTTTGAGGTCTATAGCAAGCAACCAGCGGCTATATGTACTTTACTATTTATAAATATACTAGCGGCCGCCCGCGACTTCGTACGCGTGAATCCCGTTTTTCCCGCTAATTCCCGTTCCCGTGGGAATTTCGGGAATTCCTTTCTTAGTGCACCTCTACGGTACCTAAGCTACGTCCCATCCAAATTTCAAGTGCCTACGTTTAGCCGTTTAGGCTGTGCGTTGATCTGTCAGTCAGTCAGTCAGTTTCTCCTTTTATATTTTTAGATAGATACTCACTCCTCCTTTTTTGTTTGGTTTGTGGTTTATCTTATTGTAATTTTAAAGGCCTTCCTATACTGTGTGCAGGCGAGTCGCGCTTCCGCAGTGAGAACGGTAGCGTGCGCCGCAACGCTTGCAAGCACAAGCACCACAACCATGACTTGGACGAACAGGTTAGTCTGTTTATTATTTATTTCTTTCTTTAAGTCTAGCTTAGGGACCCTCAACGTATGTTAAATCTTATTGTAATACACCAAGGTCGCAATATTCTATGTTTTATCGAAAATCACGTGGGTATAAGCTTTAGCTTAAGCTCCAAAAGCTTAAGCTCCAAAATTAAAAAACTGTAAATATACCATATTAAGATAATAGATCAAGACTACTAGCGCCATGCTGCGGTTCCAACATGCATTACCAAACCTCTTTACGAAGTAGTTATAATGCTCACCATTAGATGGCGGTAGGTTAAAAGCTGCATCGCGGTTTTAAAGTAAGACGGTGTTATTCTATCCATCGATGTGTTCGTATTTTTTGTACATCACGCCTGTATATATTATAGTACACTTTTTTGCTACACATCGGCCCTCTCATTTTGGACTCCTTCACTATGTTTCATCATCATTAATGTTGACCTGAATAATAAATTAGTAGGACCTAGAAATTAGTAGGTTAAATATCAAGTGGTAAGCAGTTAGCTTACCACTTGATATTTAACCTGACATTTCAACACTTGACAATAATTAGCATGACATTTTAACAATATTTTTCCATTTTAATAATTCATTAATTCTATCTTTATTTTATAATTATCGAATTGTTTAATAATGACATTTCCACCAAACTCAATGTGTACATTTTCTTTGAAACTATTAAGATCGTCGTTCTGTCTCCTTCCTAAAGTTGCTGTGCCCTAACTGGATCCACATTGTATAACTGCCTAAATTGTAAGACCTAAAATGTGAATGCTAATGTGGTTATGCAAAATAAACTATTGAGTATCATCATCATCATCATGTCAGCCATAGGACGTCCACTGCTGAACATAGCACTATGTTTGTCAGCCAATAAAAATTGCCTTTCACAAAACGTTATACGTATTTAAATTTTATCTCTTCTTCGTCGCTACACTCTTGCCAGAGTAGTTGTGTTCGTCACACTTTTTTCAATTTAAATCTTATACTGGTATACTTTACTGTGAAAACTAAATAATATTGATAAAAGACAATGCCGGAAATTAGCGTCTTTTTTTTTTCGCGCGGCCATCGACCAAACTTTGTTTTTTGATTACAAAATAGTGTAATAAACCAAACTTACTATGGCATGTATACCTCTAAACTCAGTCTGAACTGAGTTACGAGCATTAGAAGTTTGATGATTTTCATACTAGATTTGCTTTTTGCGCGCAAAGTTTTGTAAGAAATTGCAACAAAATAGTGAGATTGTATGTGTAAACAAACAATATCATCTATTAAAGGCTCCAGACATCAGTATGGAGCAGAATCAGCGCAATAAAAAATAGCGCAATATTTTGTTGCAATTTCTTACAAAACTTGCGCACAAAAAGCAAATCTAGTATGAAAATAATCAAAGTTCTAATGCTCGTGACTCAGTTCAGACTGAGTTTAGAGGTATACATGCCATAGTAAGTTTGGTTTATTACACTATTTTGTAATCAAAAAACAAAGTTTGGTCGATGGCCGCGCGAAAAAAAAAAGACGCCACTTTCCATACAAAATCTGGCATTGCCATTTAGTTGCCGGCGCGCGCGCAGCTAACGTCATACTCGAACGCGAACGAGCGCGCGCTGCAGCAGCAGGCGCAGGACGAGATTGAGATGCGAGCGGCCGAAACTGATACTGGTGAGTTCTCCCGTTTCTTCATCATCATCATCATCATCATTTCAGCCACAGGACGTCCACTGCTGAACATAGGCCTCCCCCAATGCTTTCCATGTTGATCGATCGGTAGCGGCCTGCGTCCAGCGCTTCCTACGCTACCTTTACGATGTCATCAGTCTCAATTCTTATTTATACCAAATGTTCAGGTGACCTACCACCCATAAGTGGTTATTTACCAGTTTATTAAAATGTATTCTTTGTTAACCGACTTCAACAAAAAGAGGAGGTTCTCAATTCTGTTGGTATGTGTTTTTCTATGTATGTACGTACACCGAATGCACCGAGATTTCTGATCCATTCTTTTTCTGTTCGCTGCGGAATATTTGTTTTTTGAGCTTGAAACATAAGAGTTCTCGGATAGATCCAGTTTATTCTGTAACCCTTTACCGTTGTACCGTTTTGATAGAGCTCGTGATGTACTTTCAGGATCAGTAATGCCCGTTAAAAATACCTGTTATATGTTACCATAGGGGTCACTTAAAAATTAGGGATTGATGGTGAAAATGGGCATTAGTGACTTATTATAAGACTTCGAAATATCAATTATTTCTAAACTGTAAAGATATCGAAAAACTGGTTACTGTTCTGAAAGTGCTCAAAGAGCATAAGTCTTATGTTTCCACCCTGTAGCTAAGTATTGAACTGTTTTTTCCTGGACATAGTTTCCACCCTGTATTCTATTTGACCTTTTTTGTCCTCGCGCAGCCGACGAAGCGTCTCCTCGGTCCCGGTCGCGCCCGACGGCGGCGCCGGCGCTGCCGGTGAAGGTGGTGATGCGCAGCAACCTCACCTTCAACCTCGGTGACGAGTTCTTCGCCTGGAGGCGCCGCCCCGGACACGCCAGGTCAGTTCTTATTTACAGGTTATATAGGGTAAGGGTGGCAGACAGAGAACGGGCAGCAGCGCTCTCTGAAAAACATCAATCTTTTAAACTGCGATCTCCAACCCGCCTGCCAAGCGTGGGGATTATGGCAAAACCCTCCACTATAGTGGAGGAGGCTCATAGTCCAGCAGTGGACTGTAAAGGGCTGTTGATGATGATGATGATCACGTATGGCGGAGGAGAGGGACGAAGCGCATCTTCTACTCTGAATTTGAGGAAGGTAAGCGAAAACATGGCGGTCAACTGAGGTACAAAGATGTGCAGAAGCGGCACATGAAAAGATGCGACATTGAGCCCTCCCAGTTGAAAGCCTTGGAAGGTTTGGCAGCACAACGTCCAGAATGGCGGGAGATTGTGAAGAGGCGAGTCCGCGAGTTCGAAGATCAGAGTACACACGGCCACACTGTTAACTAACCATTTCTATTTTTGCCCTCGCTCTCATCAAATGGTGATTCTTTGCGAAAGAACGAGACGACATGACAGGCAATGGATAGTTAAAGAGTATGTTATTACTAACTAGCGGCCGCCCGCGACTTCGTACGCGTGGATCCCGGTTTACCCCCTTAGGGGTGGAGTTTCGTAAAATCCTTTCTTAGCGGATGCCTACGTCATAACATCTACCTGCATGCCAAATTTCAGCCGGATCCGTTCAGTGGTTTGGGCTGTGCGTTGATAGATCACTATGTCAGTGTCACCTTTGAGTTATATTTATAGATAGTCGGCGCCAATAAACTTATTTGATCTACAATCCCCACGGCCAGACAAGTTGGGGAAGAGAGTACGTTACAAGGAACAATTCGTTCGTTCCAGCCACTGCTGGATGGATTTCCACGATTGGTTCTGCGCTGCCCGCATACAGGATCGAAAGAATACTTGAAAATTAAATATAGACAAACTAAATGTTGTCTTACTAAAAGGCTGCCACAGCTGCACACAGTTATTTAGTTTAAAATAAGGCTGGCTGACTTATAGACATAACGCATACTTGAGTACGGCAGTGTCCAGAACAGATTACGAACGATAACGGTGACTTCTTACATACTGTTCCACTAAAAGCTCCTTAGGAACCTATCAGATTTTTAGTGGGTAAGCTCTGCCCTTCTGGTAGGGAGAGCAAAAAAGGGAGCAAGGTCGGCAACCAACAGGACCGGTGGTGACCCGTCAAAATCATCACCATCATCATCATTTTCAGCCATAGGACGTCGATTTCCACAATGGCCGCTTGGAGGCGGCCTGCATTCAGCGCCTTCCTGCTACCTTTATCAGGTCGTCAGTCCTTATGGGTGGACCGTTAAAATACCATCTAAATAAATACTTTTTACAGCGAAATTCTCAATACGAAATCAATTTTCATAATACCAGGCCTGTTCATCTCCGCGAGTTTACATCGAAAACAAAACACGCACGATGGCCCACCTACAGGATACTATTCGACAAGGCCTCACATACGAGCGAACATTGACTCACGCACGCGTATTCTTGTGTATGATGGAAGAAAATAAAGAAAATGGTGTACTAAATACTGTGCAGTATTTAACTGCCTAAATAATAATAAAAACACAGAATGTACTTTTTTAAGTTGCCTCAAGACACTGAGAGGTAAATAAGTAGTTAATATTATTCATGATAATTCATGCTAAATCATGTATTTCCTCCGCCATTTTCCGCAGTTTGGCACCTCGCGTCACATCATTTTACCGAAGTCAGCCCTATAGCTTCGGCGCAGTGCCGATTACTAACGTTTGTCAACAAAATGGTGCTCGATTCTTGAGACAGGCTAAATTACACCATATTGTTAATGACATTGAGCATACATTTTTTTAAATACCTTCGCGAAGTAAAACTTCTGTACGTAGTACTTATTATTATTCTGTGATAATACTTCCAGTGACTTACTCGGCGAGCTGTCCATCCCGAGCAACGCGTCTCACGGCTTGTACCGCGCGCCGCCTGCGCACGCCTGGCTGCTGCCGCCGCGAGCCAGAGACGGTCAGTATATTATATTCATCTTCATAACCGTTCGTTTCAGCCAAATAACGCCACTACTTGTCAAGCTGTAGATCCTGGCTACACAGGAGTTGCAGTGGTGGCAACGAGAGGTGGGAATAGTCCCGTTGGACAAAGACTCCCGACCGGTCCTGCGCCATCCCGCGACCTTCACCAGATCGTCAGTCCATCTAGCGGGAAGCCTGCCCACACTACGTTTCCCGGCCCGTGGTCGCCACTCGAGAACTTTTCTGCCCCAAAGGCCATCAGCTCTGCGAGCTATGTGCCCGTGTGTGTAAATGCTATTTATTTGTAATGTCGTCGTCCAGACTGCCTTTTACATTTTGAAAAAGGAAAAAGGAAAAAAAAGGAGTAATTTTATTTAATAAAACAAATTGTATTCAGATGATCGCGCGGACGCCTCCACCGTCCGGCCGGACAGCGAGCCGGACGAGTCCAGTTCGTCGGACAGCAGCGGCGAAGCGTGACACGCAGACAACACACAAGATTAAAAGTATCACAGGAATTTCTGCATTCAGGCACATACCAAATTAACACGCACAAAACATAAATACCACATTCAGCGTCAAATAGTACGTGACACCCAAAGTAGCCAAAAAGTTCGCAACACGTCTTCATTACAATAAGGGTTTTCGCGAATGAAAAATCCGCCAGATGACAATACGTAGACGCGAGGTCCAAATGCTGCATGATTGGTTATTTTTGACATGACATTAACAGATATGTCAAAATCCACCAATCACGCAGCAGTCAGACCCCACATCCACGTCCCGCCATCTAGCGGATCTTTCATTCGCGAAAACCCTCATTGGAATAAGGTTGTGTTGTCAACTTTTTGGCCACTTTCAGTTGCATATTGTGTAAATATCTTAACAGCACATCGTTCTTGTTGGACCATAAGTTCGTTCTAATTTAAAAATAGTTTCGCAAAAGATATTTCAAAGCACATAATATCACCACAGAAAATCACACACACAATACGCTGTTGGACGATTTGGGTAAAACTGTTAGTCCACAGTAAATTAATAATAAATAAATAAATACACTCATCACACGAATGCGCATACAAGTACCTGTCTCACACACAATAACCAACCCTATGTATTACGATACGACTAAGAATAGAGTCAAACGCGTGATTAGTCTAAATCAGGGGCGGCCAACTTGATTAGACATAAGATCCACTGTTTACTAACGAAACCCTTTGCGAACCACTTACATACTTCTTGAAATCTTAAATGAAACAGCATAGTTTAGTACACAATCACTTAGTATTTTTTGCCTTGCCACGATCGACTGGACGAATAGTCGCGGTCGACCGGTTGGCCACCCCTGTACGGCTAGCACGAAAAACTTTCGAGTTCGAATCGTTTGCGTATTCGAATTGCCATCAAAAGATTTAGTACGAAAACTGCAACAGTGCCCTTGTGAACGTGACGTAAAGTGAACTTAGTATGAGAAATGGATGTACGAAACTTATTTTGAGAATCAAAATCGTCACGTTATCGTTTAATTCAAAGGTTGAGTTTCGAATTTTATCGAATACGCAAACGATTCGAAGACGAAAGTTGTTCATGCTAGAGGTACTGGTCTAAATAAATACTTAAATTGACCTATCACAGAGTAAAATGGAGGTTAAAATTAAATAGTTTTGTGTCTCGTAATGTGGACTTAACACAAAAAATAAAATAGAATAATATGGACACTGCTTCTCCGAATTAGAAGTAAAACGACATATCGATATACAGGGTGGTTCCTCGCCTAAAGTTTGTCGAACCACGTGTATAATAGTTGTAGTGATTTAATAATTATGGTGCTCACAAGTGTACTTATAAATAAGCTTTTAGAATAGATTAACTTTATTAGATATTTACTGGTTATAGAATTTTATTTCCCAAAGCTGGCTTTGAATCTCAAAAAGAGAATTTAAGATGACATTTGGTTTGTCTATGACATTTTTTGTCTGTGGTTTTAAAACCACAGATTAAAATTATCGGCACTAAGTCCACTCTGCAAATATTTTTTTGATAGTTTTTCAATTGTTATTGTATCAAACCAAATAGTTATTCAGTGTAAGATTTAACTTGTAACTTGCCATCGGCTATGTTTCATCATCATTGAAAGTATTATGAAAAGAGTTTATTTTTGTATTCAAATTATAGCGTACAGTTTATATTGCATTGAACTACTGTTTAGTAAAAACAAAAATTAACTAATGACGCCTAGTATTGAATTAGTTTTTAACTAAGAATTAATGAAGTTTACAAAAGACGCTATTCGCAGTTTTAAGATAATTATTGAATATATTAGGTTTTAGTTAGAAACGCTAGCTGTTTAAATATTTGTGTTGTATTATTAGTTATCGCTAGTTCAGTTTGTAGAATTTTTGTTTGATCACTCTTGAGTATTCCCTCGGGATCAAATTACCCGCGACTCGTGACACTAGAAACGTGAGACATGACATGACACGTCTGATAATGTCAATTTGACAGCCACCAGATATGGTGGTTCCTTACTGCAACAAAAACATTTTTGAATTTAAACACACTTGTTTGTATTGGTCTGGGTGTGTTTTATGTATTAAAATAGCACATAAGTGTATGTTTAAACACGTTTCCCGCTACATATTGTACAAGTTTTGCTTAGTTTAGGACTAAATGGCGCTGTGTAAAACGTCTAATTAGTATTATTTATCGATAGACAAATGCGAAACTACATCTAAAATGATTCCAAAGAATAAGTGATAACGTCACACTTTCTTTAAAGGTACATTTTGTCCCAAATTTGGATTTTAGAGTTATGTTTCAGTACATCAAATAGCGAATTATGTTGCATAGATTCATTGCATAGGTATTGCCAAGATGTTTCACCTGGTATGGCAAGTAATCAATTATTACTGTCATATTATAATGAAAATATTACATGTGCCCCAAAATTATGTTGGAATCTGTAGATAATAATTTTAAACATGTATACGAACCAATTGATTAATTGAAAACTCAAGAATCTCGTTTATTCCGGCCTCTTAGTTTAATTTTGTATATGTATTAGTATTGTAAGTTTTAACTTTTTGTTTAGAGAAATTTACGAATTATGTACTTTTATGTTCGATTAGGTATTTTGTGTTCAACAATATTCATCATATAAAGTATTTCAATTGACTTTAAAAATAAATTAATGATTGATGAAAGATATTTTTTTAAAACCAACATACAGAAGTTATTGCAATTTTTTTTATATATTTATGATAAAGTTTCGGGTATATCCTTGTAGCTTTCCATATTATATTTCATGTATTGTTTATGTTTCCAAAGTATAACACATTTGGCAAATATTCCGAGGAATAAGTGATAATTTTCTTTGACTATTTTAACTACTAGGATGTAACCTTAACTTTATTTATTATGTTATCTACAATTAATAATTAAATAAATACATCGTACGGCAAGCGGCAATAAATGTAATAAGACTGACGATCTGGTTTTATTTCTTATAGCTTTTTCCGCGGGCTTTGTCCATCTATAATAACACAAAGCACACACAAGCACAGCATAAGATGGCAGACATACCCAAAGAAGAAGGTTCAAAATGTGTATTTAATTTGAGGTACGCTAATGTGTTACATACACTATTTGCAAAATAGTCTAGTACTTCAAATGAAACAGAAAAATAGTAGAAAATAATATAATATCACAATGACATTAAGTTCGGAATGATACTTACAATAATAAAGGAGATTTTAACACAAAAACTGCACAATCACGATGCTCCTGCTAATCAGGAAATAGTTACACAGTTACAAATAATACTGTTGTTTCTCTCATTTCTTTGATAATGGAAAGAGATGGTATCTTAAAATCTCAGATACACTCTATAGATAGGAATCAAATTACAAATTCGAATGACAGTTTCTTTTTTCGCGGTCACCAGTTGGCGCCTCTAGCGAGTGACGGGAACTTATACGACAGTGGCGCCACCAATAGCCTCATTCACGTAACAAAACTTCAACGACAACAAATCGCTGAGTTGCGATCCTATCGAGTAATCGCTCTATCGAAATGACTTATGAATACTGATTTAGAACTGTTTTTCAATGGGACGACGTAACTAAACAATAATGACAACAAATCGCTGAGTTGCGATCCTATCGAGAAATCGTTCTATTAAAATTATCGTTGTGAATACGGATTTAGAACTGTTTTTCGATGGGACGACTTCTGAACGTCAGCGAGATCTTGACTGTCAAAATACGTAAATTAGGTGATTGCAATGAGGGTTTTCGCGTATGAAAACTCAGCCAGATGGCAATACGTAGACGCGAGGTCCAAATGCTGCATGATCGATTATTTTTGACATGACATTGACAGATATGTCAAAATCCACCAATCACGCAGCAGTCAGACCCCACATCCACCTCCCGCCATCTAGCGGATCTTTCATACGCGAAAACCCTCATTGCGACTCCTATCGCTTCAGCGCTTGTCAGTTGGCGCGCCACTGTCTTGGCCACAAGCAAGAGACAGAAACTTATTTAGAAGTGGCGACAACTAGTGAGCGTAATTGGAAACACATAACGTCCATTTGCGACGACAACGTGACATCGTCTGTGTTAATCTAATTGAAGATGTCACACTGTCGTCGCAAATGGACGAAATGCGAAATCAAATAGGTACATTTTTTAGGATAATACAATAGATAAACATATTTCGACTAAAATTTGCAAAATCAACTTTTATACAACTAGCAATTTGTACTTTAGGAACTATAATATTAATCGGGTTACTATGGCACTCATGCTGTCTCTCTTACTCGTTGTAGTAGCCCAATTTGAGTAAAAGAGACAAGTATTTTCTAAGGGTGACAATCGCGCGACACTTTTACAGGATACATACCAAAATTAAAGCGGTTAATAACTATACTTAATGCTGTTTTAGCCAAAGAATTCCTCAATACTTAGGTCTAATGTAGAATTCAAGATGATAAAGGGACAAACGCGATGAAAATCGTAAGGGTCTACAAAAAATCAGGGGAAAACACATGGAGTCAGGTGGCAGAAAATATAAAAACTTTCTTAAACAAAAAGCTTATAACTAGTATTTGTAACAATAACAACTATAAAGACTAAGGGAACACTGTTTTTTAAAGCCCGGTCGCCGAGCACGTAGAATTTCGTCCAATGATCCCAAGCTACCCATCCTTATCTCTCGCGCACTCACTGCGGCCGCCCGTCGCACAGCTGCGACAGCAATACAATTACGCGCGACCGATAAGGATAGGTAGCTTGGGGTCATTGGACAAAAATCTACGTGCTCGGCGACCGGACTATAGTACCTAGTTCTGAAAAAAATGTCACACGTTTTTGAACACCCCAGCAATAAGTAAGACTTACACACTAAACAATTTTATGTTTTAGACATCCATAAACAACACTAATTTTTCTTCTAAACTATGCTCAACAAGACTCGATTCAAACTCAAGTCATTGGCTTCAGAAGCCTGTGTTTTGAGCTGTCTCCAAATTATAGAATTTATATAACTCCAAACTACCTACAAGAATAAACTTTTTAATCAACAACAATATTACAAACTAGCTGACCCGGCGAACTTTGTTCCGCCTTAATGGCAATAAATAAGCAGACTTTTTTTTTAATTTCGAACGGGATAAAAAGTATCCTATGTCCTTCTCCTGGCTCTAAACTACCTCCCTGACAATTTTCAGCTAAATCGGTTCAGCCGTTCTTGAGTTATAAGCGAAGTAACTAACACGACTTTCTTTTATATATATAGATAGAGATCAAAAGTTTCAGTTATTTGGCAAAATCACAACTTGGAAGAACTTTGTTCCGTGAGATTTACAACTTAAAGGATTATATTCAATGTAATTTGTACTGAAGCTTAATTTTAATCAGTACGTCATTTTAAACACTAACTACTAATTTAGATAAGTATAATTTAAAAACTTTATTGCCTTGTGTTAAGGCTAAAAAAAAACAATCATTGTAAGGCTTTCACTGTTAAATTGGTCAGATTTTTTAACTAAGAAGTAGTGAATTTTGTGGGCGTGGCTTTTTGACAGATGTCACGGTGACAGCCGTCAGTTCACAAAAAACGTTACACCACGTTCATTTTCATTACACTTCATAGATTTTAAATAAATACAACAACCAACAACCTTGCCAAGATTATTAAATATAATTTTGTTTTTCAACTTTCTAAGTCGCGAATTTTTACTTTCAATTTTTTCGCAAACTTTTTACAATAACCATAATTTCCGCACTCCAAAATTTGTTCCAAATTTTCCTCATTTTTCTCAATAATCGAGTCCTCCACCACATAATTTTTTTCCCACTTTCCACAAGCTTAACTAAGATTCATTTTTCGTACTTTTCTCAATCAACTAACATCTCCAACAAACCTCACAGCCTATAAGGTCTTCCCATGCCGATCCCGATGATCCTGTCCCGCTGGAGTCGTCCCCGGCCACGCCCCGCGCCGTCCCCGCACGCCCCGCGCGGCTGCGGGCCCACGTCGCGCGTGGGGCATTCGTGGGGCGTCGTGTGGGTGGCTCGTAAAATGTGGGCCTGGGGTCAATGCTTAGGTCAGACATGTTAGTGGCCATTTAATTCTTAAAAATGTTAATGACTAATATGAAAAAAGTTTTTTTATTTCAAGTTATGGTTTCAGCTTTTGATTAGTAAGATTTCGGATACAATGGGGTTCTTTCACATGCAAAGTTCATCGCCGAAGGCGGATATTTTGTCAACCCATTAAAAACAATTAAAAATGTGAAACTTTGGCTCGCTGCAAACTAAAGGTAGGGGAGAGACAGTAAGGACCTATTCCCTCTGGCGGTCCCTGGAATCTAGTGTGCTGCAAGCTAGGGGAATGTGAAGGACGAGGAAAAACCTGCTCCCTCCCGCGCGCTGAAAACATCTAGGTCGCTGATGACTAGGGAAGGGGAAGCAGAAGTACACTCGGCATCAAATAAATCGTACCTCCCGTGACAAGCACTTATCAAACGTATGCATCCCCACTTCCCACCAACATTGGTACCATTTGAAAGCCTAGTTCTAAACTTCATTTCATTAAAGGAAAGGTTTTTACCCCAAAAATGTGTCTTTACAAGGATCCAGAGTCACTTCTTCAAAAAATAGGTAGTTACGCTATAGCCATTTTTTATGACTACAAAACTGTTAAGTTGGGATTAATCGCTATCCATCTGTTAAAGAGGACACGTGAGATCTTTATTTGGTTTTATAACCATAAAAATTGGTCTTATTGATCCCAGATGTGAACCCAAAGTGAGGTCTATTTTCAAGTCACATTTATGGTATATGTTAATCATTTATTTAGAAATGAAATGTATCTTTCTTTAAGGATATTTATTGGGCTTTCAAATAACACCAATATTGTTGGGGTACCATGATTGTGTCAGAAGAAAATCTTTAAAGTTCGCGTCGCGGAAGGTGCGGTTTATTTGATGTTGAGTGTAGTAATTCTATTTATGGGGAGGGGGGGGGAAATCAAAATAAGGGGTAAATACCTGTTCCCTGGCGCTCGCTTCTCGCAGCAGCAGCCTTAAAGCAAGTGCGTGGCTTCTCACCGCGCTCGCTAACTGTCGCCGCGATAAACACGCGGCGCTCAATACATCCAGCTCGTTGCTAGCTAGAGAAAAGGGGATAAAACACTGCTTGCTAGGGGAGGGGAAAAGCTGCTAAGTAGGGGAAGGGAACACCACTTGCTAGGGGGAGGGAACGCCGCTTGCTAGGGGGAGGGAACGCCGCTTGCTAGGGGGAGGGAACGCCGCTTGCTAGGGGGAGGGAACGACGCTTGCTAGGGGGAGGAAGTTCTACTAGCTAGGGGGGGAGGAAGTAAGAACCTGTTCAGTGTTTCCTTAACTCCCGGCTCTTTAATCTGAGGGGCAGGAAGCATTGCTTGCTAGAAGAAAAGGGATATGTAACTAAGTACCTGTTCTCTAGCGCTCGCTTCTCGCAGCAGCAGCCTTAAAGCAAGTGCGTGGCTTCTTACCGCACCCGCTAACTGTCTTCGCGATAAACACGCGGCGCGCGCGCTGAATACATCTGGCTCGCTTGTCGCTAGAGGGAAGGAAAAGGACGTAAGTAAATGAGGACGAAAGTAACGCCCGTATGCACAAACGATGTTTGCTTTTTGTGAAGCTGCAAATCGAACGCACAGCGTTGTATAGAGCTCTGTGATTGGATCGTGTGTCACCCTGTGAGACCTCAATAGTAATGTTTGCGAATACGGACGTATTAGAAGATATAAATAAGTAAGGGTAAGAAGAGTAAGTGTTATGGAAATCGAAATCATTGGGGGAACAGTTACACATTATACCTAGCGGAATAGAGCGACAAAGAAAAGCGATCGAGATGTCACTAGCAGCAACACTGTGTGATAAAAAGAGATGCGTGATGCCGTCGTGACGTCAAACAGAACCATTTTTGCAACAATTTGACAGTTCAGAGGCACTCAGTGGCACTGAGATATTTTCAGATTTTACGTAAGTGAAATCGTGGATGTTTCTGAGAAATAGTGCTTCAGAAACGTAGTGATTGGTTCAGTCAAAACCAATTAATGTACAAAACAGTGAAATAATCCTGACACTGACACACAAATGTCATCCAAAATCGGTTTCGTTTGACAGCTCGTAGTTGTTGCTCTACGTGGGACACTATTTAAGTTGTGAGCCTAACTATGAAAACAAAGTAGTTTATTATTAAAATGGTATTGATTGCGTTTATTGGTATTGTCTTTCATGATTTATGTACTTTTTAATGTGTCCGAAACACTTTTCATAGCATTTTTTCCACTCAGCTTGAGGCACCTCCAAAGCATGGTTTTTGACCGCACCGACAGTTGCTTCTGGCTACATAAATCGCTGTTCACGCATTTAATTTTAATATATGGGTACCAAAAGAAGTGCCTAGATTCCAATCAAGAATTTTGTAGCGTTGGACCTGTTTATTTCATATTTTGAGTGTTCAAATAGTCAGTTGTTTGACGAGACGTGTAAAAGCTCACATTTTCGTCACGAATGGCGATTCGACTATGCTGGTCAGTTTCCCTTATTAAACTGAAGACTTTTGGAAAAAAAGTGGCTGTTTACTATTAAGAATTAACCATTCTAAATTTCTCTAGTAACGTTTCTGTCATATAATCGGATATTTCGGAAAAATAGGCAACCGTAAGTTTTAAAGTGTTCCGAGCGCATGGGACTTTTGTTGGAAATGGTTCATCTTAAAACACCTCCATAGTCGATAGCTGTTTATTTTCAGGATCATTATGCATAGATCCTTAATTCGTCAACTGTCACAATTTTAAAAACGGCTTTTAAAGCTTTTTAAACGTATTTATCAAACATTTTCAAGGACTAAACGACTCAAGCGTCCTATTGAGCGTTTGAAAATTTTTGGGACATCCAGCGAGTAAAAAACGTATTAACCATAATATGGTCATACAATATTTTATTACTGCTAGTGGAATTAATGCCTAGGATTATCTCAATCCTACGATATATCACATGACGAGGTTTCTGTTCCATTTTTCTGACAACATCAATGTTTTCCGCCACTATTAGTCATTTTGGACGACTTTCGCAAAGTTCACTGGTGAGCCAATGACATACAATATTATACTTCTTAAACTAGCGTTTTACAATGGTAAAGGACAGATCTTTATCACCAAAAGATAAATTTAGCTGACCGCTTCAGTTTTGTATTGATTAACCACGTCGAAAGTCATAATAAATCTTCGCGCGAAAATTTCCGCAAGTCAATTCCATGTTTTTGTAGTAAAGATAATTTTCAATTCAATGTTAATAATACAAAACGTGCTCAAATGATAAAAAGTTTTGAATAAGGTTGTAGTCAAAAATGTCAAACTTTTCATTAAAAGTATCAGATGTCGTCTAACAACACGTTATGTTGTCGAGGCTCACAACTTAAATAGTGCCCTAGGTATTCCAAAGGAATATTAACTTTATGACTCGGACAAAGTATGAAGTTCCCTTACCGGACAGATTAAGGTCGACTTCTGTAGAGTGTGGCGCGGCGGCGGCGCCTCTCATGAACGACACCATGCTGTCCGAAGACATGCAGCGACCATCCTAGAGAGAAAGAAACATCGAAATCATCTCAAATCTCTTAGGCCCATAACAGACGGTGAAACGCAACTGCAACGAAACTGCAACTGCTAGTTACTTTTGAGTTGCATCTAAGTTTCTGCCATAGCGTCCGTTGAGAGACCTCACATGACGCGACCAGTTTGAAACTTTCAGTTTCAGTTTCATTCATCAAAATCATCAGAAAGTTGTTTCGTTGCAGTTGCGTTTCACCGTCCGTTCTGGGCCTTCGATATAGCATTGGCTATGCCCTTAACGATTTGAATTAACCTGCGTTTTATCTCAATGTATAAATAAACAGATAGTTTTAGTACAAACGCAAACTTAACTGAAAATAATTATTGACAACTAGCTGACCCCGCGAACTCTGTTCCGCCTTAAAGGCAATAAATAAGCCATCGCAATTTTTCCTTATTTGCTCACCGTTTAGAACTACCCTGGACTACGACAAACATTTTAAAACCAAAATCAGCTCATTCGGCCCAGCCGTTCTCGAGTTTTAATCAGACTAACGAACAACTATACAGGGTGTTAGGTAAATGGGTATATGAGCCGACACTAGCCCATGTTAACATGTTCATATAAATGGTATGGTGAAGTCAGAAAATTGATATCTTCGGAAAAGAGGGCGTCCATTAATTACGTGAGACAATTTTCGCTATTTTTGAATCACTCTTAATCTAGCACAAACGATTTTGAAAAAAACATCTTTAGTGTTCACAAAAGCAGACGGAGGCATTTTTATTTTATTTGTTTAAAATGACATTGTCATCATAAAAAATGACATTTTTACTAGTTAAAATAACCCAGTTTTCTGTCAATTTTACTCTATTTCTTGAGGAAAAAATTACTTGATATTTTCCGAGACCCCCCTCTCCCCCCTAAAAGTCTCACGTAATTAATGGACGCCCCCTAAGTCATTCGTTTCAGCAAAATGACGTGCACTGTTGACGAAGGCCTCTCCCCCCTAAAAATTTCCACAACGACCGGTCTTATGCTGTCCACGTTCAGATGCTCAATATTAATTGTGCAAATAAATATTTGAATTTGAATTAATAATTATTACCATTGTTTTTTTATCTATCCACAACGAGGAAGCTCTTGGCCTGTATCTCACCTGATGGTAAGTTACGATCTAAATTTTAAATTATAACAAATAATATTTACACGCGAGCGATAAGGATGGATAGTTAGGGGTCATTGGACGAAATTCTATCTGCTCGGCGACCGGACTTTAGAGTAGACTAGCTTTCCGCCCGCGGCTTCGCCCGCGTGGAATTTTGTCTGTCACAGAAAAACTTTATCGCGCGCGTCCCTGTTTCAAAAACCGGGATAAAAACTATCCTATGTTCTTTCCCGGGACTCAAACTATCTCTATGCCAAATTTCATCAAAATCGGTTGCGAGGTTTAAGCGGGAAAGCGTAACAGACAGACAGACAGACAGAGTTACTTTCGCATTTATAATATTAGTTGGGATTACCTCGCCAGTGGGCCAGCGCTGTGCGTCGCCCAGCCAGTCATCCGCTGCGTTTAGCACCGCTTCTGGCTGAAGAGGCTCTGGGTACGGATTATCTGGAACGGAATAATGAACAATCCTCATTGTCTTAAAACTTAATCAAAAATCTCTTCCCTCCGTTGCAAATCAAAAGAGAACCAGAAAAGTGTTATTAAACTTGCAAGACTATTCGCAAAAAAGTGATGCGAATTTTATTTTTCTTTTGTTTACTATTTTTATGCAAAACAAAGCAGGTACCACAGCTGATGCAATCACACCTGATATTAAGTGATATGCAGTCTAGGATGGTACACACATGGCCTGTAAGTGCCTATTCAGTCTCGCCTTGAAGAGGCCCGGATCTGTTTCAAATATTTCCATCCCTCTTGCACCAAGCTAGATGCTAGCACAAGCAATAGTGACAGATAGACCCGAAACTATGTAATGTGTTTCGATGTGGCAGCAAAATAAACGTTTCTCTATTCTATTCTAATCAAAAACTACGTAAACGTCGTTACGTGAGCCCTGCTGTTCAGAGTACAATTTCAATGTTAGGTACAATCAAAACGCATAATTGGTCAAAACCACTTTTGACTGAAAAAAACAATCATAAGTGGTTTTCAATGATGCCCTTGGTCAATATCACTTATGATGACTGACTTGCATTCAAAAGTGGTTTTGACCGATTATGAGTAATGCAACAACAAAACAACGTGGTGACTGAGTTTGTTGCGGCGCTTCTTCTCAGCACTTGCCAAATGTTGGTCTCAAAGCGCTGGTAGGGTAAAAAGATTATGAGACATGTAGAGGCTCCTTAAGAGCAAAATGACGATTTGTAAGAACTATTCATTAGTCTAAACAAATAAAGAAATTTTGACTTTGACTTTGAACAAATATAATTTCAACTTACCATCGGCGCAGGGCTCCGGCCAGCCTTTGTCCATCTCGTAGGCGCGCAGCGGCGCCGCCGGGACACACGAGCCCGGCCGGGCCCACTCCTGACAAACAAAGGACTGATGTAAAAACAACAGGGCTAATTCAATAATATCACATCACTATAGTCTGGTCTGCGAGCACGTAGAATTTTGTTCAATGACCCCAAGCTACCCATCCTTATCGCTCTCGTGTAATTATGTTGCTGTCGCGCTCGCACACTCACTGCGGGAGCCCGTCGCACAGTCGCGACAGCAATATAATTACGCGCGAGCGATAAGGATGGGGATGGGGTCATTGGACCAAAATTCTACGGGCTCACAGACCGGGCTTTAGATGGCACCGCGTGCTAAGTTTTAGTTTACATAGTTTTACCAGCAGATGGAACCCGTGTTCATAAGGAAAATTCCTAGCACGCAGTGTTCAGATTTTTGGCCCGCCCTTTATACAATAACCGAGGACAGAATAAAGTTAACTCAATTGAGCTGACGAAAATGCTACCCCAGTCAGTCTAGGAGTGAGTGATAGTTATCAGGGTGAGGGTGTTCCACCCTCCTCCTCTAAGGGTTAAACACTATTTTTGGCGCACAGTTATGGGATCACTGAAATGCTTACTATGCTTACTATAAGATGAAACTGATTTTAGAAGGAGTTCCCTATCTATGTGATATGGAAAGATGCTATATGGAATATCACTACCGTGAAAACATCACATCAAACGGTCATTAAATCAATGGCACGCCACATAGATGTGTAACTATGTATTACTGCATTAAATTATTAACACAATTTTAACAATGTATGTCTTGACATAGTACGTAGAAACATTGTAAATTATTATTAATGACATAATTTGTATTACAAATAACTGATTAATTTTATGAAAAAATAAAAAATAAGGACATTTTCTTTTCTCACCTGTGCAGCATACTGCCAGCCATGCTCCGGCATTTCTGGCACAGACCAGGCCTTGTTTGTATTCGTCCAGCTCTTGGTCACGTCTGGCCACTGCTTCTCTACTTCTGGGCACTGCTTCTCTAAGTCTGGCCACTGCTTCTCTGGCTCTGGCCACTGCTTCTCTGGTTCCAGCCACTGGTACTGTGATTCTGGCCATGGTATTTTTGGGTCCTCCCACTGGTTGTCTGGTTCGGGCCACTGGTTGTCTGATTCTGGCCACTGGTTGTCTGACTCTGACCATTTGTTTAAGAAGGCTTCAGGGATTGCTTTCTGGCAGTTGTGTAATATTTGGGTAGTTATTGGATCTGGTGGAGTTCCTGTGAAGATTTTGCCTGGAAAGTTAGCAGGTGAATAACTAAATATTAGCAGAAAATGGTACTTTTTTAATTTTACATATATTAAGTATCATTTTGTCAAACAATATATAAATTAGTCTGTTTTGTTCTGCAAGGAATGTAAATATGATTTTGGTGTACAAAAATATGGGTGCTAGCATCCTCCATCCATCAATTGAACAATTCTAAAGAGGATGTTGGGGACAGATGCAGAGTAGCTGGCAAAATGGTATTTAGGTTTTATGCATAGCATTTCCTTTTAAGGAAAAATGGAATTATTTATTATTGAGCCAACAAAAGATATTAAACTACAGATAATTTTAGAGTCACATACAATTATTGTATGGACTGTTACATTGTTGTGAATCCATGAACATGAAGGGACATCCCCTTCAAAAGTTAGGTAACTTATTTAAAAATGTTTTAGTAGTAGAATGTGTTACTTTAATTGGCTTATGTTCAAGTTGTATCTTCCTGCACATTTATGTACAATTTAATGCTGTTGAACCATTGTTAAACAAATAAAATAAATAAAATTATCACAGATTATAGAATTTTGCTCAAACCGTGGGAGAAAGACAGTGCATTTAGGCAAATCATTGTCTACCATCTCGCTCATTATACAACAATGTATTGTCTTTCATTGGTACTGTGAATTATCTTATACAGAAAATTATTTCCCTAATTTAATTGTTTAATCAGAATTGTTGTGGGGTGTATTTTATAAACTTACTAGGATCTGGATCCAAGAAGGCATCGTTAAGGTCTGACAGAACCGGCTCTGGTACCAAATTA
The DNA here is from genome assembly GCF_004193835.3 of Ostrinia furnacalis. NCBI lineage: Eukaryota > Metazoa > Arthropoda > Insecta > Lepidoptera > Crambidae > Ostrinia > Ostrinia furnacalis. Next base: position 253,203 of record NW_021137841.1, on the reverse strand, counting down.
TACGTTTTGTTGAGGTCCGCTCTAAAATAAAGTTTTCTTATTAGAATAAGTTCATCATCATCAACAGCCGTTTACAGTCCACTGCTGGACTATGAGCCTCCTCCACTATAGTGGAGGGTTTTGCCATAATCCCCACGCTTGGCAGGCGGGTTGGAGATCGCAGTTTATAAGATTGATGTTTTTCAGAGAGCGCTGCTGCCCATTCTCTGTTTGATGTGTAGTCCCTAAGTCGCCTCTTACGACACCCGTGTGAAGAGTAGAGGTTGGTGACAAATATGTATTCTACTCTGCTGTCACCACACGGCTTAGAATAATAAAAGAACAAGTTTAACTAGGAATAATATTAATAATGGAGGTAAGTTGTAAATTACCTATATTGAAAAAAGTATTTTGTGAGTAGGTTTACACAGTGAAATTACCAACCTATTATCTAAATGAACTGTAGGTATAAGTACTCAATGGTATAAGTTAATGTTTTCATTTAGTTAAGTACTTATGAATAGACCTTCAGGCAAATCCAAATCTGTGCGTTCAGTAAATCAAAATTGTACATTTTCATATCAGAACTTTTAAATAATGACCGGATAACCTTAGGGTGTGAAAATATCAATGTTTTCCGCCTAGTATCACGACAAAAACATCAGTAAAATAAGCACAAAAGAAGTTTTCAAACAAATGTAAGACTTACTTTGAACTACTCGCATTTTTCGCGGGCTCCTTATTATTTTTAGGAACTGTAGTCTCCTTCTTGCACACATCCTGGCAGAACTTCCAGTTCTTCTGGTTTTTGTAGAACTTCAACCGATAAATAGCTACCAACGCGACTTCGGATTCAGATGGTTTTTTATGTTTTGACGCCATTGCAAAAACAAAACAACAAAACTTATAAGAAACGGACTGATGATCAACTGGTTTTGTATGTTTACGCTAGATTTGTAAGCTTTCACCATAATCTAGATTGATTTAGTTACTGGGAAAGAAAATTGCAAAATAAACTTTAATTTTGTTTTACCGGCATGGCTGGCAATTGAGGGTAAATGTCAAAATAGAAATATAATTGACAATTGAATTTGAATTTTAATGCAACGAGATACGAACTATTATTCAATAAAATATTGAGAAGATCAGGTGACAGATCTTTTATTTTTAAATTTTTAATGGCGGCACTGAACTATAGTTCCAAAATACTGGACTGTCCTGTCGATGACATTGACAGTGGGGCGCCACCGTCAATACCGGATTGCTGGTTCAGATTTTTGCCATGTTGGAAACCATATAGTTGAACGATGGTAGCGCCCCCCTGTCATTGAGTTTGGCGGGACAGTTCAGCGTGGGTCATCTATACAATATTTTCACTTTGAATGACCCTTATTACCAAACCTGATCTCAATATGGCGCTTTTAGATTATGAACACAAGAACAAAACAAAAATTACTATTTTCATCAAAAAAAAAAACCAAATCGGTGTACAATCAATAAAAGAACCAAAATAACGAAATGGAAACTTGATTTACCTACCTACCTCCTAAGTCTACTAACCACATCAAGGATTATTACATTTAAAATTAATTTGCATGTTGCATTTTTGCTTAATTCTCATTACTACTTCTACTTGATTAGCAATACACAAATACTTCCCAACGTTTCGATTTAATGGTCGCGGGCAGACTGAAAGATGCGCCATGCGGCGACGTCTGCGCGATGAATAATCCTTTTCTTTCACCTACCCGCAGAATTTAACGAGGGAAATGTTTCTAAATAAAACAATTAAATAATTGGCACATTTTTATTGTTGAACAATAAACAATGTATCTCTTATGAATAATATTTTACAAATTCGATATGGAAAATAGAGACCGAATTTTGATATTGGTAACATTTAGCACATTTTTTATTATTCAGGTTCGATTTGCAGTTATTCGTAAATAAATTGTGTTTAATACTCTCGGTTAATTTGTAAAAAAATGTGTTAAATATTACCGTTGAATATGATTTTCTAATTAGGATGACAATAAGCTCATCCTTGTAGTCCCATAGTTGAGCACTAAGAAAAACATTTCTGTCGAACAAAACCAAAAAAATATTGAACGCCAAAGATTTTTTTATAAAAAAAACTAAAATTTTAGTTACAACCATTTTGTAATTTACTCACAAATTATTTCCTATAAGTCAGAATTGAGAGCGCCACAAAGATATAAAAAAAAGACAGAGAAAATAAAAAAATAAATATTTTATGTACAGAATTATATTATTTTTCTTACGTCTCAAACACACTCAGATGGTAAAAAATTTGAAATACTAATCTACTATTTACATACTACTTGCCACGTTAAATAATGAAATAACACAACAATTAACTAGATTTAAAATCAAAAGAAGTACAGTATAAAATTCAGATAAAAAATAACAATAATACTCTGAGGAATGACAGTTCTTATTAAAAAATAAAATAATTGATTTTGTTTACCGATAAAAAATGCAATAATAAATGCAGGAAGACAAAATTTTCAATAACAGTAACATAAAAAAGTTGCATTCAATTCGGTAAACAAAATTGGTAAAAATTGCAATCTCAAGATAAGAGTAACATTATTTAATGTAATATTTGTGACATAGAGGGCAAGCAGTATAGTAATAGACGCTTCATTTACACAGTCACTCCCTTCAGAAGAATTTCTTCGCTTGCGCTTCTTTTCTTTCTCTGAAAATAATAATTTCCACATCAGAATGATGGCCAAATATATTTTTTTAAACATTATTATTTTATTACACAAAAATTAGTAAACATAAAATCACAACCAACTCTTACGACACCCACGAGAAGTGTCTGTGGTCCTATTTTATTCTGCCAGAACCATACAGTTAAAGCAAAGAGAGCTAAGAGCGTCACTCCCTCGTATCAGGCCTCATATTAACTTAGTAGCTTAGACTCAATACTCAATATTTTATTGCATCCATTATGTACTTAAAATTAGAACATTATGGGCCCTGTAGGGCACGGCAATTAGGAGAGAGGAGGACCACCCTAGATCAACCGAAAAATGTATCAGAAGTTAGAGCCTAATAATTTATCATAGCCTATAGCCTCTTATCTTACGATATCCACGAGAAGAGTGTGAGTGGTCATATTCAATCTACGAAAAGCGTCACTCACTAGTATCCTCATATTATCTTAGTGCCTTATAGCCTCTTTATCTTACTATTTCCACGAGAAAAGTGCATGATCAGCATAAAAGGCACCCACTGAAAATCAGTGTATTGGCAGTCACACTGTCAAGATGTTACTGAATGGGTGACCTTATTTGGCAACTTAGTTAAATTTTTTTTTTGAGTATTTCTGTTGCCAGAATTTGTTGTTGCCAAAATAAAGTTATTTTCTTTCTTTCTTTGAGCCTATTTTACTCTGCCAAAACACACAAATAAAGTGAAAAGCGTGACTCACTTGTAGACGGCGTAGAAGAACATTAGCGTGAGCTGCGCCGCCACCACCACCAGAAGCCCCGTCAGGCTCACGCACGACACGTCCTGGCACGACGACATTGGCTGCTGCACCACTTGAGGCGCGTTGGACATCCTGCAAGACACGCAAAAAAATGCAAGTGTAAATAAAAAAAAAGTATAGGTATCAAAATCAAAATCAAAAAAATCAAAATCAAAAATATTTATTCAGTTTAGACCACAAGTGGCACTTATGAACGTCAATAGAAAATAATAAAAAAAGAAAAAGGTAGCCCTTATGGGGCACTTTACATGTCTCCTTATCTTTTGGGCCCTACCAGCGCTTCGAGACAAACATATGGCAAGTGCTGAGAAGAAACGCCGGAACAAACTCAGTCACCACTTATTGCCAGGAATTATCTAACGGTAAGAATAGTCAAATTTAAGTACATCAAATATGTGCAGACTGAACTGCGATCATATAAACTGCGATCTCCAACCCGCCTGCCAAGCGTGGGGATTATGGCAAAACCCTCCACTATAGTGGAGGAGGCTCATAGTCCAGTAGTGGACTGTAAAGGGCTGTTGATGATGATGATAGGTATAAAGTCCAATCATAAACTTCCAATCTTTTACAGTTTTTTTTTCGGTTGTTGGCTTTGCACGGCTTGGGTGTTGCCATTTTTATAGCGTTATCTAGATGTGAAGCACTGTAAAAAATTACATTTAACAAGCCTTTTGAAAAAGTTATTTGATCACGAATGGCGATGTCTATGAATTTTTATTTAAATGTTTTATCATCATACTAATTTTAATGGTAATTCGAAGGTCATTTCACTGCCGATTCTATAGTCACTAGTTCTCATCCGCTGAATGATTGCGATTGTGGTGAACACACAAACAAACACACACATTTCTAACACAGCTTAAATGGAAGGGTTAACGTGAACTACAAATACAGTTGTGTTCAGGTCCTACAAATTACTCATAATATTTGAAAAAAAAAAAAAACTACTTATCAGGGATATTATGTTTTTCGTTTCAGCCGAAAGACGTCCACTGCTGGACAAAGGCCTCCTCCAAGGATTTCCACAAAGACCGGTCCTACGCCGCTCGCATCCAGGCGCCTCCCGCGACCTTCACCAGATCGTCGGTCCACCTAGACTTAGTGGGAGGTCTGCCTACGCTATTACGTTTACCACTAACGATTTTATCTGCTACCTGAGTGTAAGTGCACGAATAATAATATTACTATTACTATAGAAGAGCGGAGCTTCCTAACACAAGCAAAACTGGTTGCTAATGGGAAGCCCCAAATACTTGTATTAAAAAATGTGTAAAAGTTACCGAAATAAACTTTATTATTTATTATTAAATAAACTTTATTATTGATAAGTTGCTGATAAATTGGCCGATCAGAAACCAGGTTAACTTAAAGGGTTGATTTAACAAAAGTTGACATTTCACGTTCTCCTTGACTGCTTATTAAGTATACAGGGTGTTAGGTAAATGGGTATATGAACCGACACTAGCCCATGCTAACATGGTCATATAAATGGTATGGTGAAATCAGAAATTTGATATCATCATTTTAATTTTTTTAATTTTCGTACAAAATTAATTTTATAAAATCAGATTTGTATGAAAAATAAAATAATTAAAATGAAGATATCAATTTTCTGACTTCACCATACCATTTATATGACCATGTTAACATGGGCTAGTGTCGGCTCATATACCCATTTACCTAACACCCTGTATATACTACTATAAAATAAGTCTCACCTCTGCGCCACGCCAGCGACCGACTGTTTGAGCTGGTGCATGGAGTCCCTCATCTCGCTCAGGAACTGCGGGTTGATGGCCCCTGCCGTAGCCGGCGCGCCGCCGCTGGCCGCTATCAGAGCGTCTGATTTACGCGCCACTTCGATTATGAACCCTCTGCGGGTGGGAGTAGAATTTAGTTTGGATTGAGATAACATGTGGTATGAAAATTAAAGAAAAATTGAGAATTTAACAGATACAAAAAAAAAACAAAAAGTAATTAATTATGTAATAAATAAAATATGTCACGACTCTTGTATCAAATAGCTATTTTTTTAAAGGAAAATTAAAATACAAACTCTAAAGACGTGTTGATACCAACAAAACCTACTAACATCAAAAATATATTTCTGTATTGCAATAATGTCACACATGTTCTGGTAAATATAAATATCTTTATCTTTAAATGGCTAAAAGGTATTTTTTTTGTTACGCAACTTCAAGGCTTACAAGATTTTTTTTTCATTGTATGTTACTTTACTTATGTCTTAAGTTTGAAAATTATGAATTCAATCTTCAACATAGAATAAGAACGAAGTAAAAAAAAGATCTATTACAATTACAAACGTCAAAACTTGACAACTTATCCAAAGTCAATGCCTTGGTTGTGAATACAGGGCACAGTAAAAAAAGCAACGACAGTAAAACAATCTAAAAAAAAACGCCGATCACAAAGTCTTTAATTAAATCCAAAGTTAGAGACGCGGTTATGAATACGGGCGTAATGATGGCGGCACTCACTTGAGCTCGGCGATGGTGTTGATCATGATCTGGTTGTTGGCCACCAGCCCGTCCCAGTCGTGCCGCCCGATCGGCAGCGACGGCATCTGCGGGGAAATGACGCTTATTGCGGGTGTATAGGGGTGGTATTGGCGTAGACTATACAGCGTGTAAAGCCATGTATTTGTTACGGTTAATGTGATAAATTGAAAATTATTAATAATAACCGGTTATTATGAATAATTACAGACAGTCGCGGTAAAAGTGATAAATTAATCACATTTAACAGTGATTATTTAATAATTCAACATTTCAACCTTAGTACTAACAAATTTAATAAAAGAGAACAACATCTTGTGTACGTGCTCGTGTACAGCCAAACTTTTGAACGTTTTGATATCATATATTAATATAATTTGGCATAATGAGTTTGGAATGTTTCTTGCATAATATTACTTTTCCATGATGCCTTTAACATAATGTTTTGATTTAAAGTGAAAAATTTAGTTTTATACACACATAAATGACCTCATATTAATCACATTTACCAAATCATGCGGTAATTATTCATAATAACCGGCGATTATTCATAATTTTCACATTTATCACTTTGACCGTAACATATTCATTAGGCAACATTTGTTGATAAACTGTTTATGACTAGTGTGAAACAAGTTTACCATAAACACAGGTTTCTGAAACTTGGCCGTTTACACTTGCTCTCCACTCATAGCGGGGAGCACGGCAACATGTATCATAAACAATGTTTCATCAACTATTTTTACTGACTATTTATAAACTGTTTACAGAGATGATGAAACATTGTTTATGAACAGTTTATAAACAAACGTTGCTTAATGAATACATGGCTTAAAGAATCACGAAGTATGAAACTATCAAAAACAAAAAGTATTTCTGTACATGTACAGTCCGAAGCAAACTTTATGCAGCGGGCGAGTAGGGGCGAAGAAGCCGCCATTAAGTTTGAAGTCGACTGTACCAGGCCTGTTCATCTCCGCGAGTTTACATCGAAAACAAAAAACGCACGATGGCCCACCTACAGGATACTATTCGACAAGGCCTCACATACGAGCGAACATTGACTCACGCACGCGTATTCTTGTGTATGATGGAAGAAAATAAAGAAAATGGTGTACTAAATAATGTGCAGTATTTAAGCCTAAATAATAATAAAAACACAGAATGTATTTTTTTAAGTTGCCTCAAGACACTGAGAGGTAAATAAGTAGTTAATATTATTCATGATAATTCATGCTAAATCATGTATTTCCTCCGCCATTTTCCGCAGTTTGGCACCTCACGTCACATCATTTTACCGAAGTCAGCCCTATAGCTTCGGCGCAGTGCCGATCACTGACGTTTGTCAACAAAATGGTGCTTGACTCTTGAGACAGGACAGACTTAAATTACACCATATAGTTAATGACATTGAGCATACATTTTTTTAAATAGCTTCGCGAAGTAAAACTTCTGTACGTAGTACTTATTATTATTCTGTGACTGTACCTACAATGATTAAGCATATTTATTTTGCCACGGCGAAGGATCGGTGGACATTCTTTATTTGACGCGGGGCACGCGGGCAACGTCGCTCCGCGCGGGAAGGCAGATCACACAGCGTGGTGACGCGCGCGGTATCTGTCGTCCCGCGTACCGCGGCGGAGCGCGGTGCAGTGTGATAATCGCCTTACCTGCGCGGGCGGCTGTCCAGGCGCGGCAGGCTGTATGGGCTGTCCCTGTGTGTGGCTGTATACTGCGCTTAGGAGAGACAGCGAGTTGGTCTGCTTGCCGATCACCTGCAAAAGAGAAGGGAATATGTAATAAACTTCAATGAGGGCTATCGTTTTAGCGCTCACCAGTTAGCGCCACTGTAGAGTAAGGTCCTGTCACTTGCTAGTAGCGAAGACAGTGGCGCCAACTGGTGAGCGCTAAAGTGGTAGGAGGACTATCGTATTTGCACTCATGAAGATGGCGCCACTGTAGAGTAAGGTCCTGTCAATCGCCAGGGGTGCCAACTGCTAAGTATAAAAACGATAGCCCTCATTGAAAATCTTTATTGTGGATAATGAAGCCTCCCCAGCCCGTCTGGTTAGGCCCAGAACAAGAAGTTGAAAGTTTCAAACTGGTCGCGTCATGTGTCTCTCAACGGACGCTATGGCAGAAACTTAGATGCAACTCAAAAGTAACTAGCAGTTGCTGTTTCGTTGCGTTTCACCGTCTGTTCTGGGCCTTAGTGTGGGGAATGTAGGTTCAACCCTTTGCAATGGAGGATGATCACATATTCTAAAAAAATCAATTCGCTGATTACAAATAAAATCTAACTACCGCCCAACCTTGGGGATAGTGCCAAAGGGATAAATTTTCTTTAGGCTCGGTTTCCAACAGCTGCGTGATTGGTGGAATTTGACATATCTGTCAATGTCATGTCAAAAATCCACCAATCATGCAGCATTTGGACCTCGCGTCTACGTATTGCCATCTGGCAGATTTTTTATACGCGATAACCCTCATTTAAATGAAATCTGATTGGTATTCAAAACATTTCTACGCTCTTTTCCGCCTTGTCGGAGACCGGGCCTTACCTGGAAAAAATCTATAATTTTGAAATTATTTTCTTGGAGGAAAGGGCGTTCTCGATCCTTCCTTATGAATGGAGTCCTCAGTGGCGTATTCAGACTCACCTCGTCGACCTTCTTGTTGACGTCACGGAGTGCGTCTTGTAAGGCCATGACCCCCTGCCAGATCAGTTGGAACTAGAATCAGTCGTCTCACCGATTCAAAGAAGAAGATGGTTGATTGGACTCACTCTTGAGCTATGATACCAATCGCACCCTCGTACCATGGCTAGTCAGGGGCCAGGTTCCTCCTGAAAAATGACCCTAAATATCCAAATGCTGATGATGACGATGACTCACCTCGTCGACCTTCTTGTTGACGTCACGGAGTGCGTCCTGTAAGGCCATGACCCCCTGCCAGATTTGTCTGAACTCGCGCTGGCCGTCCGACTCGAACCAGTCGTCGAATTCACTCTCCTTGTCCTTCATCTGGGGAGAGAGAGAGAGAGATATTAGTTTTGCAAGGAGAAAAAATTAGAATAATTGCCTTTAGGTATTGTTCAGTCTGATCTCCAATTACAGTTAAAAAGAAACAATTTTAAAGTAAAAAAGTAGATATGTACTATGAAAACTTCAACAAGCCCTAATATCTAATATCAAGTTATAGTGGACACATGTAAAGGCTTTTTCCCAATATACTGAGCTGTCCTATCTGTGACATTGACAGCGGGGAGCCACCGTCAATACCGGATCGCTGGTTCTGATTATTAAAATAATTAAAATGAAGATATCAATTTATCTGACTTCACCATACCATTTATATGACCATGTTAACATGGGCTAGTGTCGGCTCATACCCATTTACCTAACACCCTGTATAGATGAACGATGGTGGCGTCCCCTTGTCAATGAGTTTGGTGGGACAGTTCAGTTTAGGTCATTTTGAGTCACACTACAAGTCTTGGTGTTTGTAATAAAAATTACTGTAAATAGTAGATTGGCATTAAGATGGTGTCTAAAAGCATGGTGCTTGCCGTGGACTGACCTCGTCGGGGTGGTCCTTGCGGTACTGGTCCTTCTGCTGCTCGAGCTTCTGTTGGTACTCCTGGTACTCGCGGTCCAGCTTCTGCTGCTCGTCCGCGCTGATCTGCTGCCCGCCTGTAATTCAAAATGTTTATTAGTATGCATGCGGGCCTTTTATGGCACTAATAGGCTAGTTGCCTAAAAAAATTTTTTTAGTCCGTAATGTTTAATATCAAAAAATATTGGACACATATATTTTTATTTGTCAATCTAACAAATAATTACATAGTTATGGTGCGTTGATTTTGCGCACGACGTCACAACGTGCGGCATTTTTAAGCAAGCGTTGACGTCACGGGTCTCTTCTTATGAACTTTGGGGCGCTTTATCTCTTTAAATTTTCATTAGTTTGAAAAAGTGAAAAATACGTGTAGAGTATTTTTTGATAAGTTAAATGACGGACTAATTAAAACTCTTGCTTTTTGACCCAGGCAACATCCCCATTCGTCCAAAATATAGCTTACTCTACCCACTTCAAGAAGGATAGTAAATACTCGTAATGGCGCAGTCACACTATGCGGGAAATTGATCGAGACATAGTGTAGACACGCACTACAATTAGTTTCGGTGTGTATCGCCCATACTTCGGTGAGCGTGCTCGCGCTTCGTCTCGGCCAATTTTCCGCATAGTGTAATTGCGCCATAACACTAAATTCAAATGCGAAAGAAACTGTTTGTCTATTATTTTAGACAACACGCGACTAATTTTTTTTCCCCACTCTCCGCATTCAGATTTCGCTTCCGGATTTTATGTGTTATTAAAATTGATTCACAACTCCCTAACTACTAAAGAGGAGCGGAGATTTTGGTGGATTTTTACCTCGCTCATCGCTCCGCCGTCACCTCGCTCAATCTAGTATGTATTTATGTACAGCTATATGTGCCACTGACTTTACTGTGAATTTTATCACCACTGGTATTCAAACCAGGGACAAACAGGTGGTCTAATCACTTACCCTGCTGTTGCGTAGTATGCAAAGAAGTAAGCGGAGAAGCGAACTGTGTCCATATATGAAGAGATAGGTAGCGGAGCGAAGAGAGGAAGTATGCGGAGCGTACTGTGTCTATAGACGCGAAGATAGGAAGCGAAGCGAGAAAATATACGGAGCGGAGATGCGGACTGTGTCCATACACTTGGAGTTAGGTTGCGAGCGCGCGACGAGTAATTTCATATTCTCACTATGTTTCATCGCTCAGTTTCTCCGGTTCCTCTCTCCGCTTTCCAACTCCGCATCTATCTATGCTCCGCTTTTTCGCTCCGCTTCCCAACTCTGATCCTCACTCCACTACCAAGCTCCGCTTCCTCTCTCCGCTTCCCAACTCCGCATCTGCATCTATCTACGCTCCGCTTCCCAACTGATCCTCACTCCACTACCAGGCTCCGCTTCCTCGTTCCGCTTCGTCGCTCCGTTTCTCAGCTCTATTTCTTCGCTCCGCTATATTTTCCATTGATCCTGTTGTGCCCTTTGCCCCCACTGGGAACCAAACTACACTTACCCTGCTGCTGTGTAGTATCTAGCTCTGTTTGCTCGCTCCACTTTTCAGCTTCGCTAAGTCACTTCGCTTCCTGGCTCTACTATTTGTCACACAGCTTTATACTTGCCTAGTGTATATTATAACACTTACCCTGCTGCTGTGTCGTATGCAGTGACGTCGTAGGCAGGTGTATGACGTCATCAAGCACCAGCTACTCAGGAGTGAGGTAGCGGAGTGCAATAAGGGACTAATGCTGAGCGAAGCGCAAACTGTGTCTGTTGTAGTATGTGTATGCGCCACCCTCACACTAACATAAATTAAGGCTATATATTTGACGTTGCTGCGTAAACTGACGCTCACAATATACTCGCATCGCACAGTATACACTCTTTCATTGTGAACTCTCCAGGGCAGTGCTGTGCAATTAAATAACGAATTAATTGGTGTTAAATAAATAATGTGATTTTTTTTATAAATGGACTAAAATACGAAAATTGGTGAAAAATAAAATCGAATAAAGAAGATGAAGAATTTAATTTGAAGAACAAGTGAAATAAATGGAATGTCGGAGAATTTTAAGAAGATCTAAAACTAAGAAAAATGGAAATGCTGGCTGCCGGGCGTAGATGGTGCCAGATGGAGGTTTGGTGATGTGCAGGGCGCTGGGAGAGTTCGAGTCAGATGTTGGTTAATTGCTGGCTGCTGGGAGAGTTCGTGTCAAGGTTCCGGATGCCGTCGGATGATGAAGCTCGCGTTAAGGAGATGAAAGAATTAGCAAGTAATAAATTACGTATTTCTTATATTTTTGAATATAAAAAAAAAATATTTACATTTTAAATACTTAAATAACTAACTTTGTAATTCACATGTGGCCACTGTGTAATTTGTGTATTTTTTTTTTAGAAAATAAGAATTTAACGTAGAAGGGTCAAATTAAGTAAGTAATTTTGAAGTCCGAATAATGTCGAAAATTATAACATTATTAACACATTTTTAAAAATTTATATTAATTTGCAATTTACTTCATCAAATATAAATTTCAATACTTTTAAAAGAAATTGGTTAAAGACTTTATCTATTAATTTGTTCATTGTAATTAATTTTGTTTGCTTAATTAAAATAAATTTTAATTGCAAATTTAATATCACTAATTAATTTTGTTTGCTTAATTAAAATAAATTTTAATTGCAAATTTAATATCACTAGAATAAATTGAAATTATTCATTTTACATATTTTTTTAAATATTCGTTGTCATTGTAATTTTTAGTAGTAACAATAATATTTATGTAGAATCTATAAAAATCAATTAAATTTTAAATTTTAAAATGTGCTGTCTTGTGAATATTGTCTACCACGCGGAGATAGACAGCGGAGCGGAGAGGAAGTAAGCGGAGCGGAGAGGAAGTAAGCGGAGCGGAGTTGCAGTCAGTATTTTTTCTAGTAATTTGATTTCCTCACTCCGCTTACCAGCTGTTTTGTGACTCCGTTTTCTCGCTACGTTTCATCGCTCTGCTTCCCCGCTTCACTCCATTCTGTCCGTCATGTCACTTACCCTGTTGCTGCGTGGTGTGTAGTGACGTCGTCAGCAGGTGTATGACGTCATGGTCGTCGGCCAGCCCGCCGGTGGCGGCCGACAGCCCGAAGTAGCCGCCGCGAGGGAGCACCAGCTACTTAGCTAAAATCCGGTCGCCAAGCAGATATAATTTCGTCCAATGACCCCAAGCTACCCATCCTTATCGCTCGCGTGTAATTAAATTCCTGTCGCGACTGTGCGACGGACGGCCGCAGTGAGTGTGCGAGAGTGACAGCAATATAATACGCGTAAGCAATAAGGATGGGTAGCTTGGGGTCATTGGACGAAATTCTGTGCTAGGCGACCGGACTTTATCTGTCCACAAGAGCGAAAGCATCACGAGCTACTTACTTAGGAGTGAGGTAGCGGAGCGGACACTGTGTATTGCTGAGCGGAGATACAGACTGTGTCTACCACGCGGAGATAGGTAGCGGAACGAAAAAGAAGTAAGCGGAGCGGAGTTGCGGATGTATTTATTCAAGTATTTGATTTCTCCAATCCGTTTTCTCACTCCGCATCTCATCTCCGCTTTCCAGTCCCAATCCTCGCTCCATTACAAAGCTCCGCTTTCCAACTCCGCTTCTCAGCTCCGCATTTATCTATGTTCCGCTTTCCAACTCTGATCCTCATTCCTCACTCTACTACCAAGCTCCGTTTCCTTGTTCCGCTTCTCAGCTCCGCTTCCTCGCTATGTTTCCGTCATATGACTTACCCTGCTGCTGCGTGGTGTGCAGTGACGTAGTAAGCAGGTGTATGACGTCATGGTCATCAGCTAGTCCACCAGTGGCGGCCGACAGCCCGAAGTAGCCGCCGCGAGGGAGCACCACATTCTCGGCGCGGAAACACAGCTCGTAGTCCGCTTCGTTGTTGGTCATGCCTGGAGAGAACAATAAATTAATAGAAAGAAAACACTTATTTTAGTTCGAACATAAAAAAAATTAAACACAGTTTGAATAAGTTAGAGTAGGCGCACCCCGTTGATTTTTAGTTGGCCGATAGTTGTGCCCGATTTTAATTTGTATGAAGAATCGGCCAAATCGAATCGGCGTAGTGTGCGCACTCCCATACATGCCCATACTGATCAACTGCACGTCTAAACTATGAAAAAGTACTCTAAAATGATGTAAAATGGCCACCATTCAGCATGTCATGCTCTGAGGTAGTAAAACCCAGAACATGACGCTGTTATTCTGCGGAAGCCAGCCTTAATAAATATTCTTCAAATCAAATCATTTATCAAGTACTTAGGCTTTTTCCAGGGCGCTTGTACACGTTCCAAATATAGCTTGGGCACCACTTCGGGACAACATATAGGCTGGTGCTGAGAAGTCTTGCTTGGACAATATACACTACGACGTCTAGTCCCAAACTAAGCAGTGTACTATGGGTAACAGTCAACGGATTATGGATATAAACTTCCATTAATACATATCATTGGGCACTACAGTGTTCCATACAGTTGAAAAGTTTGTCTGAATCCATAGGTCACCGTTTCATATCCGGCTCGAAGGACCATGTAGAAAGCATCAAAGGCTGATAGGGTAAAAGCACGGAATATTCGGCATACTGAGTCATAGTCTAATTTAAAGTGCCTCACTTTTCTTGGGCGTGCTTGGTTTCTAGATGTTATAATTCTATGGTTCATAGACTGTAATCAAAACTCTTTATTAGAATGTAGGCCATTTTCAAGGCACCTATACACATCCCAATTACATCTTGCCCTACCATTTCATTACAACATTATCGACTGATGCTGTAAATGACGGAAGCTCACTATCGTGAGTACTCACCGTTGTGGAAGTATACAGTGAGCGTGTTGAGATAGTACTCGATGCGAGCGCGCGTCGGGAACGGCTTGTTTCTGAAGTCTCGCAGGCAGCCCGACAGCAGCTGAGTGGATCCGTCGCTGCAGAAAAATGTAAATAACCCATTATTGTTTTTTTTCGCACTCGGGAGGTGGAGCGAACTAAACATTGATGTCATGTATTTTATAATATGTTAGTCTATTTAAGTTTACTGTATTGTAGTTGTTTTTATGTGTATTACATTAAAGTGGGTTACAATATTAGCAAAAAAATTAATTTACTGTTAAAGTTCCGCACTATACTGACAGCTTGAAACAGCTAGTATTGTTCGCTTCAAACTGCGACTGTGTAGTATTTCTAAGTACACACATACACGGAAGTCACGGAACAGCTCGAGCGTGCGGGCCTAAGCCATATTTTATAAAGTAGTTTTTTTTTTCAAATAAATGCTCCTTCCTTACCTCTTGTGGTCAAACACCTTAGTCCCATCGTTGAGCACGGCCATGATGTATGGGTTGTTATGCTTGTTGTCGTTGTCGAAGGAATCAAAGATGAGCGCCAGCCCGTTCCAGCGGTCCGAGGAGCCGAAGACTTCGCCCGTGTAGTCGCCGCGTTGCGTCGTGTACCAGAATGCCTGGAGATCACGGACGTGACATTAGGTTATATTGGGAATAGAATCTTATAATAAAAAAATAGTAAGACACGGGTTTTAACGCGACATTTATTAATGAGTTAAATTATGTACTCACGGCTTGACGTTTCGGCTGCGATGCTGCAGCAGTGGTCACAAGATGAAACGTCAAGCCGTGAGTACATAATGTAACTCATTAATAAACGTCGCGTTAAGACCCGTGTCACGTGTCTTATTATTTTTATTGAAATGGAACGCGAAAGTTTAAAATATTATAGAATCTTATAGTAATAGTTCACTACAATAAGTGGTAGAAGATGAGCGCTAGCATGTTCTAGCGGTCGGAGCAGCCGAAGACTTCACCCGTGTAGTCGCCGCGTTGAGTTGTGTACCAGAATGCCTGGAGATCACGGACGTGACATTAGATTATTCGTTCGTTTCAACAGAGTTCCATCCACTGCTGGGAAATGGCCCGTGTGCTGGACAGGTCGTAGAAATGAATGCCATTAGGGCAAAACTATTTTAGAATCAGTTAATATTGGGATATACGATATTTCACTACAACAAGAGACAGAAGACTGGAATGTTCCAGTTCCCGTTTCAGTGCTCCGATTTTTTAAAGCCTGGAGATCACGGACGTGATACACCTACGGTGCAACTGCTTAGGGTTCGATGCGCTAGATTATAAGATGATGTTGCGAGTGACAATTCACTAGGGAACTAACAGGGAAGGGCAACTGCTCCTCCTCTTAAACTAAGAATCTACCTTGGCTACCTTTTAATAGGGAAGTATACCATTGTCTGGTACACCATATTGGAGCTAAAGAGAGTCCTTTTTATATGTCTAGGGTCCCCAGTACTTACTAGACCGTCGGCTCCTATCCTGCCTCGTCCGGTGACCTTGAACATCACGTCTACCTCCCACCAATCAAACGACAGCGGGTGCTTGGACCAGATGGCGCCCTTCTGGCTGCGCATGGACGGAGCCAGCCGCACGCTCTCTCCCTTGTATGCCCAGGGTCCCCAGTACGTTAAAGACTCCCTCACTCACAAAATAATATGCCCCCTTCCCTGGCCCAGAAGCTAGGTATGTCAAAGTCAGGACCGTATGTGCCCTGATGACCGTACTATTGGAACTAAAAGAACACTTATACGTCCAGGATCCAAGTAGGTTAAGCTGTGTCAGTACTCACCAAACACTTGCCCAGAAGCTGGATACGCCCCGTCTGTCCTCTGATATCAGACTATTGGAGGGAACTAAAGGGACACCCTCTTAAATGTCCAGGGTTCCCTTTATGTAAAAGGAGTACTCACCAGGCCAGGCCGTATGTGACTTAATCTTAGAACTATTGGAGCTAAAGGGACTCTCCTAAATGCCCAGGGTCCCCCTTATGTTAAAGGCAGAAAGTGTGCTCACCAGCCCGTCGGCTCCTATCCGGCCCCTCCCGGTGACCTTGAACATCACGTCCACCTCCCACCAGTCGAACGACAGCGGGTGCTTGGACCAGATGGCGCCCTTCTGGCTGCGCATAGAAGGAGCCAGCCGCACGCTCTCACCCGACGCGATCGCATCTGGAATGGGGTAGAAGGAAGTTCATTTGAGAACATTAGGATCTAAGGTTTTACTATGTACTATCGGCAACAGTGTTAACTGCCTATTGCAGGTCATAGTGTCTTGTTCTATCGCAAAGAATCACCATTTGATGAGAGCGAGAGAAAAAACGGAAATGGATAGTTAACAGTGTGGCCGTGTGTACAAACCGATCGAGCTGACTGCGCAACTCGTTGGAATGCGACTCTCTCTCTCACTTATCTGCACACCTGCCTGCGTTCGCCCCATCTGTACTAGAGCGTCGATCTGACATCACGGTCGCGACGTGCGCAGTTAACTTGATCGAGTTGTAGAATTCCATTACATTTTAACTTAGTTCGGCTGAAAATTATTGTTAAAATGTTGCGTTTGAGGGCTGTTTTCGTGATTTATCATATTACAACCTTTCGATGTCAAGACATTCGCTCGCTGCGTCCAGCATTTG
This sequence comes from Ostrinia furnacalis, assembly GCF_004193835.3. NCBI lineage: Eukaryota > Metazoa > Arthropoda > Insecta > Lepidoptera > Crambidae > Ostrinia > Ostrinia furnacalis. Next base: position 236,039 of record NW_021137841.1, on the reverse strand, counting down.
ACACAGCGTTTTCGCTGCCGTGACATTCGATGTAGCAACTTTCGATGTCACGTAGGTACGTGACGCAAGGAACCCTCTAACTATTTGGATCTGATTATTTTGTTATTTGGAGAAAAAACTTGATAAAAGTTAATACATTATTTATTAAACTATATTTAATACACTCATTATCTTTTACAAGTATAAACAGACATTTTAAAATAAATAAAATAGTTTTATTTGCGTTTTTAATGGGAATATTATCACAAACGTCAGTTTTATGTTATGCTGTAAAAGTCGTCAAGTATCTGATAGATAAGCTAATCAGTGGCGTTAAGGGAGCCGGTTTACAACTTAACACCGGATTAGCAGGCAGATAAGTAGTTTATATTGTTTTATTGAGATTAACTTAGTAGTTATACTAGAAGAAGCTTTGAGATGGTATCTATTATTTTAGAAAAAGATGTTTCAAGTTCAGTGGCAACAAAAATGCATTTTATTTGGTTACTGAAAGTCAATCCTTTATTATAACTTAGCTACATCAAGTTTGTCCAAGACACTGCTGGTAGTAATGTAGTGGAGGACGGACCACGGACTAGGTAGTGTGGACAGGCCCCCCACTAGGTGGACTGACGATCTGGCGAAGGTCGCGGGAAGTGCCTGGACGCGGTCAGCGCAGGACTGGTAGTTATGGAAATCCTTGGGAGAGGCCTTTGTCCAGCAGTGGACTTCCTTTTGTCGGAAACGGACAAACGAATATGTGCTACTTTGTTACAAAATCGTAGTCTAATGTCCTGTTAACTGTAATGAGATCGGATCAAGGAAAAACAGCATACAAACAAAATCAATTTTCCTATTTAACTAATTAATTCAGGCACTATTCATATAAAATATCAAATTAAATACGATTGTGATAACACTGCACAATCAGGAATCAGTTCATTAAAATATTTATTGGATAATATTAAACGTTAATATGCAATCACCTTCAAACTATGAAAACTCTTACTTTACCTTTCAATTCTCGATAGTCATGCATAAAAGTATTACGCTGTAAGATATGCTACATCGATGTAATTTACACTGTTATGCTAAAGATGTCGACTGAACTATAGTCGATAGTGTTTCAATTTGTCTTGGTCTATACTAATTCTGTTCGTTCCACTTTAAATTTTATTCGCAAGTGTTAAGTCCTATTTTGCTTTATGAGTCACTTTGTGACATACTTTTCGTTAATGTGGAGTGAATATTTTAATTTCTTGCTGACGTTTTAGTATTGTATTTTAAAATAGTAATGCATTAAAGCTAGGTAAAATTTATGCTTTATGTAACATGCAATACAATATTTTGAAGGATTTTTTAAAATAAGATAATGAGACAAACTCTCTCTCTAGCATTTGATCATAGAATTGGGGGATTAAATAATTCCAACCAATTATTTTAGTGGAGTAGTTTAAATGGTGAAGGCCAAATCATCAAGCTTTTGTTAAATTAGAAAAGGTGATGAATGATCTGTTAATGATGATTGCAAAAAACAAAAGACATTAAATTTTATGGTCACATGAAAACAGGTTTGTTAAGTACACTTTAAAAATAATTACTCAAAATACGTACACATTATTGTTAAAACCATTACTTACTTCTTGTTATAGCGATTTAATTTTAAAACCTTGTTTTATCTTTTATTGACTCGTAAAATAATTAGATCAGGAAATAGTTATGAAAACAATGGTGATAAGAGATAAGAAGCACATGGAAATAAGAATTTATTAAATAGTTCAGAAAGACAAATTATATTAACATTTGATAACCAATAAGAAGCGAATCTGACAATACTTTGCTCTGCATGTCTTAGGCCATTGCTCTTCATTTTCTCTTTTTTATGTTTTGAGCTTGAAACACAAGGAAGGTAATACATACAGGAGTTTAAAGCTACATTTTGGCAAAATTATGCATGTTCCAGAGTGGACCTATTCAACGTAATAAATCAAAATACAAAGCACTTTTACACGTCCCAATATTAACCCTACCACTGCTTCGGGACAATAATATATGGGCCAGTGCTGAGAAGAAGCAGCGCAAGAAACTCAGTCACTATTGTCAGCCTCCTTTTCAAGGTTTTACAGTCTTTAAAATATACAAATTATAGTCATAAGTATTGATGCGAGCTAGGTAGTTAAACATTCCAAACATTTTTATCTTTTATATAATCATCAACTTAATAGTAGCCCTTTTTTATTAAGGTGCTTTTGATATGTGTTTTAAATTTATGAATGGGAAATTCTACAACAGTTTGTGGTAATTTATTGAAAAGTTTAATACACCTGAATGAATCACCAATCTTGTGCAGTCTGAAATTGGAACGGCAAGTTTATTTTTGTTTCTTGTATTGAACTTATGTAAATCACTCTTGCTAGTTCTAGTAAATATAAAGAAGCAATTTCATAGTCGATTTGAAAATTTGCAGCAACGGATTTAGTCTCTGGTTGATTAGTTGATACATATTTTTCCCTGATGCCTACCAAAATAACCCTGTATCATGACATGCCAGGCCACCCCTGAAAAATGACCCTGGATACGCCAACGGGTAAATGGGGAAATGCTAAAATTTAATATTTGCATTATTAAAATGTGAAAGTATTTTTCTTGAATTTCGCCATCGTCATATGCTGGGAAATTAATACAGGGTTTAACCTACATTAAAGACATTAATTCAGGTCAGCGACAACATTTTTGAATTCCTTAATTTCACAGTTCACGGCATTTTCATTTGCCGTCGTGGAACCAAAAACACGATTTTTGACAATTACCACATCTACCTGTCTCTTTCACACACGAGAAAACCCCAATCTAGCCACCTCTTTCTCACATGACAGATTTCACTGACGTGTCGCTGTCATCCCAAGTTGGACCGTAACAACAAATTGTTTTATCATTTTTATTCTATTTTTATAAATTAAAATGCACATTTTGCACATCTGAGCAAACGCCTATTAGTTTTACAGTTCGTAAAACCCAATTACCGAGCCCCAGTCAAGGGATTTTAATAAGAAAAGAGTTTATACTCACTGCCACCATACTCCCAGAAAGGAACTGATCCATCTTTTTGTGCTAAATAAGGAGGCTTGAAAGAATATTTGTATTCAAATCGTCTATGCACTGATTGTGTGTTTACAAACACTAATATGCAGGATATTGTCGATAACACTAATAAATTATTTAACGCAGACATCGCGACCACGAATACACCACACACGTCAAAAAATTTGTTGATCGGTTATAGTGATGTACCTCATGCATTTGACAAGCGACAGACTATAAAAAACCGGTATCCATGTGCGAAAAATTGAGCTCATTTTGCTGAGCTCCACGTCTTGCTTATGATAGTTATGATGCACAACTCTGTTTGCAATATAGCTATTGAAAATGACAATAGATGGCGCATAATCCGAAAAATCAAATAACGATTATTTTACACCTAATTTTGCACTACAATCATGGAAAACTTGATAAATAAAAACTCAGGAAAATAAAAGATAATTACGGTTAATACATTTATTTATTCTTAAACATTTATTTTTGAGTATTGGAGTATGATTTTAAGTACCTACATTTTGACATTGATTGAAGACGTACCTAACTACCTACTACTTACCTAAGTAGGTACCTTAGTCCAGTCATTATAGTAAGTTCACCTCGGAATTCGAGATACCCAGCTGTAAGTCTGTAAATACGTGTATATTGACACCCTAAAAGTTGTCTCAAAACCTACATATGGTAGGGTGTAAGCAACTATTAAATTTCAAGGTCAACGGTCACAAAAATCGGTTTTTTGCGCTTTTTTTAGAAATATCTCATTTCCTGTGGGTTTTTTGCTATTTTTATTTATTATCAATATTGTAGAATACTAAATTCTCTACAAATTTTGTTTAAAAACTTTTTTTATACGGTGAACCGTTTTCGAGATAGAGGGCGGAGAGCGCGCGGTTACTGCATCACTTCAGGTCTACTTAAGCGGTTTAGATTTTTCATACAAAAGGATTTTCCCGCTAATTCCTGTGGGAATTTCGGGAATTCCTTGTTGTAACNTAAACAAAATTTGTAGAGAATTTAGTATTCTACAATATTGATAATAAATACAAATAGCAAAAAACTCATAGGAAATGAGATATTTCCAAAAAAGGCGCAAAAAACCGATTTTTGTGACCTTTGACCTTAAAATTTAATAGTTGCTTACACCCTACCATATGTAGGTTTTGAGACAACTTTTAGGGTGTCAATATACAAGTATTTACAGACTTACAGCTGGGTATCTCTAATTCCGAGATTCTTACCTAATTTAAGCTTAAATGACTGGACTACCTACCGTTTACGATTTTTCAAACGGATAGTATGGGTGGTCGAGCCATTTCAGCTGCGGTATGGTCCTATAACCCTTGTCGTAGGTCTTCAACCAGTCTCTGTCTTCCTGCGAGAGACTGAAGTCGAAGACCGCAAAGTTTTGAGCGATGTGGGCCGGCTTCAGCGCCTTTGGGATTGGTATGATACCGAGGTCCAACTGAAATATTATGAAAAAATAATTTAAATTTGTTACTCTAACACAAGCTTAGAAAGAAACTTGACTATTTTGTGTCTCATTAGTTTTCGCAATTTTGTATTTAAAAAAATAATAGTATTGTAATTTGTGCAATACAAATTATTGTACAAATTATCTAGTTTCTCGTTAATCCCTCGAAAAGAAAAAAAGAAGAAGGGGGCGTCCATTAATTACGTGAGACAATTTCGGCTATTTTTTGGAGGATTTACTCTGTTTGTTGTGGAAAAAAATACGTGATATTTCTCGACACCCCCCCTCTCCCCCACGTGAGATGTGAGGTTTTACTGGACCCCCCCCCCCCCTAAAAATGGACGCCCACTAAGCTAATTATGTGCTTGTCTTACAAGCGGGTTTAACACAATAGTCCAAGTGTAGCAGGGTTCGAACCCGCGTTCGGGATCTCAACTCTCAAATTGACAAGTCCAACACCTTCACAGTTCGGCTATTGTCGTTTAATTTTAAGTTAAATTGAGTTAAAAACTCACCAAATACCGCACTATGATCTGCGTAACCGTCTTATTATACTTCTCCCCCATCCCCACCAGGGCGGGGTCATCGACCCGGGGTGGGGGCGCGTCCTCCCTCGCCTTGGACGGGAACAGAGAGCCGAAGGGCGTGTAGCCCATCACTACGATGTGGTGGTCGCGGCAGTAGGCTAGGAGGGACGGCTGCTGGAGGTTCAGGTTGATCTGGAAGGTTGAGGTTCAATCAAGAACGGTAGATCATAGTAAAAATCAAAATTAACTTTATTTGTTTAGACTAATTAAATTAGTACAAGCAATGAATTTGAAAAGAATGATTAAAGAATGAATTTCAATGAATGAAAAAAGTATTTCTGTGTGGTTTTGGTAGAGCAGAGTGAGATAACTCTCACTCTTTCGACCAATAGGCCTGCCGAACCCGGCTTGCCTACGTGGGGAGTGTAGGCCACATACCTATCTGTTAAATAAAAGAGATCAAAATTTTGGTAATGATACTCCGTTTCAGCCGAAAGACGTCCACTGCTGGACAAAGGCCTCCCCCAAGGATTTCCACAAAGACCGGTCCTACACCGCTCGCATCCAGGCACCTCCCGCATCCAGGCAGGCTAATGATCTTACGCAATTTCAGTTAAATGTTTCAATTCAATTTCAGATCCTAACACTTATTTTGGGAAGTGGTTTAAGATCTCGGCTGCTACGCTAGTAGGGTTGTGGAGGGTATAGGTATGTAATTAGTACCTACTTTCATCTGTGTGTTTATTTATGTATTGTAACGGATCAAAACACAGAAACAGTAAATTCAACTGCACAGTAAGACAGATGTACTTACATAAGTAACTCATCAATAAACGTCGCGTTAAGACCCGTGTCTTACTATTTAATTGAAATGGAACGCTAAAGTTTAAAATCTTATATTCAACTGCACTGCTCTTCAATCCACTTGAAAAATTTACGTGTCCCCATTTTGACGCTAAGCCTTGTACGGCGAAGTTAATAAAAAGTAAGTATAGTGCCAAAATCTTTTAACATGTTGTGCCCTTTAGAGGCTTTATCTCACCTCGACTTGCAGCACCGCCGGCAGCTCCAGGCCGGCTGCCGCGAGGCGGTCTATCTGCTGCTGGTTGAAGTTGGACACGCCGACTGAACGCGCCAGCCCGAGCGCCTGCGAAATTTTACTCAGTTAGGTCATCTATAGTTTCCAACACGGCAAAAATCGGAATTCCAAACAGAAAGAAAAGCCACGATAGCCGAACGGTGAAGGGGTCGGACTGGCCGACTCGAGATCCGAGGAACGCTGGTTCGAATCCGCCGTGGCGCCGCTCGACCTTTGTGATGAGCCCACTCGTAACACATTACCACGAGGGGCTATCGGGACTATTAGTAACAAATTACTAATAATATCTTTAAAAAAATAAATTTATTTTATGTTCTTACCTTGGCTTCCAGCATTCCACGCCAAGTGTCGACGTAATCTGTGTAGTCGTAGCTCTGATTACCCTGAAAGGATTGTATGAAATTATTCAAGTTGCCTACTTTAAACATAATGACAACCGATCGAGCTAACTGCGCACCCCACGGGACTATATTCCAACCTCTCGTTCCCACCGCTGCAACTCCTGTGTAGCCAGGATCTACAGCTTGACCGCCAATAAAAACCCAACCAGTGAAGGTCAAGTTTGTCCCGGGGGAAAGTTAAACTTTAACTACGCACCTCGCTGACATGTGACTCTCTCTCTCTCCCACTTAAGTACACTTCACCGCTTTCGCCCCGTCTGTACCAGAGCGTCGATGTGACGTCACAGCCGCCGGGTGCGCAGTTAACTCGATAGGTTATAAAACTAATGTTTATACAAAGTAGTTCGTTAGTTTCAACCGAAAGACGTCCACTGCTGGACAAAGGCCTCCCCCAAGGTTTTCCACAATGAACGGTCCTGCGCTGCCCGCATGCAGGCTCTTCCCGCGACCTTTCCCAGCGTAGCGTGGGCCGGCCTCCTACTTACTAGGTGGACCGACGATCTGGTAAAGGTTGCAGACGAATGTAATGTAATGGAAATAGTATGGGCAGCACTTTACATGCTCATAGTGCCGTCCACACGTAGAATTCGTGTTACATTACAATACACTCGCCTGGACCCGGCTTTAGCAAGTGCAGCGTAAAAAGTCTTAAGTAGTTTTACTCACAAACTGTCCCACGGGCCAGTGTATCAGGTACAAGTCGACGTAGTCAAGCTTGAGCTGGTCTAAAGACTCCCTGAGCGCCGGCACCACTGCCTCCCGGGCATGGCGGTCGTTCCAGAGCTATAAATAAAAGTCCATTTAGGGTACCTAAAAATTTCTTGTATGTAGATTGTAGGTATAGTTCCAAAATACTGGATTGTCCTGTCGATGACATTGACAGTGGGGCGCCACCGTCAATACCGGATCGCTGGTTCAGATTTTTGCCATGTTGGAAACCATATAGTTGAACGATGGTAGCGCCCCCCTGTCATTGAGTTTGGTGGGACAGTTCAGCGTGGGTCATCTATATATATATACTTAGGTATCACAAGTTGCTTTCTTTCTTCCGATAGGCCCGATAGATAATGTCAAAAAAGTAAAGACGTCAGACGTATAGATGACCCACGCTGAACTGTCCCGCCAAACTCAATGACAGGGGGGCGCTACCATCGTCCAACTATATGGTTTCCAACATGGCAAAAATCTGAACCAGCGATCCGGTATTGACGGTGGCGCCCCACTGTCAATGTCATCGACAGGACAGTCCAGTCACGGTGTCCAGTATTTTGGAACTATAGCGTGAGATTGATGTCCATCTACGACCATGAGTACCTATTATCAATCGCTTTATACTTTTTTTCATAAGTTTATATGCTTGTTTCAACCGATTTCAACATTTAACCACTTTACTGGTATCTTAGTTCATTTCAATTAAAGGAATGGATAAATTCTTTCCAAAGATTTTCCAAGCGGTCTAAAACGCCCACGGCTGAACAAAGGCCTCCCCAAGCATTTCCACAAAGCCGATGGACTTGCGTTGTCTTTATCAAGCGCTTCTCGCGAACTACGATAGATCGTCGGTTACCAGAGTGCAATTTACCCTGCCTACATTACAGTACCTTAGTAGTAATAAACAGCTCCTCCCTCTTCACCCCCGCCGCTATCTTCTTATTAACGGCCCTCCCGACCTGGTCTTCCACCTTGTAAGCGTACGCCGTGTCTATGTGTCTGTAGCCGAGGTCTATGGCGGCGGAGACTGCATCCTCTACTTCGGTGGAGTGAGGCTCAATGCGACCCTGAAAAGAAACAAAAGAGCAATTACCTATACCTATTAGCTCATACGATGTCGTCGGTCCACCTTGTAGGTGGACGTCCCACGCTGCGTTTTCCGGTACGCGGCCTCCATTCCAGAACCTTGCTGCCCCATCGGCCGTCAGTTCTGCGTAATATGTGCCCTGCCCATTGCCACTTCAACTTGCTCCGTCGGGCTATGTCAGCGACTTTAGTTCGTTTACGGATTTCCTCATTTCTGATTCGATCTCGCAAAGAAACACCTACAAGGTGGACCGACCACATCGTAAAGGTAGCAGGGAAGCGCTGGACGCAGGCCGCTACCAATCGATCAACGTGGAAAACATTGGGGGAGGCCTATGTTCAGCAGTGGACGTCCTGTGGCTGAAATGATGATGATGATCAGCTCATATGCGCCAAGCTAGTTCCTCTGTGGTTGAGGAGAAGAAACTAAGGGCCTAACCTACCCGCTGCGTATGTTTAAAAAAAAAACAACTAACTATCTTCATTTAGATTGGATCATTCTTGTACAAAGGAAGCACATGCGTTCTGAAATATCGGGCACTCTAAAAAAAGAAAGCTAGTTATGGCAGCAACACCGTGTTATGTTATTTAATACTTGTAGTTAGTTTGTTCATTCGTTTATTTCAGCTAAATGACGTCCACTGCTGGACAAAGGCCTTCCCCAAGGCTTCCAATACATTTTATAATAAGTACCTACTTAGTTAGTCTGTAGACTTAAGTAATTTTACTTGTTTCTAGTGGTTTACGCGTCTACTTTAGCACTGACTGTCTCCGTCTTTATAAATAACATAAGAACTACTTTGATAGGTAGGTAGTCATGCAAAAAGTTTTACCAACCTGGGTGTTGTTGCCGAGCCAAGTTCCAAGTGCCAAGCTAGGTATCTCTCTTCCATCACGGAGTTTCAACTTTGGTGCCGGTATAACATCGCTAAACTGGAAAAAAATAATTAAAAGATCAAAATAACTTGAATAACGTTTTACGTAAATATCAGTTTTACAATTTCATTCAAAACGCGACAAAAATTAAAAACATTTTCAGGGTTTTTGATCATAAAAAGGGAGGGAGTTTGTCGAAAAGATTAAAAAATAACAGTTTTGGAGTTGTGTGAATTTCGGAACGCATATTATTACACCTTATAAATAAACAAAAATGACAGTGTTATGTTTATTAAAGGTACAGAAATAATTTAAGTTAATGCTTTCAAAACTAAACTTACCACAAAATTAGCGCACAAAACAAGAAGTAAAACATAATTACATAACATATTGGTTCACTAATCACTATTAATTCCGTGGGTAACCGTGACCTTTGGTTCTCGGAATATAACTGACTGGATTGACAACATGAATAACGGTACAATTGTGAACTAAAAAAGGGTAGAAACAGCGACCAGTAAAACTAGTTTTAGTAAAACAACATCTTCTAGCAAAAAAGAAAGAAACATTTATTACGATGAATATCACAAAAAACCAAAAGTGAATAGAAAAAAAGACAGAAATAGCACATAAAACATTACAAGAAAAGGAATAGTGAAGCAGTGCCACCCTTTCGCAACGCGATGCGCATTGCAATGGGATCCCACTCATTATTATGGCGTGGCCCACGGTAAGGAAGAACACGACGCTGGTTTTCTAGTTAGGTAACTAGACCACATCAAAAATGTTCGCCACGAAGACTGCTTGTTTATTTTCTGGGTTTCTTAGATAATTGTTAAAGGTAGGTCCAGGATAGACGTGGCGCTTCACAGGTTTCAAGAATGCAGAATTACCTAATCTCTTGGGCCCCCATGGACCTTCAAAAACCTGGTCTAGGTCGATAGTATATGACACAATCATCTAAGTACTTAAAAGATTATTATGATTTAAAACTTGAAGAACGATTCTATGTTTATGTTTGATCACATTAAGAAGACTTGTGAGCGCTGTGCTGTGGTGAGTGACCGCTACTATCTTTACGATAATATAATTAGTAAATAATAGCTCATTAGTTTTTACTAAACATTTGTTAAAGACGGAGCTAATTACATAATAATCGTATCATCTACCCACACTGATATTGTAAAGAGCAAATAAGATTTGATTGTTAGTTTGTATGTAGAATAAGTTCCGAAACTACTGGACCAATGGGAAAAGTTCTTTCACCATTAGAATCCTATAACCGTCTCTACCTAGTGGTACTAGACCACCTGCTTCAGACGCAGAGGACCCGGGCTCGATTCCCAGTGGGGGCAGATTTTTCTGTTCGATTTGGATGGTGGTAGGGCTTGTTCTAAGTCCGCCTGGCTAACTACCACCATCTTACCTAAGTCTGTCGCCATAATAACAATGTTAACAGCATTGTTGTGTTCCGGCAGTTAGAGGTAAGATAGCCAGTTCCTCCGTGGTTGAGAATTCCGGGTGAAGCTCGCTTCCACCTTCGGCCTGATCGTCACGTCACTTACCATCAGGTGAGATACAGGCCAAGAGCTGGGTCAGCTAGTAAGCACCTAGTAGCAGCAAAGAAAGCGGAATGTGAATGGTTAAAGGACGAAGCACAAATTATTATCAATCCGAAAGGGATCAACATAATCGCTTATGCTTAAATCGAGCTATCAACCGCGAGGCGAGGCGTTTACGTTACGGTGCAGGTGTGCGTTGCAGATTGCTGTTACGGAGTTCCATACAAAGAATAACAGACCTCCACTTTATACGATTACGATCCGTTTGATTTAAGTGTGCTCCATCTTTTAAACAACGCTTTCCTACCTGTAGAAATCCACGCAAAGACGCGGTAAAAAACTAATCCAATAAAATGACCATTCTTAAAGCAAGTGCGTCTTACATGGTCATGATCCAACACAGTACAAAAGGCATTGTTTATACTACCATTAGCTCCTAATCGCTACCAATAAGTATAGACCCCTAACAAGCAACCGTTGTAAGCTCTTTTGTAACAAACTCTTGTTACCCAGGGTTCAATGCCAGCTGGATGCGAAACCAGTTAATCAGTGATGCAAAAGCTTGCTTGAGACAAAGATTAGGTATGTTCAGGTGCGTTTTAAAGGCTTTTAAACTCTGGCGAACAATGGTACCTACATGAGATCATAATTTTTATTGCCTTTTTAGTGATCCGATCGTTAAAAATACCCCACGAAAAAGCGACTCGCAAAAACGGAATTTTAGTTACTTCAGCTAGAATTACTGGTAATTAGGTAGCTGGTCTTTGATTATTGTATTTCAAATATGTGTACATTAAGCGTTTACACAGCTGCTGTTGAATTTTTATTTATTAATGTAGTAGGTAGTTAACCATGTGGTTTCCGCAGAGTAGAATGGGACCACTTTACCCATGGTGTAAGAGGCAAAATAGAGCTCCACAACACATTTAGCCAGGGTGGGGAATGTAGGCTAAATCCGCCATTTGCCTCTTGTAAATTAGAGAAAGGTAGCAGGAAGGCGCTGGATGCAGACTGCCACCAAGCGGCCATTGTGGAAATCATTGCTGAAATGATGATGATGATGAAATTAAAGAAGGTAATCCTATAGTGAAGACTAAGAGACCGGATGATGAGCTAGTTAAGTTAATATTCGTTCGTTTCAGCATAAAATTTAATAAGTACCTACTGGTTTCAGACAAATGACTTCCACTGAACTGGACAAAGATCTCCCCCAAGGACCCTGTGTGTATCCAAATTTTAACCGCCTCTGTAGTCTAGTGGTAAGACCCGGGTTCGATTCCCAGTGGGAGCAGATTTTTCTGCTCGGTTTGGTTGGTGGTAGGGCTTGTTCTAAGTCCGCCTGGCTAACAACAATGTTAACAGCATTATTGTGTTCCGGCAGTTAGAAGGTAAGATAGCCAGTTCCTCCGTGGTTGAGGATTCCGGGTGAAGCTCGCTTCCACCTTCGGCCTAATCGTCACTTACCATCAGGTGTGACACAGGCCAAGAGCTTCCTCGTTGTGGATAAAAAAAAAATGTTCAAAGACGCTACAGGTCTTCTGTCTGCAGTGTATTCTGCTAGTTTATCTTTGCCAAGATTTCTGCCTACAGTCCCATCTACCAATCGACTTGAATCAGCCTTGACCGGCAGTCTCCGGCGCACCTTCGTCATGTACGCGCTGTGGTTATTCGCTTTATCCGTGGCTTGTGTGAGTACATAAAATTAATTGTTTTATTTAATACTAGCTTTCCGCCCGCGGCTTCGCGCGCGTGGACTACATTATCTACAATTTTACGAAACCCTATTTTTTTCCAAAATAAAATTTAGCCTATGTTACTCGTAGATAATGTAGCTTTCGAATGGTGAAATAATTTTTAAAAACGGTACAGTAGTTTTTGAGCCTATTCATTACAACCAAACAAACAAAGTTTTCCTCTTTATAATATTATTAGTGTTGAAGTGTAGATAGATGATACGTTGTTTCGTCCTAGAGTCCATCTGGATCATATCCTTAAAACTTTCCCCCTTATTAATAAAAGTTACACCCTTGACCCTAGTTGAACTCTGGCTTAAATTTATCATTTAGTATAGAATATGTCATGTCATTTTAATCCAAGGTTCATCGTAGGTGTCACTTTTTGGGTAAGGGTGTAATTAAGTTGTCGGCCGTTTGGTGTAGTGGTTCGAAACGGACTACTATTCCGGAGGTAGCGGGTTCGATTCCCGCACAGTACAAACATTTGTGTGCATGAACATATTTGTTTGTATTGGACTGCGTGTTTTCTATGTATATAAGTATGTATTTACAAAAAAAAGTATTTAAGTATGTTTATATCCGTTGTCTAGTACCCATAGTACAAGCTTTGCTTAGTTTGGGACTAGAAGCGCAGTGTAAAATGTCCAGGGTATTTATTTATTTATTTATTTGCATGGGATATGGGCACTACGCGGAATCATCTGAAACTTTTTTAACAGTAAATACTTAAATAGATCCCTTTTTTCATCCAAACGACGTCCACTGCTGGACAAAGGCCTCCCCCAAGGATTTCCACGACCGGTCCTGCGCTCCCGGCATTCAGGCATTGCATTCAGGTACTTTTCGCGACCTTCACCAGATCGTCGGTCCACCTTTGGGGGTCTGTCTTCATCATCATCATCATCATCATTTCAGCCATAGGACGTCCACTGCTGAACATAGGCCTCCCTTAATGCTTTCCACGTTGATCGATTGGTAGCGGCCGGCCTGCGTCCAGCGCTTCCTTTACGATGTCATCGGTCCACCTTTCCGGTCCTTAAATATATTCCTAATCTTGATATTTTAGGGTTTGGTACCTGTAAGGAAAATAATTCTATAGTCATTTTGTAGTCGGTCTGTTGAACTAAATCTATCAACTTAATTTGTTATCGTCGGCCGCCTGGGCTAAATGGTTTGCTTATACCTACTAATGCCAGAGGTCGCGGGTTCGTTCCTCGTGTAATACAAACATTTGATTGTGTTTATCTTTATTTGTAATAGAAGGATCTCGAGTGGAAAAAAAGAGAAAAGTGATAGTCATTTCCAATGAGGATAGGTACAGAACCTTCGGTGATCGAGTCATGACTTATGAGTACTCCTTGGTACAGAGAATGCGATTTGTGGTTTTGCGAAGGTAATACGATAGAGAATAATAAGTACAAAGTGCAAAAACCACCTCTTATTATGGGCATTTTTTTTATCAAATAACCAAAAAAACACGTATTTAAAAGCAGATTTTTTTCAAAAAGTATATTTTTTTATTATTTGTTGGCATTTTCAGGGTTTTTTTTAGTATCGTCTGTTATTTAGCATTATTACTGTTTTTATTTTATCAGGATATACCTCTTAGTTTATAAGTTATTACGTTTTCTTTACAATAAGTAATTGGAAGAAAAAAAAATCTATAAAAAATTTAAAAAAAACTCAAAATTTTTGACCTCTTTTTTGTCGATAAAAATAGGTCTGGTTTCACCTAATTTCATATAATGTGCACTTTATCGTGACTCACACTGTATTAGAAATATTTTTAATTTTGTAAAATTATTCAAATGGTCAATGGTTGGTAGTTTGACTATGACATAGTGGAACAATGCAAACCTTTGTGTGACATAGAGACTATGATATACTCCAAAGAGTATAGAGTTCTTAATCACGAATTTCATCTTGAAATATGTCAATGTCGTTATAATGTCAAAAGTGATTATGGCGCTAAAATATTGAGTAATTTTAAATTGAAATTCGCACCATTGAAGCCATTACACAGAATAATAATAATGAAATAGCTGTGTGAGTAGGTAAAATGATTTCTGGCCATCATCTCAAACGGGTCCGTGGCCGAGTCCCCCAGTATTCGACGCACCCGTGGTTGAAGCCCACCCGTGGTTTAATATTAAAATGATATTAAATTTAAATAAATTTAATATCATTTTACCTATCATATTTTTTTCGGCTTTTGCACTAAGTACAGTCAACGAAAACCATGCATGTTTGACGTTATTTAAAATGATGTATTTAACATTTTGTTAAAAATACTTAAAACTTTTATAATTAAAACTTTTATTTGTAGTTAGTTAAATGTAGAGAGAGTAGAGTTATTTTAAATACTGATTGTTACAATTATTTTTATTAGGTAAAACGATTTACATGTTATTATAGGTAAATAAAACCTATGATAAAATATGATAGGTTAAAATAAAACCTATTATATTTTTAGGTATCATTATGGTAAAATAATATTAAACATTTATTTGTACGATCAGTATAAATATTTATTCGTTTATAAATATATTTGTGACTGACTGTACATTTGATTAAAAATTGCTTCTATCTGATCGGGGGCGTCGACCACGGGTGCGTCGAACACAGGGGGACTCGACCACGGACCCTCTCAAACGATATGGAGATATGGACATGATACTCTTTTCGTAAAACAAAAATGAACTCTAAAAAATTAATAAGACCTAACCCAAACTGGGAGGAGGACCTAGAGAACACAGTGGTGGTCGGACCTTCAGATGTGGACAGAATCAAGAGCTACCCCAAGTCTGCCTTGAAGAAGAGACCGAAGAAACCATGCAAGTGCGAGGTAGAGTCTTTGAGTACCTCACAAAGGTGACGCCCGTATTCACAAATATTACTGTGAGGTCTCACAGTGCGCGTGGACGCACAGGGTCACACATGAACCAATCACAGTTCACAGAGCTCTATTCAACGTTGTGCGTTCGATTTGCTGCTTCACATAAGCGAGCATTGTTTGTGAATACGGGCGTGAGTTTCTTTCGCCACTTACATCGCTCATACTATGAGCTGGTGCAAGAAGAAGTATGTTGTCCCGGAGTGGTGGTAGGGCAAGCTATATTTGGGACGTGTTTATGTGCCCTAGAAAGGGCCTACGTTCTGAATCTACTGAATAAACTTTGAATTTGAAACCTCAATTAAAAAAGTAACGCTATATGTGATATAGTTCAGTCTACGCTGTGTGTGTTACGCCCGTATCCACAAACAATGCTTGCTTAAGTGAAGCTGAAAATCGAACGTACAGCTGCATTTTGAAGTTGAAGCTCTGTGGTTCGTGTGTCACCCTGTGCGTCCACGCGCACTGTGAGACGTCATAGTAATGTTTGTTAATACGGGCGTTTGGTACCAGCAGAGTAGTTTACAACCCCACTCTTTTTGTAGATGTCGTAGGAGTTGATTTTGGGAGAAATACGCGAACATAGGCTTTTCCAATCCATCTGGCCAGCTTTTGGAGTGGAGGCCAAATCCTCGATGCTTCTGGTAAAAGACAATGCCGGAAATTGGCGTTTTTTTTCGCGCGGCCATCGACCAAACAGACTTCCAGACATCATGACTTCCAGACATCATGACATCCAGACTTCATGACATCCAGACATCATGACATCCAGACATCATGACATCCAGACATCATGACATCCAGATATCATGACTTCCAGACATCATGACATCCAAACATCATGACATCCAGACATCCAGACATCATGACTTCCAGACATCATGACATCCAGACATCCAAACTTTCGCCTTTATAATATTAGTAGGATTTATTTATTTTATTAATGACCTGATGATAAGATGCTAAGGCTGAATGAATATACAATTTACACAGTGTCATCATCATCGACACTGTGTAAATAAATTACTTATCAGCCTTATCAGTCTTAGCACACTGTCTTATTTATTTCCGAGTCAAGACTTACGTTTTATTTTCACGAAGTTTTGGAGACACGAAGAAGTAAATACCTTATAGGCCGGCAACGCACCTGTAACGTCCCTGAGACTGCGGCGGGTGTCTATGGGCGACGGTAATTAGTAATTACCTGATGGTAGGTAATTACTAATTACCTACCATCAGGTGATCCGTTTGCTCGTTTGCCTCATGTCACATAAAAAAAAAAACCTATAGATCTTTAACATACGAGTACTTATACCTTGGATTTATGTTATCCGACTTATTGTTCTAGAGGAAAGAGATTTGAGGAATTAGAGTAGAAAATAATTAGCACCATGTAAGTAGTTCTGTACCTCTAGTAGGAAAAACTTTCGAGTTCGTTTCGTTGCGTATTCAAAGTGTCATCGAAAAATTTTGTATGAAAAATTAAACAGCGCCCCCTATATTATAGCCGCCCTAGGGGGCGCTGTTTAATTTTTCATACAAAATTTTTCGATGACACTTTGAATACGCAACGAAACGAACTCGAAAGTTTTTCGTACTAGAGGTACTGATACCGAAAATACATAGTTATCTTCGATTTGTTATTTATACATAACTAACTAAACTAACATAATATACAGGGTGACTGGAACTGAACCCGCCATAGCTAATACGCGTATAAAGGAGGTCATTTGCTAATTATTTATTGAACCTTACTTTCTATGACTAAAGTTTTATAGTTTAGAAGATATGTCAATTTTTATACTTTTTTCAGATTTTTCCGAAATTTGACCTAAAGACTGCTTTTTTTTTTCTCGCATGATTTTAACCGATTTTTTTATTTGATACTAATATCGAATAAACCTTTAGTCAAATAAAATAAATTTCAGATCTAGATAATGATTCAATAACTAGTTACGAGCCGCCAAAGTTCAACAAAAGTACAAACCACAATAAAAAATTCAAGTTCGAATTCGATTAAAAAAAAAACTAATGGTGATAATGGATTGCCAATGATCTTAAAAATATCTCTAGCTTCTCTTCTTTTCAATGATATATCACACGTAGTAATTAGATATTGAAATTTATTAAAAATTCAAAGTTTATGGAAGAAAATGGAGTAATAATACGAAAATTATCCATACAAAGTTTCTTCAAACATCTCATATTTTCTGCTATACTCCTTTTCATAACTATTTTTTGTGTGTTTTTTGAAAAATGAATTTAAAAATAATAATCACATTATGAAGAAAAGAGTTTAAAAAAATTCAAAATCAACTTTGTATGGATAATTTTTGTATTATTACTCCATTTTCTTCCATAAACTTTGATTTTTTGACAAATTTCAATATCTAATTACAACGTGTGATATATCATTGTGTGTGATATACAGGTGGCAGGGAAGCGCTGGATGCAGGCCGCTACCAGTCGATCAACGTGGAAAGCATTGGGGGAGGCCTATGTTCAGCAGTGGACGTCCTATGGCTGAAATGATGATGATGATGATGATGATGATATATCATTGGAAAGAAGAGAAGCTAGAGATATTTTTAAGATTATTAGCAATCCATTATCACCATTAATTTTTGTTTCAATCGAATTCGAAGTAGAATTTTATTATCGTGGTTTGTACTTTTGTTAGATTTTAACGGCTCGTAACTAGCTATTCAATCATTATCTGGATCAGAAATTTATTTTATTTGAATAAAGACATATTCGATATTAATATCAAATAAAAAAAACTGTTGAAATCACGCGAGAAAAAAAATTGAAGCAGTTTTTAGGTCTAATTTCGGAAAAATCTGAAAAAAGTATAAAAATTTACATATCTCCTAAACTATAAAACTTTAGCCATAGAAAGTAAGGTTCAATAATTAGCAAATGACCTCCTCTATACGCGTATTAGCTATGGCGGGTTCAGTTCCAGTCACCCTGTATAGTTATTTCGACCGCCAAGTTGTACTATCGGCAACAGTGTTAACTGCCCATTGCCAGTGATGTAATCTCGTTCTATCGCAAAGAATCACCATTTGATGAAAGCGAGAGCAAAAACGGAAATGGATAATTAACAGTGTGGCCGTGTGTACCTGTCCATATGTTTCTTTTTTTTGTTCTTGTTCTTGTTTTGGTGTGCAATAAAGAGTATATTATTTACAGGCCCAAAGTTCGGGAGTAGCACCGAAGATCAAGCTCAACGATGGGCGAGAGGTCCCAGCGCTGGGCATCGGCACATGGCTGGGCTTCACGAGGGATGTGAGTATTTTGAACATCTATTTAAACTTGTTATAAGGCATCATGCACTTTATACTAATGTCGACCAACAAGATATTTTTTTGCTACTACTCTAGTGTTTAAAGAACGTCTTACACTACGCTTGCCAGTATACTAATTCCATTTCAGTGCTAATTCTTTGGCACTGCTAACACAGGTCTTTACTCTTCTTCCGTAAAGAGTGTGCTATTCTAACACAGGCAATTTTTGCCTTGACTTCAAGGCACCACGAAAATAGCAAGAGTCGGAGCGAAAATGGGTATGTTTTTTTGACGCGAAGGGAATGCTTTTCTCACTGTCACCACCACTGCCAGAGGACAGGGTGGTGTGTGGACTTATTTATATATTCCGCCTTGAAAAGGACGTGATATAATAGGCGTGAAAGCTTGTAACCTACTGTTGCAAGGACGTAAACATTTTTTTTTCTTTTCCTCAGGGTGGGCGAGTGGAGGTGAAAGGTGATGATGTCCAGAAGGCGGTGGAGTGGGCCATCGACGCAGGCTACAGACACATCGACACTGCGCACATCTACAACACTGAAGATCAGGTACAGATATAGTTTGTCTACTGGCACAATTAATATCTACGTGAAAAGTCTTTTTGCTGCTAGAAGATAGATAGATATAAATCGTTTATTTGCAAACAGTGTAAACACTGCCCTCAAAAGGGCAAAACATCGATTTTCAGCTCTTGCTAGAGAACGCACCAAGCGCACGTGAATGGAATGAACCCGCCCGCTTTCGGAAACAATAGCAGCATTAGCAAAAAACAAAATCCATTGAGACGCGAGTATTAACAAAGTGGTAGAAGCACTAGCTTATGCCAGCGGATTTTCGGTCTGCCACAGAAAAACTATACCGCGCCCCTTTTCCCCTAAAGCGGGATAGAATAATTGTTTTGTTGTTTCCAGGTTGGCAGAGCCGTAAACAAAAAGATATCGGAGGGCGTCATCAAGAGGGAAGATGTGTTCATCACTACGAAGGTACCCAATTGTATTTTATTTGTCTTTGTAATAAATCTAAAACAGTTTAATGACACCTACAGACAGAAGAAGTAGCCTTTACTAAAATTACAGTTTGGTAGAGTTCGTTCGTTCGTTCGTTTCAGCCAAATGACGTCCACTGCTGGACAAAGGCCTTCTCCAAGGTTTTCCACAATGCACGTTAGAGTACCTACCTACCATTAATCTCGGTAGTATTTTTAATCAGAAATGCAAGATAGTTAAAATAGGTTAAAAGAAATAAGGATATCCTCAACCAACATTTGCGAAAATGATCAATTTATCAAAAAAAAGAAAGAAACATTTATTACGATGAACATCACTTAGTTATGGACAGAGAACGTATGTACGGAAAAAAAGACAGAAATAGCACATAAATATTACAAGGAAATAAAAAGTGAACTGAGCAGTGCTATCCTGTCGCAACAGCGATGCCCATCGCAATGGGACTCCACTCAGCATATGCCGTGGCCCACGGTGGGGAAGGCCACGACGCTAGTTTTCAGTGTGCCCCATGCTGAGTGGAAGCTATCAATCTTTGGGTCGTGTGTATTTAATTTAGAAATGGTCTCAGAAATGGTATGTAGTCTCCATAGCCCATATAGACAGATTCCCACCTAAGGTTGTACATTTTTTCAACCTAAATCGCTTGTCATCATCTTTCCAGCTGTGGAACGACCGCCACGCCAAGGACTCGGTGGTGCCGGCGCTGCGCGAGTCGCTCAAGCAACTGAACCTGGACTATGTGGACTTGTACCTCATCCACTGGCCTATAGCTGAGTTGGTAAGTTGTGACTTAAAAAAACTAACTATAGTCTGGTCACTCACACTCACACTCACTGCGAGTGCGAGCGAGTCGCACAGTCGCGACAGCAATATAATTACGCGCGAGCGATAAGAATGGGTAGCTTGGGGTCATTGGACAAAATTCTACGTGCTCACGGACCAGGCTTTATACGCTTAGCGCTTAACTCAGTCCGTGCCTGAGGTATAGGAGCGGCACGAGTAAAGCGAGACAGGGGCCCAGAACAGACGGTGCAACGCAACTGCAACGAAACTGCAACTTCTAGTTACTTTTGAGTTGCATCTAAGTTCTGCGACCAGTTTGAAAGTTTGAAACTGGTCCCGTCATGTGTGGTCTCCCAACGGACGCTATGGCAGAAACTTAGATGCAACTCAAAAGTAACTAGCAGTTGCAGTTTCGTTGCAGTGGCTTTTCACCGTCTGTTCTAGGCCTTAGGCGTGCTTAGGCGGAGTTGCACCATCTTACTCAAATATCTGTCAAACTCCATACAAAAAACACCGGTTATCATTTAAGTTACGGTCAAAATTAGGTGGTGCAACTCAGCCTAACAGTGTTATTTGTTAACAGAGTTGACTTTTAGTATTCTGCGGGAGAAGTTTTGTGTATTTCATTGCTTTAAAAACAGTAATATAGTTCAATAGTGCTTGTAACTTCAATTTACTAACTTCGTAAGTAAACAAAAGACAGGCAAAAAATTTCCACCTGTTACAGCACCAGCTGAGTTAAATCGTGAAGTGATGGTAGGACCAACTACTTATAGCACTATTTCAGTGTCCTGAAAGCTATTAAAGAATTTGAAATCTTATCTATAAAAGCGAAAGGTCAACGAAATCTAAGAAACTACAAATGCTAGGTATCTCAAATTTTGCATGGGGGTTCCTTTTAGAACGTAGGAGCTCACTAAGACGGGATTTTGCAAAATTCAACCCCTAAGGGGGTAAAACGGTATCCACGCGTATGAAGTTGCGGCCGCTAGTATGAAGGTGCAATGAAGGCACTTGAGAGGCACTAAGCTTTAAAGTATTGTGCATGAATTGTTTTATCATGTTGATAATACAACGTGCTCTTTTTGATTTCCTAGAACTCTGGGTATTAAGACCACTTCAAAGAATGGAATGGCATTATACATTTTTTGTTAAATTCAAAAAAAATTTTCGACTTATTTTTTCATACGAAATTATTTAAAAACTTAATTTTTCACTGAAATAATTCATAATTTACATACACTTATCAATAAAAAGTCTGCACAAAAAGACTAGTGACAATTTTGAAAAAAAAAAAAACTAGATTGATACATCTAGAATCCAAAATATCTTCAAAAATATGCTTTTAGAAACACATATTCCTAAGACTCTTTAACTAGTTTTTATTTATAGAATATTCCCCTAAAATTTCCGGAAAACAAAAGGAGCACGTTGTACATTGTTATAATTGATTTCGAATTTCGATTCCTTCCACAGTCCAACCACTCTCTCGCTAACATCGACTACGTGGAAACGTGGCAGGGCATGATAGAGGCCCGGGACCTGGGCCTGGCCAAGTCCATCGGGGTGTCCAACTTCAACAAGGCGCAGCTGGACCGGCTGTCCTCGCTGAGCAGGGTGAAGCCTAGCATGCTGCAAGTCGAGGTTAGCTGACTATTCCCACCTCTCGTTCCCACCGCTGCATCTCCTGCGTAGCCAGGATCTACAGCTTGACCGCCAATACGAAGCAATCAATGAAGGCCAAGTTTGTCCCAACTGAAAATTACTGTCATTGGATCTGCAAATGCTTTCAGATACGTTTTGTTCAGGGTGTCGAGCCCAAAATGTGTCAAAAACAATTAATGCATAGGTTCATCATCATCATCTCAGCCATAGGACGTCCACTGCTGAACATAGGCCTCCCCCAATGCTTTCCACGTTGATCGATTGGCAGCGGCCTGCGTCCAGCGCTTCCCTGCTACCTTTACGATGTCGTCGGTCCACCTTGTAGGTGGACGTCTCACGCTGCGCTTTCCGGTACGCGGCCTCCATTCCAGAACCTTGCTGCCCCATCAGCCGTCAGTTCTGCGTACTATGTGCCCTGCCCTGCTATAGGCTGGTGCTGATAATATACTCAATCCTAACTTGAATAATCGAGTGAACAGGCATCTTCAGGGGCCGCTCGCTCCACCATCCACCATAGATCGCGTCTGCACCCCTCTGGTGTGACCATTCAAGAGCAAGCCCATGCTAAAAAAAAAAGATTTTTTATGTCTGGTCCGGGAGCACGTAGAATTTTGTCCAATGACCCCAAGCTATCCATCCTTATCGCTCGCGCGTAATTATGTTGCTGTCACGCTCGCACACTCACTGCGGGCGCCCGTCGCACAGTCGCGACAGCAATATAATTACGCGCGAGCGATAAGGATGGGTAGCTTGGGGTCATTGGACAAAATTCTATGTGCTCCCGGACCAGACTATAGAACTAATAAACAAGAACTTTTATTTTCCAGATCAATCTGAACCTCCAGCAGCCAGAACTGCTCGCGTATTGCAAACAGAAGAACATCGCCGTCACCGGGTACACGCCCTTCGGATCTCTGCTGGACAGCAAGGCCAGGGACGACGCGCCTCCGCCCAGGGTCACGGAGCCGGCGCTGGTGGCTATAGCACAGAAGTATAATAAGACCGTACCGCAAGTGGCGCTAAGATACGAGGTACTTAGTTTTTAAATAAATAATATACTGATGAAGGAGGGACGTCTACCACCACCAACGTTCGATTTGCTGCTTCACTTAAGGCTTCCACAGACCAAACGCGGGGCAGTAGCAGCGCAGTTTGAATGCGGGCCCGCGCAAGTTGTAATACAAGAAACTCTTTGAAGTGTGTCACACAAATTTGAACGCGGGCCCGCGCTCCAACCGCGCCGCCCTGTAACTGCCGAACGACAAAACGAGGCGGCGCGGGTGCGGGACAGAAGCGGCGCGAACGCGGGCCCGCGCTGTTGTATTACTATGGCGGCCATATTATCAGCATGACAAAGACGCAGGGCGGTAGCAGCGCGTTGAAAGCAGTTTTCGAATATTTAAATTTTTGACAACCGCCCGCGTTGCAACTGCTCTGATAATGCGCTGCTTTCAGTGTGCCTCAGCCGCGCCGCAACTGACCCGCACTGCTTCTGACCCGCGTTTGGTCTGTGGAAGCCTTTATGCAAGCATTGTTTGTGAATACGGGCGTGAGTTTCGAACTTTGCGCATTAGTTGGCATCTCTCTATATCTCTATGGTTGTTACAAATGTATTAAGTGTTTGCATTATTCGCAGATAGAGCTAGGAGTGATCCCCATACCCAAGTCGACCAACAAGCATCGCATCGAGCAGAACATCGACGTGTTCGACTTCTCGCTGAGCCAGCAGGAGCGGGACCTGCTACGGAGCTACGATCGGCGCTACCGCGTCATAGCTGTGAAGCACTGGGAGGCCTCGCCCTACTACCCCTTCGAAGTATAAATAATAATTCCAGTTTCTATTTCAATAAAGATAATTGGATAATGTTGTCTCTTTCACTCTTAGACTCCATTAATAGGATTTGAAACTTAATGTCCTACTATCCTACAATCCCGCTATCTTCTTTTTTCATCTACAACGAGGAAGCGCTTGGCCTGTATCTCACCTGATGGTAAGTGACGATCAGGCCGAAGGTGGAAGCGAGCTTCACCCGGAATCCTCAACCACGGAGAAACTGGCTATCTTACCTCTAACTACCGGAACACAACAATGCTGTTTATGCTGTTAACATTGTTGTTATGGCGACAGACTTAGGTAAGATGGTGGTAGCTAGCCAGGCGGACTTAGAACAAACCCTACCACCAACCAAACCGAATAGAAAAATCTGCCCCCACTGGGAATCGAACCCGGGACCTCTGCGTCTGAAGCAGGTGGTCTTACCCACTCGACCACAGAGGCGGTTGATCTTTCCTATCTTACTTTCCTAATCAAATCCTACTATTCTAAAATATCTTATTGTCGCAATTCTATCATTTTTAGTTGCATTAGATTCAATAAGAGACCCCTAAGGACATGGAGGTGGTAAACCCTCCACCGATTGTTTATGTCAGAGGTACTCTATTCGTGGACTTCTTGCTATCCTACAATCCTGCTATCCTATCCTAATTTCTACTTTTTACCCTATTCTATCTTACTTGTGCTACTGTGGTATTCTATCTTATCCTAACCATAGATAAATAAATCTATGTCCTAACTAAATAAGTATGACAATTTTATTGTGAAAGTTATGAGGACGGGTTTGTTACTCTCTCACGCAAAAATTATCGAACGGATTTCGATGAAACTTTACATTATTGAATACATCAGAACATCGACGTGTTTGCTTCCTTGCTCACCCTCTAGAACGGGAGCCTACCTACCTAATAATGGTAGGTAGGTAAGTACTTTTAAAAGAAACTACGTACCTAACGTAATACCTAATCTTCCATTCCAAAACTAAATAGCTCTAAAAGATTTAAAATTTCTGCTGAGTCACCCCGCATTTTCTTGAGATGAACGCGAAAACATAAAAACAACGCAAATACGAATAACCTTATCTTAACTCCGGCCCTTTAGGGCTGTAGCTCGTATTTTGCTGAAATATACCATATCTCCAGCTGATAAAGTCTACATCGCAACCGCATGATATCTAGTCAGACTTGGCGCCACCCAGACAACGCTTCGCCAACGAAAAATTTATCAAATCATATCCCTTTATAAAACTTTTCATTCTATATGCAACCGTATCCGCTAGAAAATAAAATACAATTTTGCAAACAAAACACTCCTCGCCGAAAACGCATAGGAGGTTATATTGAAAAGTCAATACTGAAACTGCAAACACCAACATAACAAATTTGAGCCTTATTCTTGGTGAAATACAATACAATTTCGATTGGAGTTGTCGGAAAAGTAACAACGTTTTGACGTCTTCTCGCGGGGAAGTTTTGGCGCCAGTCTGTCCGACGCCATTTTGCCGTTCGTATTGTGGAAGCGAAGGCATTATAGTTTGTCGAGCCTGCTTCCGCATTGTGTTTATGGCGGCTAATTTATAACTATGTTGGCTTGACTTTTGCATTAGGACTGCGTAACTGTAGATAGAGGCAGTATTTTAATGTATTTAATTTCTTATCTCTTAGTAAGGCAAAGACTTGGACAACTGGGCACATTTTTGGATTCAGGGACAACAAATTAATATGGTTTCGATCATAATAATACGTTATTCGATGTAGTAGAGGTAACCCAGCTGTGCCCGCGACGAATAGGGTACTTGCGTAATCAATTAACGTACTTTTTAAAACTGCCAAAAACGACTCTCCCATAGATTTTGTATGGTTAAACTACCTAGTGACGTCACTATATTGTCAACTACTTTTTTCAATTACAATGCAACCAAAAATTTTAATTCACAGGTAGGTAATTTAAAAATAATTAAGTCTTTTTAAAAAAGTTGTGCTTTACAATTTTATTATTGGGGAGTGGAGGAAAATACCCATAATTTTCTTTTTGCACATACAACCTCCTTCTCAAATAGTTTTCTCTTCTTTTCCAATCCTGACAAACCGTTCTGACATGTCAGATTCCATTGTCAATCTTTCATTTGACATGTCCGTGCTTTTCCGCAAGATGTGTTGATTTTTAGGTAGATGTAGTTGTTGTCCCGTCGGTTCCCCTTAACCGAGGTTAGATGCTGCTAGCGGTGGTTCTACTGGCTTGGAGCCATGGCCCCGGCGCTTGGGGCTCGCATACAGAACGCAATGGCGACCACGATGCTGATATCTACGATCGTTACGACGAGAAAGGTAACGTCATCGTCCTTTCTTCCGTTTCAGCTGTGGCGACGCCACTACAAAACTAGTGACCAACATATGGCGCTGTTACTACTTCACTATGGCACACTCCGCCGCTCATACAAACCTGCATCGCAGTGACGGAGTTGTATATCCTGCCAAGTATACCTATATACACAAATCAAAATGGTGTAAATTGGACCTTGGTCCCCGAGCACAACACCCGCTCGGAAGGAAGCACTAACATCTACCTTCCTTATTGTGGATGAACATCATATCCCACACAGCCAAATGACTTCGAATTCCTCATAAGTTCTTCTGATTAATTGCGTTGCGGGTCCAATGACAGTTTAACTTTCCCCCGGGACAAACTTGACCTTCACGGGTAGGGTTTTTATTGGCGGTCAAGCTGTAGATCCTGGATACACAGGATATGCAGCGGTGGCAAAGAGAGGTGGGAATAGTCCCGTTTCAGCCAGATCCACTGCTGGTAAAGACCTCCTCCAAGGATTTCCATAACGATCGGTCTCGAATTCAGGTTCTTCTCGCGACCTTCACCAGATCTTCGGTCCACCAAGCACCGGAGCACCAAGGTTCTGGAGTGGAGGCCATGTACCGGAAAACGCAGCGCGGGACGTCCGGCTTCAAGGTGGACCGACAACTTCATGAAGCAGGAATAAGGCGCTACCAACTGGCCGATGTGGAAATCATTGGGGGAGGCCTATGTTCAGCAGTGGCCGTCCTTTGACTGAAATGATGATAATGTTTTTAAAATTAATTGGAAAAATCGAACTGCCTAAGGTGGGAATCGAAGAAAAGAAGTGGGTCGATTCCCACCGTAGACAGTTTGATTTTTCCGTTATTTTAAAAATATTTAGAGCGAGAGGCGACTCTTCTTAAGCCGAAATTTAATAACTACGATAATGATGACTCTTCGTCGTGCCGCTTACTTAAATGTTGTTTAATATTTGTTGTTTATTTCTTCAGCTGTCAGCTCGTCGTCAATAATGACGTCAATGATGTCTATGTTGTCGACGCAGTCGGGGGACACGGGGGGCACGGGGGGCACGGCGGGGCCCACGAGGATCCGGCGGGAAGACCAAACCCCTCCGGTCCGCACCCTTAGCCCGAACGAGATCAGTGAAGTCAGAGGTACGCCTCAGGCAGGGTATGTATGCCATGTAGCACGTAACGTGGCATGTACCGTAACAAACCTTCAAGTGAGTACGGCTCGTCCACGGTCATCGCGTATCTGGCTGCGAGCTCCTGAATCCTACTGCGAGCCGCCTTTGTGCTCGCAGTGATACCACCAGTCGGCGGGTCGCTGCGATCTCCCTGCGAACCACGCGCGATCCTTTGTACTCACTTGATACAGTATCTGATACATTATATGCTACACGGCTAGATGAGTACCCTGCTTTAGAAAGAAGCAAATATTTATTTTCTTCATAATCTGGTTCTTTCTTTATTTGGTAGTTAAATGCCCCTCCTCACCATCAATCCTTTAAGCGTTCCCTTACTAAGTATTGTGCCGGTATGCACAATACTCAATCTCTGCATACGTTAATCTTAATCACGTTCACAGTGTCAGCAGATCTTTCACGTAACGATAAGATGCTAGATACTGTGACGTTACTTAGGTATCTCTCATTTTCTTTAGTATATATACTCCATAATTGTAATTAATAAATTAGTCAAATACCAACTTCTGTCTCATTTATAAACTCCCTTATCGTCGGCACAATTAGTATCATTAGTGTACGATTTTCATAGAAGATTTTCGGGTGTCTATGGGCGACGGTAGTCGCTTACCATCGGGTGATCCGTCTGCTCGTTTGCCTCCTATCACATAAAAAAAAAAAAAAAGGTTACATAGGGTCACTTAAAAATTGGGGTTGGTGGTGAAAACGGGCAAAAGACACAATCATGTTGTCTGTAAATTACACAGACATAATTTAAAGAAAAAATACGATCCCGAATATGTTTCTGATATGCTAGAGGCATAAAAACTGTAGAGACTCCGTGCCTGTGATGCGGGAAGATGTGCCCCACTATCCCGGACTACGGTAGCGGTCACGGTAACGGTGGGGCAAGAGGTGTAAAGAATCACCGGGGGATGCCAGGCTACCAACATCGACGATGGATCTGAATCGAATGATCACGCATCAAATACATACTACCACAAAATTACAGCTCCCCAGTGCACGTAGTTTCCAAGCAAAACCTCGGACAGACAGGCCGACAGACATATCGAAACTATAAGGGTTCCATGTCAGGACTACGGAACCTTAAAAACCGGCAAAATCGCCGATCGCCGATGCTAATAGTAGCTATAATAATTATGTGTCCTGTGTCTTTAAATAAACTTTTTTCCAGGTGTTCTTAAAGAAATGATGGCAGGTCGGAACCTGAGCGATTTCACTCAGGACGTGACGAACAATAAGAGGCTTGTTGACCTCTTGTCATCAACTGCCTCCAATCAGATCGACCTAAGCACAGTATCTGCGTATATGTTGAGAGATAGATATATGGCACATAATACGGAACCACAGATTGGTATGTCGCCACTGTATGGCCTTTTCATAAATGACTATAATTTCAAGGTATGGCGCGGCTGCGGCGCGGGTAACGCAGACCCGTACGGCTAGCACGAAACACTTTCGAGTTCAAATCGTTTGCGTACTCGAATCGCCATCAAAAAGATTCAGTAAGAAAACTACAACAGCGCCCTTGTGAACGTGTCGTAAAGTGAACTTAGTATGAGATGTGGTTTCACGAAACTTATTTTGAGAATCAAAATTGTCACGTTATCGTTGGATTCGAAGGTTGAGTATCGAATTTTATCGAACACGCAAACGATTCGAAGACGAAAGTTGTTCATGCTAGAGTACCGTTCTCGAATCCAGCGGGTAGATAATGTTCAAGGTAATTGTATTATGTATTAAGTTCGCGAACGAACAGTAATGAAGCTGGGGTATGGGAGCGGACGGCATGGTGACGTCAAACGTTAGTGAGACTCAAGACTCAGTATGATTCAAATAACGGCCCAAAATCTGACCCAGGTTCTTCCATACTTTAGAGAACTTCCCGTTTCTATTTTAATTTGAAAATTATAAATAACTTGAAAAAATCGAACTGCCTAAGGCGGGAATTGATCCCACAACCTTCCGCTTGCCGGGCGACTGCTCTTCCAAGTCTTCCAACTGAGCTACTTAGACACTGGATAAACCCGTCGAAATTTTCAAGTGCTACAGCCAATTTTTTCAAGTTATTTATAATTTTCAAATTAGATTGAGATGCGACTCTTAACGCTAAAAATTAAATATCTTTTTTAATTGTTTTTATTCTTGTTTAACAGATAAGAAGTTATCGTATCTTAGAGGAGTATACTACAAGATGTATATTTATACGGATCTCAGATGCAGGAAGGAACCTTTCCTAAGAATAAAGTATCATGGGACAACATGCCCTAGCTTGTGTGTCAACACTACTACTTGCAAGTAAGACTGTAAGGGTTATATTTCACACCATGGCGGCGCAACCAATCGCCGGCTACCAACAAAATTTATGCAGCTCTACAGAGAGTTACTCACCTGGTGTCCGTTTGGTTGCGCAAAGCTGTATACATTTTATTGGTAGCCGGCGACTGGTTGCGCCGCCATGGTGTCCCGGTGAAATATAGCCCTAAAACAAAAACGTTCCCCAATTTACTTAGCAACCATGTTTTATTCCAATTCTCTATCCCGTCATCTTTCATTTTCATCCACCCTGTATAATTCGGCTGTATCTGCACATGTATCTGACAGCAATATAATTACGCGCGAGCGATAAGGATGGGTAGCTTGGGGTCATTGGACGGGATTCTACGTGCTCATGGACCAGGCTTTAGATACATTTTATAGCAACTGTTTATTTAGGTACATAAACTAACGAATTTCGTACCTATTAGTTTTTGTGTAACGCCTAAAACATAGGGTTTAAAACCGAATAAAAACATAGGGTAACTATTTTGATGTTGCACAATATTAGAAGTGTATTTTTTTTATCAAATAATAAACTTAAAATAAAAACTCATGAATTATTGCATTCTTAATGTACCATTTGATAGAGTTCATAAAGCACTTTCAGGATCAGTAGTTAACTAGTTTTTAGATATCTTGTCGACATCAAATAAATCGCACCTCCCGCGACAAGTACTTTCAAACGTATGCATCCCCACTTCCCACCAATATTGGTACCATTTAAAAGCCTAGTTCTAAACTTCATTTCATTAAAGGAAATGTTTTTATCCCAAAAAATAAATGTGTCTTTAGAAGGATCTAGAGTCACTTCTTGAAAAATAGGTAGATAGTTATGCTTGAGCAAACTTTAATGGCTATTAATTAAATTAAATTAATATTATTATATTTTAAAAAATATTAGATTAAATGCTATCCATCTGTTAAAAGAGGACACGTGAGATCATTATTTGGTTTTATAACCATTAAAATTGGTCTAATTTACCTATCCCAGAGGTGAGCCCAAAGTGAGGTCTTTTTGCCCGACTGCGCCAGAAGGAGGGTTATGTTTTTCGAGTGTATGTATGTATGTACATTGCTTTGGCACGGCCTACAGCCTAAACGGCTTGACCGATTTTAGAGTGAGAGGTGTCGTTAGATTCATCTTAATCGTGAGAGTGACACTGGCTATACTAAAATTGAAAAAAAAAAATCAAAATGGCGGATTTTAGGTGACAATTCACTAACTTAAGCGGTTTAGATTTTTCATACAAAAGGATTTTCTCGCTAATACCCGTTCCCGTGGGAATTCCTAAGTATACTATAACCTGCCCAGGAGTACCTATGAAGAATAATTGTACCCAGTTTTGTTAAAATCCGTCCAGTAGTTTTTGGTTCTAACTATAAGGAACATACAGACAGACAGACAGACAGACAAACATTTTACTGATTGCATTTTTGGCATCAGTATCGATCACTAATCACCCCCTGATAGTTATTTTGAAAATATATTTCATGTAAAGAATTGACCTCTCTACAGATTTATTATAAGTATAGATAAAGTTTTTCTTTAAGGATATTTATTGGGCTTTCAAATTTTAATAAAACCAATATTGTTGGGGCACAATGATTGTTACAGAAGAAAATCTTTAAATTTCGCGTCGCGGAAGGTGCGATTTATTTGATGTTGAGTTTAGTTTAGAAATAATCGAGTGAGATCACTTATCGTTTCCACCCTGTATTATTTAATTTTCATATGTTGTTAAACCACTTTTGAATATTTTTATTTCTCTAATCTAAAATTTGTATTTTTTATTAACATAGATAAATTTTGCAGGTCATGGGTAGTGGTAGATAGCAGGTGTGATTTTTATGATGTAAACCAGCATGATAGGGAATATTGTCATACCATTTACGACACTTATTCAACTTACTATGAAATACGATCCAGGCGTGAGTACCTAAAATTACTTTCACTGACACCATAGTCCAGTCATGGTAGTTTCACCTGGAAAGTTTTTCGCGAGTAATGAAAATTGGCATTTATACAGTGTGAGTCACAATAAAGTGCACATATGAAAATAGGTGAAACTAGACATATTTTTGTTGACAAAAAAGAGGTAAAAAATTTTTAAAGTTATTTTTTCAATTTTTTATAGATTTTTTTTTCTTCCAATTACTTATTGTAAAGAAAACGTAATAACTTTTAAACTAAGAGATATCCTGATAAAATAAAAACAGTAATAATGCTAAATAACAGGCTATACTAAAAAAATACATAAAATACTCAGAAAATGGCAACACATAATAAAAAAAGTACATTTTGAGAAAAATTCGCATTTTATTTTGTTATTTGATAAATATCTCCAAATAATGCCCCCATAACAGGTGGTTTTTATTACTTTGTGTTATTCTTTATCGTATTACCTTTGTAAAACCAAAAATCGCATGTCTCTGGCTATCCTTCCTTCAACTGCCGAAACATTTTGTTATTGTATGTAGTTTTAATACCCATAAACCACATACCACATATTCCCCCTTTTCATCACTATATTAAGTATTTTAAAGGTAATAGTAAAATTTTACAACCACCTCTGTGGTCTAGTGGTAAGACCACCTGCTTCAGAGGTTCTGGGTTCGATTCCCTGTCGAGGCGAAATTTCCTGTGTGGTAAGGTTTGATCTAAATCTGGCTGGCTAGCTATCACATCTTCTTAAGTCTGGCACCATAACAATAATGTTAACAGCATTGCTGTGTTCCAGCAGTAGGAGATAGGGTTCCTCTGTGGTTGAAGTTCCCTTCCACATTCAGCCTTATCAACACTTTCAATCAGGTGAGATGAAGGGCAAGAGCTTCCTCGTTGACAATAAAAACATGTTCTGTTCAGTTATTGTCTCTAAATCTGTTCTACGTAATGTAAACTTAGAGGATTCCCAATATTATTTCACTCTAAGAAAGTCAAAAACATGTATCCGAATCTCCGACTTACCACTTCAGTGGAGCGATTACAGGAAATAATTATTGGCCTAATAAGTAACATGTTTTTTTGTATTATTATGAAAGTTCAGGAAATTTCGCAGTTTTTTTAAATTATTTTGGACCTATGAAGCAGTCATTCTCACGATTAGGCGTTCTCCGCCTAATTACCGTATCATTTTTTAAATTTGGCTTAAGTATTTGTCTTAAACGCATTTAAATATCAAAGACCTGAAAAGTACGAATTTAACAATCATAATAGCATCAAATTTGACATTTAATTTTGACATTTCCTTTAATTATACATATTAATGTTGTTTAATTTATTATTATTTTTTATTTGTATTAATTTCTTCTACTACTTGACATTAAATTTGACATTTATAAAACTCATAAAATATCCTGATACACCGAGCAACTCAGACCACGGCCGCCGTCTGAAAATCAGCGTCATGTGGTATGCACTTGACACATGCTGAGACGGGGACCTTTTTGCTGCTGCAGCGCCGCCAAGTAGGTAACTGTCCCGATTAATTTTAATTTTAATTAACATTCTTTTGACTGGTTCTGTAATGTTGACCGTTTGTTTTATGTATGTATGTGTATTCATGTGGCAGCAAAATAAACGTTATTCTATTCTATTCTATTCTATTCTAAATTATTCAAAGCGGTTTTCGCGTAAATGAGACCCTCAAATTTTATGGTCACGGTAATTGATAAGGCATAAACTTAATATAACGGTAATTAATTAGAAAAGATAAGTAAAATAATAAAAAAATGCATTGATTTCACAATGTCAAAAGTTAAATGTAGATGTCACAATAAATCATACACTATCTAATCTATTTAAGTTAAAATATTCGTCAATGCTATAAAAACCATTGCTCAGTAACCAATTCATTAATTTCTTCTAAATACATCGTAGGTATTTTATAAAAAACAAACTTTAGGAAGTTAAAAATTATGTTCTTTACTTTTATAATTATTTAAATTATGGTATTGGAAATAAGATAAAGTTATTATTATTTTGCCTAAGAAACCATTATGCATTTAGAAAACATTGAATATCAAAATTTATGCGAAAAAACTTTATGCCAAAACTGTTATTTATTTATTTATTTAGGTTGTGCCAATTACGTAAGCTACAGCCGTAGGATCTAAAAAAAACTATTTTAATTCAAACTAATTTAATTAATAAAATAAAAATTACAATAAAAAGTACTAAGACTAAAAGTAGTGCCTAGGTTCGAAGTGTGAACGCAAGTGAACGAAATTTGGGCAGCTCGAGGAAACGGCGCTGGCGGCTTGACGTCACGTAGGGCGAAATATGCTGACTCGGTGGCGTGTGCAGGCGCTTGATTTGAGGTCATCGCTAAGCAGCCGAAATGATGAAATTCTGCATAAGCATAATTGGCTTGCTTGACGTATGTAATTTGCCAAACTATATTATGATGAAAAATGTTATGCGTTTGAGAGGGCTCCCCATCTGGACACCCGGCAGCATGTTCAGCCAAGTTCAAAGAAAAAGAAACTGGCAGTGCAGCAGTTGTGAATTCCGAAAGGAAATATAAAAAAAACTGCTACTAGGCAGCATTTTTCCAATATGGCGGCACGAGCGGCAACCATACGAGTTCGCAAAGTTGAAATTCGTAAAGAGCACATCGAAATCAGTATAAATCCCAATTTTCATACTCCCGGAAAACTTTCCAGGTAACCCCATTATTTTATACCAAATCAAATCAAATCAAATCAAATCAAATCATTTATTTGCAAAACATAGGTAAATGTGGAATTCAGGTGGTACACATAATGAAAATGACTGGACTATCAGAGGTGGACTTACGAAGCATCGAACAAGTCTATTATGTCCATTTTAAAAAATAACTCATATCAGTTCTAAAATAGAAAGACACGGGTCTTAGCGGGATTATTCCCACCTTTCGTTCCCACCGCTGCAACTCCTGTGTAGCCAGGATCTACAGCTTGACCGCCATAAAAACCTAACCAATGAAGGTCAAGTTTGTCCCGGGGGAAAGTTAACTGTCATTGGACCTGCAACGAAATTAATCAGAAGAACATTGGAGTAGTTCGAAGTTAAGGTTCGATAGGATAGGATAGGGAGTAGGTACAAGTACCCGGCTTGACGTTTCGGCTGCTATGCTGCAGCCGTGGTCACATTTAGTTTAATCAGAGTAAATACAAATGAGTAGGTCATCTTCATAGAAACGCACCGAGCGCGGTTTGTATGTGAGCGCGCGCCAATATATGCGGCGCGCACGCACACACTGAAAAAATTCAGCGCACCTCACCGCTAATCCACGCGAAATTTTGTCAGTGTGTGCGTGCGCGCCGCATACGTATTGGCGCGCTCACATACAAACCGCGCTCGGGCATTTCTATGAAGATGACCTACTCATTTGTATTTACTCTGGTTTAATGGAACGCGAAAGTTTAAAATCTTATTAACAGTTATATTTTAAAACTCATTAAAGTTTTCTATGGATATAATTAGGCTTGTTTGACGCGTTTTAGGCCCATCTAACGTACGTGCTAATTTGGAGACAATCTGTATTTTTTTTTTCAACAGACTTAGAAAAATAATGGTGGTTCACTATTCGGCTGTGTTTTTTGTTGAACAGGGAGCATGGTTGATCTGTTTAAGGTTACACCAGCTTCTGTAGAATGAAATAAAACCGACTCCAAATAACATGCACTAAAAAGTAGAAATATTTACTTTTTCATTAAGACGAATTAAAATATAACATGATTGATACTTTTGGAGTCGGTGCCAAGATTATGAAACATATGAAAGCCGGCGCATTTCTTGCTTTTAGTTAATTAAAGTGCAGTGATTATCAATTTATATGAACAATGAATCACTTGGAGTTTGAGCGCGCATCGATTGTCGAGTGAACGCTTTGAACCCGATGGTGTTTTTAAACCAATATTTGTCTTCACCCACCCTCGTTCTATTGTAAGATTGTAACGATCAATATTTTCACTCGACATTGGCAGACATACATCTCCCAGAGAGGCAGGGCCGTCTTTAACCTACTAGGGGCCCTGGGCACTTCAGGATCAAGGGGGGCCTATATCATCCGGAGAAAGGTCTTTGGAGTAGACAGGGGCCCCCTTAGTCGCGGGGCCCTGGGCACGTGCCCCAAGTGCCCAGTGGGAAAGATGGTTGCCCTTAAATAAGAAAAACCGAATCTGATGATGTTAAGGCTCGCTACCAATCATTATGGAAATAATTGGGAGATTCCTATGTTCCTGTGGCTGAAATGTTGATGATGATGACGTTTTCAGCCACTACTCCGACCACGACAACTACCACGACGACTACGACGACCGAGGCCGCCTCCACGGCTGACATCATCGATATTAGGAAGCTGGTGGCGATCATAGCGAACCTCACCATGAACACCATCGAGTCCAACCTGACGGAGCTGTTCAACGCCACCCTGCAAAAGTACGGCATCCCGATGTGCGGAGACACCACCACCACCGAGGAGCCCACATATGACTTCGTCAACGCCTCCATCATCTCCAAGGTTAGGCCAGAGATGTTAAGGCTGGTTTTAGTGATCGCTCCGCACAGCCGATCTGTATGAACTGCTAGGGAGCGGAGCGGATCCTCCGGACCGCATTACTCTAAGGGCTATATTTCACCGGGACACCATGGCGGCGCAACTAGGGTTGCCAGGCGTCCGGCTTTAGCCGGACATGTTTGGCTTTTTAGGGACTTGTCCGGCCAAATATTGCCTTGTCCGGCCTGTCCGGCTTTTGTTAGGCTTTTTATTTGGTTGCCGCGTCAGGCAAAAGTCGAGCCACATAATCATATGAAGCGCACGCATCAGGATGTTGGTTAGCAACCGATATGATGATAGTACCTCACTCATGAGCTGAAACTAATTGCACCCCCCCCCCCTCGTCACATGTCCGGCTTTTAGGGTAAAATGTCCGGCCAAATGAAGCACAAAGTCCGGCTTTTGTGATTTTGGACCTGGCAACCCTAGGCGCAACCAGTCGCCGGCTACCAACAAAATGTATACAGCTCTATAGAGAGTTACTCACCTGGTGTCCGTTTGGTTGCGCAACGCTCTATGCATTTTGTTGGTAGCGGCGACTGGTTGCGCCGCCATGGTGCCCCAGTGAAATATAGCCCTAAAACGCTCCCTAGAAGTTCATACAGATTGGCCGTGCGGAGCGGGTCCGTACCGGACGGTCCGCGTGACACTAAAACCAGCCTAAGAATATGAAGTTTCGGTTATGGATACGGTTACGGACATTAGAATAATATCTGTACCCCCAGTGAAAAGGGATCTAACTCGACTTAGATCAAAATTGACTTTATAACATAATGTGAATCTCTGAAAAATTAGCTATTTTTGTATCTAATCGGTATGTTTCTACGACGTATAGAAAAGAAAATAATTTTGTGCCAAATGATACAAGTAAGGCTTAGTGAACCAATTTTGAGTTTTCTTTCGTGTATATTGATACATGTCTACTTTTAACAAAGTGTACCGGAGGCTTCTTTCAATTTTTTATTGTGTCAAGAGGTACGACTCGTGTTACTACTTTTTACACGATTGAAGTTGTTCAGATTGAATTTGTGATTAACAATATAAGATGACTCATATTAATATACACAAAAAAAACTATGTATTGTTGGTTGGTGAAAAAGAATGTAACTTAATTTATATCACAAAAAGTAAAAGACAAATGATTATTTATTTTGTGTATAATGATTCAATTAGACTAATACCATTAACCACAAAAGTTTCGTACATGTGTAAAATGTTATCAGTTACTTAGATCAAAAACATTTGAAAATCGCAACTAATGATTTGGTTAATTATTTGGTGTAAAATGATATAACTTAGCCCAATTGTCAGATTAAAGGAAAACATAATGCGCAAACTTTTCTCTGTCTCCAGTCTAATTAGTTGATGTGAAACCATTGTTGTTTCTGGTCTTTATTACCCAATTGCTTCAACCTACACTAAAACGTAGAAAAATAATTACTAATTACCTACTATGATACTTCTGGAGTCGGTGCCAAGATTATGAAACATGTAAAGTTTG
The DNA here is from genome assembly GCF_004193835.3 of Ostrinia furnacalis. NCBI lineage: Eukaryota > Metazoa > Arthropoda > Insecta > Lepidoptera > Crambidae > Ostrinia > Ostrinia furnacalis. Next base: position 198,129 of record NW_021137841.1, on the reverse strand, counting down.
CCTGCACCGACTCCAAAAGTATCAATCATGGTATACCTACATAAATATTAATAATTCGTCCTAATAAATAAGTAGGTAATTAGTAATTATTTTTCTACGTTTTAGTGTAGGTTTTTTGGAGTCGGTTTTATTTTTTTTTTATAAAATTTTACTTATTTCTTGCTTTTTAGTTAACTAATTATTACCTTGATGTTACCACTGAAGATAGGCAGTACACAGAGACCAAAAAAAATTGGTTCATATTCAGCGGAGATATTGCGTATAAAAAAGTTCATCCCCAATTTTCCACCCTTGGGGGTGAAATATTTTCTTCAAATTCGCATGAAACCACCCTTTTGATAATACCTATTCAACAAAAAAATAATCGTTCAAATTGGTTTATAATCGGCGGAGATATTGCGTATAAAAAAGTTCATCCCCAATTTTCCACCCTTGGGGGTTGTTTTTTTTTATTGTTAAATTTAAATGGGACCACTCTTGAGGTATTACCTATACGTCGAAAAAAAATTTGTTCAAATCGGTTCATAATTGGCGGAGTTATCGCGTAACAAACATAGAAAAAAAAAAAAAAAAAACATACGGGTCGAATTGAGAACCTCCTCCTTTTTTGTAGTCGGTTGAAAATAGGAGATAATGTATGTGATTTAGGCCGATATCATTCATGGTATATGGTGTAATAATTAATAAAATAGTAGTTTCAGATCAGAATAAACATTTAGGGAGTAAATAATTAGAATCCACTCTAAAATTCTAGCCTTATTCCTTTACAATCGCCACTTATATCACTTTACACATAGTTATTAGGATACTTAGATTGCTATTATGTTAGTTAGATCAGTTTACACATTTTTTTTCTCATCACAAAATTGGTGTATATTGATATAAGTAGAAATTTTTGGACGATTTACCCTAAATAACCTGAAATAATGATTCCTCATAGTGTAATTACTAATGTTGNGTAACACATTAGGTCAAACAAGTGAGAAAAAAAATGTTGAATTTTTTTTTGTATGGAGGAAATTACGTTATGTCTTTTTTCTCGCTACTATTTGAAACTGTAAAGCTGTAATTTATACTATGTATGGCGGCTACCAAGGCGCTTCCTATGACCTACAGCATACGTACCGCGACTTGCCGCTTTGGCTGCTATATTATGTCAAAATTTCAAAATTTGGGTTGGGTATTTTTCCTATTCCTGTCCCCAATTATATCACGATTTGTGAGGGTAAGTTACACAGTATAACGAGGGTAGATGTTATTAGTTGAAATTGTAAGTAAAAATGTGGGTATCTCTTAATAAGTAATCACTATTGATCCAGTAACTTGCGTGTTTACATAATATTTTGATTTACGTTAAATACTTTGATAATGGAGGGTTTTGTGACTAATTTGGACTTGTTTTTGTTTGTTAAAAATAATCAGTGCTTTACTACACCTCATGTGCTATTTGAAAAGTTTGTGTCAGTTTTATCAGAAGACTTGTTAGAAAACGAACAAAAAGAATTGAAGCAGTTTTGTCAAACATATTTATGTAATTTGCAGAAAAAATGGAAATCATGTAATCGTACGAACCTTACATTTATAAAAAAATATGAAAGCTGGTTACAGTCTGACATTTCTTGGCCTAATAGTATTCAGAACAAACTGACTTCAGATTCCACAAACATGGATACTGACAATAGACCTTCTACATCTCGTTTTGCTGATGTTCAGGTTTCAGTTCAAGCTACAAGTTCAATGGGTACTTCTACTATAAAACTTTCTCCTAGAAAACCGTTCAGTGATTTGAGTCCCATTCAAAAGAAGCGAAGAACTGAAGAACTACGCACTCATGACTTTGATAGTCTTATGTACGCCACAGCCTTTAAGGGTCGTGAAAGTGGTAACAGTGATATAGCAGATATTATTAACTTTCTCACAAAACACCCAGAAGAAGCAGCAAATCTGAAGACAGTAATCCAAAAGAAAAAAGCTCTCAAGTACTCTGATGATAAAGCATTGGGTTTGTTTATTTCATTAAAGTTAACAAAATGGCAATATCAAACTTTGAGAATATGTGCAATAGAAGAAGGACTGAATATCTATCCATCATACGATTGCATAGTGAACGCTAAGAAGGCATGCTACCCACCAAAAGATTCTGTTAGTATCGACCAGTTTCAAGTCAAAGTAAAACTACAAGCAATCTTAGACGTGACAGTGTCTCGGCTGGCCAAAGTGGTTGATACTGACTTAGCTGACAGGGAATTAACATTACTATGTAAATGGGGATTTGATGGAGCCTCGGGACAAAGCCTGTACAAACAATCTTTGGCTGACGGGGAAGACGATTCCAGCATTTTTATGTGTTCTTTTGTGCCGTTGAAGTTAAGTGATGGTGAGATAACTGTATGGGAGAATCCAAAGGCATCATCCACTATGTACTGCAGACCAATTTTTTTTAAGTTTGCCAATGAAAATAAATTAAACATAAAAGAAGAGATGGCAAGAATAGAGGATGAAATAACTAACCTGACACCATCTCCCATGGGAAATAATACAGTGGTAAAGCACAAAATGCTGATGACAATGATAGATGGAAAGATAACTTCTATATTGTCAGACACGTCAAATCAGACTTGTGATATCTGTAGAGCAGTACCATCCGAGATGAACAAATTGGAGTTAATATCGAAGTAAGTATTTGTTTATTAGGATTTCACGCAATCAAGTTTTGTTTGAACTTTACATTAATATAAGTCTTATTTTCAGAAAACCTATTGCGTCAGATATCTACAAATTCGGCTTGTCATCGTTACATGCTTGGATTCGGTGCATGGAATGCCTTCTCCATGTTTCATATCGCTTGGATTTTAAGAAGTGGCAAGCCAGAGATCCTGTCAATCAAGCAGCCTTAAAAGCTAGAAAAACTGCTGTTCAAAAAAACCTCAGAGACGAATTAGATATTTTGGTGGACGTAGTAAAGCAAACTAGTGGAACGACTAACGATGGCAATACTGCTCGGCGCTTTTTTAAAGATGCAGCTAAGACTGCAGAGTGCACAGGAATCGACGTTGATCTTATAAAAAGGTTTTCAGTAATTTTGCGAGTAATATCCTGCGGTGAGTCTGTTCATATAGACAACTTCGCTCAGTATACAAAGGAAACTGCTGAGCTGTTTGTGACATTGTATGGCTGGTATTACATGCCATCCAGTGTGCACAAACTTTTGATCCATGGCGCAGAAATTGTTAGGCATTTTAACTCGATACCGATAGGAAATCTTTCAGAAGAGGCCTCTGAAGCCCGAAATAAAGATTTTAAAAGGTGCCGACTACAACATGCCCGAAAATTTAACAGAGTAAACACAAACGAAGACATTTTAAATTATTTAATAATATCATCTGATCCTTATTTATCGTCTATAAGGCCAAAATTGAGACAAACGAGTAAAAAAGTTTTAACAGAAGATATGAAACATCTACTTCTTTTAAATCCTCAAAATGAATCTGAGGATAGTAGTAACAAAAACGTCGAATTCATTGATATTGAAGCTCTGGGTGTGATGGATTCTGATCTTGAAAACCCTATTGAAGACTCAGATTTGGATTAGCTACGAATTAATATTCTTATTTTTTTTTTTGCTAATTGTTTTGTTTTTTTAATCATAACATTTTTTTTATCTTTTTAAGTTACTTTTTCCTTATAATATTATACTGATGTTATTTTACTACCCTATGACTATATTAAACTATTGTCAACTCACTATTATTCTTTGAAATTCCATAATACACCAGGGAGAAAATTTCGAAATTTTAGAATTTTATAACAGCCAAAGCGGCAAGTCCCGGCGGATACCCTATACCTTATAGGATGCGCCTTTGTGGCCGCTATACATGGTATAAAAACCAGCTTTACAGTTTCAAACAGTAGCGAGAAAAATGACAAAACGTAATTTATTCCATACAAAAAAAAATGTTTTTTTTTAATTTCCACTAATTTGACCCACTGTGTTCCTTTCTTTAGTAAATATTTACTTAAAGAGCTATTTCAAGTAATCTTACATAATTTGTCTCTTAAGAAATTGACTTTGGATTCTATGAGTATGAAACGCGATTTTCCGTCCATTGTGCCGCGCGACTGATTGAGATTGTCCAAGCCGTCATGGGCGATTTTTTCCACATTTTTTAACATAGTAACTAAATAAGACGCAATATAAAAATTTCATCCGTTAAAAGCCCTCAAGTTATTTCTGAACTTTAGTTTAGTAAAAGATTCAGAATCTCAAATCGCTTATTTTAAAAATAAAACCATAATTAGAAAACGAATAGAGGTAACTTTGGGAATTTATTCTATCGATTCAACTTCATCAAATCGTGTTTCCATCCGTTAATAGCCCCAGAAAATATCCTCAACTATGCCCAAAAAAAATCTTAGCCTTTTATTTTACTGTTTAGTACCTCAAAAATGAAAAATGAAAACCTCATTTTCGCCATTTTCTCTGTTACCCGGCNTTTTTATTTAATTACGAAAAAACTACATGCTATATTTCCCAAACTGGCACACTGCCTAATTATATCTAACATTACCTTTCACCTAAAAAATATTTCACCAAGTTATCTCTAATAGCGACGAAGCAGGATTTTTTTTAACTTCAAATGCGATTTCCCAAAAATCACCATTTTCGACTTAACTCCGTTTTCACTGGGGGTACAGATATACCGGTTACGGTTACGGATACGGAATCATTTCGGATTATCCGAAAGTTTCGGATAAATTCGGTTTCGGTTTTGGATAAAAAAATATCCGTAACCGAAACATTATCCATAACATCCCTAGTCTCAAGCCTTATTCAGTTCAAGGACATCCAAAGGGCAATGAAGCGTGCTATGCTCGGACTTTCCCTAGTTCATCTGTGGCCTTAAATAGACACGTGTTGACACCACCAATCAATTGACGTATAATACTTTTTAAAACTGTCAAAAGGGAACTCAAGTACAAGCAAGTCTTGTGACGTCACTATTTAATCAACTCAATTTAACTACTTTTTTGAATTGCAATGCGATCAAAAATCTTAATTTAGAGGTAATTTAAAATTAACTAAGTTTTTAAGACCAGAATGAAGTGCGTTTTCAAAAAAGTTGTGATTTCGAATTATTGGGGAGTGGTGTCAAAATAGTCTTTTAGCCAAATTTCAAGCGTCTATCTTACGTGGTTTAGATTTTTTCATACAAATGTTTTTTCCCACTAACTCCCGTTCCCGTGGGAATTTTGCAATATCCTCTTGTTACTAAGCTTTGACTTTACTAAGGTACTTGCATGCCAAATTTCAAGCGTCTATCTTACGTGGTTTAGATTTTTTCATACAAATGTTTTTTTCCCGCTAACTCCCGATCCCGTGAGAATTTTGCAATATCCTCTTGTAACTAAGCTTTAAGTTTACTAAGGTACCTGCATGCCAAATTTCAAGCGTCTAACTTAAGCGGTTTAGATTTTTCATACAAAAGGATTTTCCCGCTAATTCCCGTACCCGTGGGAATTTCGGGTATTCCTTTCTTAATGCACCTCTACGGTACCTAAGCTACGTCCCTTCCAAATTTCAAGTGCTAAATTTGTAAACTATGAAGGGATATGTTTAATCATTAGTATAACATTAATAGCAGGGTTACCATCTGAAATCGGCTATTATTGGCTATTAATGGCTAATAACTGCTTTTAATCCGTTACTAGCCAATTGCTATTAATCGGATTATTAGCACTTACCCATCTCTACTCGCAGTGATACCGCCACTTGGCGAATTGGTACTGCGAACCACGCGCGAGCAGCTCGCAGCGGATTCGTGACGGTCCCCTTCGGTCCCGTGTGACCGTGAAGTGACATAATTATTTATAACGAATCCCGCGCGCAAACGCGTTGTCAGTGTGTTGTGCCGCGCGTGTTTTCTATACAAACTGAGGTACTTGCATATAATGATTAAATCTGTCGTCCCGCGTACCGCGGCGGAGCGCGGTGCAGTGTGATAATCGCCTGTGTTTTCGCTAGTGCTTTGTGTGCGGCATGGGCACGCCGGGGATTCCCCGCAACGCGTATTGCGCGGACGCCTTCGCGGGAGACTTCTTGCCGCTGGTTCCCGTCGACCCGCGAGCCAAGGGACAGATCGCGACCTACCGGAAGTACTGCCGGTATCTGGACGTGTGAGTCATCATCATTTAATTTATCGTTTGATGAGCTGGCTAAATGCGAGTTATTGAGATTGACACACCTTTGCTATTTATACCTCAACAACAGTGCAATTTTCAATGCCTTCGCTCCGACGTCTTTTTTATTGTAGATAATTATGTGGTTACTTTGCGTGAAGCGATTACAAAATTACAACTGTCACGTTTTGCCACTTGTCTGTGGGGGCTGATCTTTTAATGAGCTGTCAAAACGCGACTAAAGTCTGATCCGCTCGCACACTCGCTGCGGCCGCCCGTCGCACAGCCGCGACAGCAATATAATAACGCGAGAGCGATAAGGATGGGTAACTTGGGGTCATTGGACGAAATTCTATGTGCTCGGCGACCGGACTGTACCTACCCATAGGTTTTGTCGTGCATTCCACGTGCCCACGTCACAATGCAAACTACGAATGTCTGTTGTGGTCTCTTTAAGATGTTGAGACGCTGCATATAGCATTTAATAGGATACCGTAGCCTAAGGCCTGGTTTTCACCAAGGCGGAGCAGTGCGGAGATATGCGCAGCGGTGCGGGGTTCATAAGCAGGGTACTCATCTAGCCGTGTAGCATGTAATGTATCAGATACTGTATCAAGTGAGTACATAGGCACGAGCCCGCTGCGAGCTGCTCGCGCGTGGTTCGCAGTACCAATTCGCCAAGTGGCGGTATCACTGCGAACACAAAAGAAACTCGCAGTAGGATTCAGGAGCTCGCTGCCAGATACGCGATGACCGTGGACGAGCCGTACTCACTTAAAGGTTGGTTACGTTACATGCTACGTTACGTGCTACATGGCAGGTGAGTACCCTGCTTAAGATATCAATAAACTGACAGCTGACAGCTACGCACAGCTCGCACGTCACTCTTTCGTCACAGCTTTGGTGGAAATAGCCTGCTAGCTTCGCCACACAGCTCTCTCGTTTCTGCACCCCTCCACCTTGGTGGAAACCAGGTCTAATGGTGTCGTGCACCCAATGTTCATGGTCTCATCATGTCCAGGCCTGGTATGCTGATCAACGAGACGCAGCCGCGTTCTGTTTTCGGGCGCTGGACCGGCGGGTGCTCCGTGCGCTGGATCGACCTGAGCGGCGTCTACACGCAGCGCGCCTGCCGCAACCGCCGCCACGCGACCATGGGCCAACACTACGTCAGCAAGCGCATGGCCAAGCTCGAGATGGCTCTGAAGGTGACACAATTAGGGTTGCTGCGAGAGTTCCCCTGCTAAAGTCATTTCAGCAGGGTGAACGGATTGGAAAGGCATTTTAGTAAAATGGAAAATATATCAGTAGACCGCCAAAATACGATTAAAGTTTTCGCGAAAACCACCGCCTTCTGATTGCCTCTGTAGTCGAGAGAAGGCTAAATATTCTGCTTTGATTGGTTAGTGGTCCTAGTTAGTAGCTTAACATATTCTCTAGCCGTTTTCATCCCAAAACAGTGAATCTCGTCCAGCAACGCTCTAAATTGTAAGCCTTAAGGTGCGTCCACACTGGGCGAACGTGCTCGCGCGGCACGCTAGTCATCCTGCTCACTCTGCTCTTGAGTGAGCAGGATGTTGAGTTTGCCGCGCGAGCAAATTCGTCCAGTCTGGACGCACCATAATAAGGCTCGTTAAAATTCAAATTGAGACCCTGCGCTCACTTGCTAGTTGAAGAAAGATGCCTACTAGATTCTGAAATCAGTCCAGGGTATTTTTGTGTAAGTGTGGGTATCAATAAGTTTATTATACAGTGTGAGTCACGTTAAAGTGTACATATGAAAATAGATAAAACTAGACTTATTTTTATCGACAAAAAAGAGGTCAAAATTTTTTTGAGATTTTTTTTTAATTTTTTATAGAATTTTTTTACTTCCAATTACTTATTGTAAAGAAAACGTAATAACTTTTAAACTAAGCGGTATATCCTGATAAAATAAAAACAGTAATAATGCTAAATAACAGACGCCTGCCATAACATTATTCTCCGCTACAGGTAGAGACAATTTTAATTTTGCCTAAAATGCTTATTTTACTTCGAAATATTTTGTTTTTATTTGCAATCTAACTTATTTTTATCAAAATTACAAATCTAGAGCCATTTTCATTTTCGTTGTTAACGAAGCGTTGAATGGCGCGCCCGGAGAGGCTTAGTTCAAACAATCATTGCAAACGTTGTGATAGGCATAAGGACATGCAATTTTTGGTTTTACGAAGGTAATACGATAGAGAATAATACAAAGTAATAAAAACCACCAGTTATAGGGGCATTTTTTGGAGAAATTTATCAAATAACCAAAAAAACACGAATTTTTAAGCAGATTTTTTTCAAAAAGTATCATTTTTTATTATTTTTTGGCCTTTTTTGTGTATTTTATGTATTTTTTTAGTATCGCTTGTTATTTAGCATTATTACTGTTTTTATTTTATCAGGATATACTGCTTAGTTTAAAAGTTATTACGTTTTCTTTACAATAAGTAATTGGAAGAAAAAAAATTTGATAAAAAATTAAAAAAAATCTCAAAAAATTTTTGACCTCTTTTTTGTCGATAAAAATAGGTCTAGTTTCACCTAATTTCATATGTACACTTTAACGTGACTCACACTGTATTGTGCTATGGATTGGTTACAGAACGAAGACAACGGCTGCATCATAAGTCCAATGTCATCTCTCGTCCCGCTCTCACGCGGTATCTCGCTCTACGCGCGTTTCCACGCGTGCGTATGCACCGGCAGCTGGTGCAACGTCACGCCAGGCGTGCGAGCGTGGCGGGGCACTGTCGTGACGTGGCGGGACACTGTCGTGGCGTGGCAAGCGTGGCTCACGATCGCGCTGATCACGGCCGTGACGGTGACGTGACTGGCGCCTACTTAACCGAGGAAGAGGGGAATCATTTTGAGTTTTGTTTTTGTTTTTGGATGTTTTTTTTGTTTCCTTTTTGGTTTCAGTAAATATACAATGTGTGCCGATGCAATGTTTTTATTGACGTAATGCGTTGAAGACATTATTTTACTTCTACTACGAAAATATGATAAATATTAGGGAGGCTGACAAAGGCTGTGTTTCTTCCAGCAGTGGCGGCGTAGCATGGGTTGGCACCCGGGGCGATCACCCCCTTCCCCCTGTAATAAGTCCTAAGGCACCCCCTGGTACCCCGCAGGATTTTGGGGTTACTTACCGATTCGAAGATTGAAAGACAATCGCCCTCCCCCGTATCATGACAGACCGCAGATTTGCCATGCAGATGTGCCAGTGAGTACTAATCTGCGCGACTTGTGTCACCCTCTGATGCTTGGCACCCGGGGCGGACCGCCCCCCCCTAACGCCGCTACTGTCTTCCAGCCCAAGCTGTAGATCCTGGCTACACAGGAGTTGCAGCTGTGGGAACGAGAGGTGGGATGCAATAGTCCCGTTTACCAGCCCACTGTCCCTAAGTAGTGGTAAGTAAGTAGTGGGGGCGTAAGGCAAAACAGAGCCATTGTTCAAAATTGCTTCAAATATTTATTTACTTAATTTAATAACAATCATATCTGTAACATCTTTTGGCAAATGTGAAAATTAATTGGTAACTCTGTGTGTTATAGAATGCTTTGTTTACCTAACAATAAAATAAAAATAAAATAAACATTACATACAGGTTACCCCAATGCGATAGAGTAGATTAATTAGTATTTATTTATCAATTGTTTCTTTTAGAGCAAAAAGTCGTCGTCGCGTCGGTCGTATACAAAATAGGTAAAGTGAAGTACCAATAAATCGTTCCGCGTCTTGTCATATTAAAATGGAAATAGAATAACTTGCAGAATGTCATCATCATTATCATCAACAGCCCTTACAGTCCACTGCTGGACTATGAGCCTCCTCCACTATAGTGGAGGGTTTTGCCATAATCTCCACGCTTGGCAGGCGGGTTGGAGATCGCAGTTTAAAAGATTGATGTTTTTCAGAGAGCGCTGCTGCCCGTTCTCTGTTTGATGTGTAGTCCCTAAGTCGCCTTTTACGATACACCCGTAGGAAGAGTAGGGGTTGGTGACAAATGTATTCTACTCTGCCGTCACCACACGGCTTGGAGAATGTCAGTAGAATCTAAATCGAACGTAAGCTTTAGCACAAATGGAATTTTGAACAATTTCCATTTCATTCAGCAAAAAGTTAAAAAGTCACCTCCGCCGCCATGTTTTGTTCTTTTTAAACCCAAGATGGCGGCCCGCCCACCTGTTGTGCCCTCCGCACCATTGGCCCTCGGAGGTGAGGGCGGACGAATGAGGTGCTAGCTTTAAGGGCAATGTACTGTCGATACGTCGATAGCACCTCAGGCTATACCTTTTAGTGCAAAATAGCAATTCTCATAAATCTCATTTATTTTTGCAAATAGGCTTTTAAAAAGCACTTTTACACGTTCCAGTATTAACCCTACCACTGCTTCGGGACAATAAATGGGCCAGTGCTGAGAAGAAGCAGCGCAAGAAACTCAGTCACTATTGTCAGCCTCCTTTTCAAGGGTTTACAGTCTTTAAAATATACAAATTATAGTACCTTATAACCATAAGGTAGTTTAAACTGTATTAACTGCCACAGTACTGAAACTTGGTGTTCTGTCTAGTTACTTTATTTATCTGAAGGAGATTTTATCTTTTATTTTATTTATTTGAATGATAGCTTTTGCCCGCGGCTTCACCCGCGTGAAATTTAGTTTGTTACAGATCGTCATAAATTAATTACGTAATAATAAGGTATAAAACCTGTGAAATAAAATAAAATAAATAACTAATAAATTAGTAGGATAGGTTACATTTTAGCATTCACAAGAAAAACTTAGTCTGAATGAGTCAAGGATTTTTTTTAGCAGAGACAGAATCAAAACTTTACGGGGTGATAAAGGAATGATGATTGACTTATGTATAGGAGGCTGACTAATATTTCTTTCGCTACTTCTCAGCAACAGCCGATTAAATTATGGTGGTAGGACTCACTTCTTATGCCGTTGACAAAGTGAACAGCCAAGGAATATACGAGTACATACTAATATGATTAAATATTTTTGATTTGATTTGATAACCAAACTTCCGCATGCAAAGCCATATACAGAAGCTCTAACTAATATTATATGCAATCGTAAAGCCTCAACAGACAGACGGACATAAACTCCGAACATCGCATCTCCCCGCAATGTAGAGGCAATCAGCAAAGTGCTGTTATGACGGCCATTACTCCGGCTACAACTTAACTAAATGAAGGGTGGCTAAACTGGGAAATCGTGATAAATTGTGGCAACGGGATTTACCTAGTTAATCAGAGGCATTGACGGTTCTGACTGGATTTCATAAGTTTATAAGTAACTAGCGGCCGCTTGAATCCCGTTTTACCCCCCTAGGGGTGGAATTTAGTAAAATCCTTTCTTAGCGGATGCCTACGTCATAACATCTACCTGCATGCCAAATTTCAGCCCGATCCATCCAGTGGTTTGGGATGTGCGTTAATAGATCACTATGCACTATTCAGGGGGCCCCCGCATACTCCAAGCTGAAAATTATTGCCTAAATTACCTAAATGTACCTACATTTAAATTATCTTCATGATAGATACTGAACAGTGTTTTACATAAGTAAAACATTATCAGGAAGTATTAAATCTCTGGAATTACTGAACCGATCTTGAAATTTACACATCCCAGTAGTTTACTTGAACTACTGACTGGGTATCCTTACTAGTAGACTTACTGATAGTAAGACAGCTAGCAAAAAAGCTAAATTCTAGAAATATAGGCATATCTGGGGGCATGGTAGTGTGCCCGCCAAGAAAAGACAACGATATACACAATAACTAGGTACCTTTTCTCAAGCGTTATGGATATAAACGATGTTTTTTTTTCGACAGACCGAAATCCACGCAGCCAAAAGTTACAATAAAGTAATTCTTATCCCGCGCCTACACAGTTATTCTCGCAAGTATCTTAGCATTTTGTAAACAACTCGCAGCCCCTCGACGAAGGGCACCATTAATCATGGGAATTGACGTTCTTTATAGTTTATAGCTCGCCCCGATCGCGGGTAATGTATGGCGGACAAATTGAGACTGCGCAAGGAAACTGTGATTTCACTTTCAAATGTTTTGAGAAGGGTGTTTTTAAAATAAAAAGTTATCTTTGAAACAAACATTTCAAAATAAATAAAATAGAGAAACCAAGTTAGGAATTGTTATTATTCCAAGAATGTGTTTCTGAAAATTGGTAAATATGCGTGGTTGTCGACTTTGCCGACGAAAGAATTGAATCTAATGATAAATACTAAGGAAGTTCTAGCAGTTCTAACATGAACCTTAATATTTAATGAAGGTTTACTTTGTTTCAGCTGTCAGCAAACAAAGTGTTGATTAAGATGACTTCTCCATAGTTAAAGATATAAAGCAAATAACGATGGAAATGGACAGATGTAGCTCTGTCGCTATAATATTTCCTTTCATTTAATTTTTTTTTGCAGTAAATATTGAAACTAAATAAGATCAATTTCATACAAAAAATGTTGCAGAGTCCATAATGGCTCACATTGTGAAAAAGTTATTAGATCTCATATAGAGCCAAGCTTCTACGAGTAACACAAACCCTAACTAAACTATTCACTCAGATCCATTAAAATTTTGCTGCAAATATAAATTAAAGTTTGAACATTACTACTGATTATAAAGACCAAATATTAATAAAACCATAAAACAGCAATAAAATTTCAAATAACTGCAAAAACAACTGACATTCTGGGGATACGGTTAACCGAATCTTGCGTCATAACGCGGACAAAAAACATTGCAATGACAATTAAGTGTCGCCAATTAGTGACGTCATTGTTCTCCGTCATTAAAGAGGGGAAGGGGTACGGGGTTAATGAAGCCTTGCAATAAGTTGACATTTTTAAGGGATGCACAGATCAGTGGGTTGCTTCGCGATGCGGTGACCGTATTTGCACCTTATGTGGCCCTATTAAACATCGTTTATTTTAATACACTATTTATTCGACTTAAAATTAAATAACAGTCTTTCGAATACATGAAAATAAAAATAAAAATTATCTTTATTTGTATAGACTAATAAATTACTTACAAATCGTCAAATGCTCTTGGAGCCTATACATGTCTCATTCTTTTTTTGCCCTACCAGCGCTTCGAGACAAACATTTGGCAAGTGCTGAGAAGAAGCGCCGCAACAAACTCAGTCACCACTGTTTGTCGGTTTAAATATATAAAAAAGTAGGAACTTACAATACATTAAGTAGCAAGTTACTTGCCACACATGATAAACATTAAGCAACATACAACATTTTTTTATCATACATTTAATTTCAGTCCATGGACAGCATCAGGAGTCTTGAAATTTAGGCAACTTTTCAAACATAACCCTTTATAAGTAGTTTTATCTTACGTAAAAAATAAAGCAATGGCTATTAACACCGGTTTTAATTACTTCCTGGCAAATTAATATTATTAATATTGCAATGATTAAAAAAGGTAAAACTGTGTTTAAACAATAAATACTGAACAGTTTAAAAATATTTTTTTTTAATCCACAACGAGGAAGCTCTTGGCCTATATTATCTCACCTGATGGTAAGTGACGATCAGGCCAAAGGTGGAAGCGAGCTTCACCCGGAATCCTCAACCACGGAGGAACTGGCTATCTTACCTCTAACTGCCGGAACACAACAATGCTGTTAACATTGTTGTTATGGCGACAGACTTAGATAAGTTGGTGGTAGCTAGCCAGGCGGACTTAGAACAAGCCGTACCACCAACCAAACCGAACAGAAAAATCTGCCCCCACTGGGAATCGAACCCGGGACCTCTGCGTCTGAAGCGTCTTACCACTAGACCGCAGAGGCGGTTTCATTATCGATTCATTTATTAATTAATCGATTCAAATCTCATAAAAAAGTATTGTACCTACTGAGTTTATAACAGGGTCGAATGCGTAAGCCGTAACTGGATTGCGGCCCCGATCAGCCCCAAAGAGATCGCCACCCGGGGCCCCGGGGCCCCGGGGGACAGATAACATTTGTTATTTTAACCATCAACAACTCATAATTGTGGGGAGAGGAAACACGAATTATTGTTTCAACTGAGTGCCTAAAGCGACGTCCATAATTAGAAAATATTAAATAGTTCTCAATTTCGTATTCGACTTTTCATTACTAAAACTGAGAGCAGTTTTAAATAAAAATAAAAGTTTTTAGTGGAGAGCCAAATATGAATTTTTATTTATTTAATCTAATTGTTTAACAACAATACCATTCAGTTGTAATAAATATACAGGGTGGAAACGATAAGTGATCTCACTCGATTATTTCTAAACTATACAAGATATCCAAAAACTGGTTACTGATCCTGAAAGTGCTTTATGAGCTCTATCCAACGGTACCAATAATAGGTTACCAAATAAACTGGATCTATCCGAAAATTCAATGTTTCCGGCTTCCATACATTTAGTAAAACCACATAATATTAAAAACTATACAAGATATCCAAAAACTGGTTACTAATCCTGAAAGTGCTTCACGAGCTCTATCCAACGGTACCAATAATAGGTTACAAAATAAACTGAATCTATCCGACAATTCAATGTTTCCAGCTTCCATACATTTAGTACTGCCACAGTCATGGCACTCATGTCTTGATAATATTATAGCAAGTAAAGCCAAAAACCAATGTTTTTCATGAATAATTTTAAATAAGAATGCAATTTGGAGTTCAATGTAAGTGTTTATTATTGAATAAAAAAAATTAACACTTCTAACATTGTGTGGCTGGCATACATTTAGTATGGAGCCTGAAAACATTGAATTTTCGGATAGATCCAGTTAATTCTGTAACCTATTACTGATACCGTTTGAAAGAGCTCGTGAAGCACTTTTAGGATCAATAACCAGTTTTTCGATATCTTGTATAGTTTAGAAATAATCGAGTGAGATCACTTATCGTTTCCACCCTGTATGTGCAGGAATATCCTATTGTCACAAAAAACTGTTTTTGGGATCTTAACAAGCTTTAAAATTACATAAAACTGAATTAATTTTCAAATATCTGACTACGAACTACAAGACTACGAGCTACGTGACTACGAGCATCGTCTACGAACCTGTAAACGCTACGAGTGCCGTAGTAGTAGCATTTTAACGTTTGCTACGATCTTCGCTACGGATGTGCTACGAATTATTAATTATAATAATTCCACGTCGTCAAAAATCAGCCTTATCTTACGAATCTATTGTATCAGTTCGTGTAGTATGTTTGAAAAAATGTGACACACACAGTGGGATAAAATATTATTTCGCTTCAACCACTATTAAAAATACATTTTATTATTATTTAAATACAGTCTCCTTACTCCTGGCTAAGCTTATATTATTATTTCTTGACCTTTAGTGAAATCAATTTTCTCAGACAGTATTGTGAACAAACCCTAATGTGACTTGCATAACCGCAAGACGGATGAAAGACGCGCGTTCCCGAAGAAAAAATAAAGATATTTTATTCTTCCCAGTGATGGATGAAAATAATTAACGTTATTTTTAATATTACAGTCGTTTGACTCGGTCTTATTACGATGTCATGCCTATTACGGTACACTTACTTCAGGCCTGTAAGATCGAGTCGCAGACTTAGTACTATATTTATATTTTTTTCAGGAGTTCTAATAGAGCTAGAGGAAATAACTAGAAATGGGTCGGGTGGGTAACCAAATCAAATATGTAAGTAATTGAAGCCGAATCTATAAACTACTAGCTGACCCGGCGAACTTTGTTCCGCCTTAATGGCAATAAATAAGCAGACTTTTTTTAATTTCGAACGGGATAAAAAGTATCCTATGTCCTTCTCCTGGCTCTAAACTATCTCTCTGACAATTTTCAGCTAAATCGGTTCAGCCGTTCTTGAGTTATAAGTGGAGTAACTAACACGACTTTCTTTTATATAATAGATATAGATAGACTATATATTTTGTTAAGTTAAACTTGAGTCTCTTTATCTGTTACCTTCTTACGCTTAAACCACTGAACTGAAGTGATTTAGATGAAAGTTTATGTATAGTTTGAAGCCCAGGAAAAAATATATGATAGTTTATCTACAGGGTGTTAGGTAAATGGGTATATGAGCCGACACTAGCCCATGTTAACATGGTCATATAAATGGTATGGTGAAGTCAGAAATTTGATATCATCATTTAATTTTTTTTAATTTTAATACAAAATATTTTTTTATAAAATCCGATTTGTATGAAAATGAAGATATCAATTTTCTGACTTCACCATACCATTTATATGTATATGTTAACATGGGCTAGTGTCGGCTCATATACCCATTTACCTAACACCCTGTATAAGGGGATACGCAAGTGGTCAATTTTCCAGACAGACCGAAACTGACACGGAAGAAGAAGTCGGACAAAACCATCTTCTTAGTCGACTGAAAACTTTTTAAATTTTCATAACAATTCGTGAAACAAAATGTTTCTTTAGAGTAGGTATGTGTGCCTTGTTTATGGTTGCAATGGTGTGCATTACCCCAGATTTTTTTTTATAAATGTTGTGCTTTAGAGAGTCGAGAGTATAGCAGATAATTAGTCCATCGTGAGCAGAAATTTGTCCACTAATAGCAAAATTCGTTCAAATTATAGTTTTAAAGTTATTAGGAAAAAACAGATTTTGCTGCGGTAACGTTTCAAACTGGGCTCATGTAGAGATCTTAATGTATAGTACCAACGTGATGCATTAAAATTATGACATCAAAAGTTAACTTATCCATACATATAAATGGTGTCTACAACTCTTGTAGCAGCCTAATGTTTTCAGTATTTTCCCAAAGCGCGTTTATTTTCCCTTAGTTTTGTAAGAACATTGGGACGAAACGGCTCACTTAATCTTAGTTCCAAACTCCGTCACTTCCGCCCTCCGCTGACGTCACCGGAAGCGGAACTCCGTCTGGCGGCAGACATGTTTTTTCTATTCCAGTGCGTCGCTATTTTGGGGCGTTGTCCTGTTCGGGGAATTCACGAAACTGGTATTCCTTGCAGGCATTTTAAGTTGTTATAGTTCGTTTTGTTTTGGAAGACTAATGGCATTTCTTGTTTTGACTTGGCACTTCAATGATAGAGCAGGTAAGTGAGTCGTTTTAGTGGTTTTAGTTTAATTACGAGTAGTTTTCCTGAACCGCTGAATCCGATGGGCTTATCACATATTCCTTGCTTT
Organism: Ostrinia furnacalis; assembly: GCF_004193835.3. NCBI lineage: Eukaryota > Metazoa > Arthropoda > Insecta > Lepidoptera > Crambidae > Ostrinia > Ostrinia furnacalis. Next base: position 180,724 of record NW_021137841.1, on the reverse strand, counting down.
CCTGAAATCCGCTAACCGAAAACTATTCCAAAATTAAGTAAAAAGTAAAGTACAAAAGTACATATTTCTAAAACATGTATAAGAGATAGACAGGAATTACCTAGTAGGAGAAAGACTAGGCCTTTCGTAGTTTAACCTAAGTCTTAATTAAGTTTGCTTGACATTTATTATGGATTTCAAGAACGCTAAATTGCCGAGTCAAAATTTATTACAAGACCGTTGAAATCTTATTCGTCCTTATGAATAAGTACCACCTATTTAACCACGTTTAGTACCATCAACGTGCAAACTTCAAACAGTAAAATGTAACAAAACTGCAGCCAGGATGAGTCAACCGAAATTGAGGTTCCATCTTCAACTACGTTTTATAGAACCACTAGCTTTCCGCCCACGGCTTCGCCCGCGTGAAATTATCTGTCACAGAAAAATGTTTATCGCGAGCGTCCCTGTTTCAAAAGCTGGGATAAAAATTATCATAGGTCCTTTTCCGGGACTCAAACTATCTCTAACCAAATTTCACCAAAATTGTTTCAGTAGTTTAGGCGTGAAAGCGACAGAGACAGACAGACAGAGTTACTTTCGCATTTATAATAATAGTAAGGACTATAGCGGCCCGCCCCAGCTTCGCACGGATCAATGGAATTTCCCAGCTTTTCTCTTCTATAATATGCATGTTTTATACTCGTACTTAAAAACCTTCCTCTTGAATCACTCTATCTATTAAAAAATCCGTTGCGTAGTTTTAAAGATCTAAGCATACAGGGACAGACAGACAGGAAACCGACTTTGTTTTATATTAGTGACTAGCTTTCCGCCCGCGGCTTCGCCCGCGTGGAATTTTGTCTGTCACAGAAAAACTTTATCGCGCGCGTCCCTGTTTCAAAAACCGGGATAAAAACTATCCTATGTTCTTTCCCGGGACTCAAACTATCTCTATGCCAAATTTCATCAAAATCGGTTGCGAGGTTTAAGCGGGAAAGCGTAACAGACAGACAGACAGACAGAGTTACTTTCGCATTTATATTATTACTAGCTTTCCGCCCGCGGCTTCGCCCGCGTGGAATTTTGTCTGTCACAGAAAAACGTTATCGCGCGCGTCCCTGTTTCAAAAACCGGGATAAAAACTATCCTANAACGTTATCGCGCGCGTCCCTGTTTCAAAAACCGGGATAAAAACTATCCTATGTTCTTTCCCGGGACTCAAACTATCTCTATGCCAAATTTCATCAAAATCGGTTGCGAGGTTTAAGCGGGAAAGCGTAACAGACAGACAGACAGACAGACAGACAGAGTTACTTTCGCATTTATAATATTAGTTGGGATTGGGATATAGTTGGGAAGTTGGGATTAACGTGCAAAGTTCAAACAGTTAAATCTAACAAACTTCTTTTTCTTTCTGTTTTTTTATCTGGTGTGCAATAAAGAGTATTGATTATTATTATTAAACTGCAGCCAGGATGAGTCAACGGGACGGATCCTCCCGTCCGGGGGAACCCGCCCTCATTCCTCCCTCGTTACGCCCATCTACTAGTTATTGTTATGTATTTCCACAGAAATATAAACTAGCTTCTGGCTGTGGGTTCGCTCGGGTGGATTTTAGGCTGAGTTGCGCGTCCCGGGATCAAAATTACGAACGTAACGGCTAACTATCAAATGCATGAATTTTCAGTTCCTTTTAGTAGGTGATACGCGTATCTACTAAGTAAGTAAGTTATTTTTTTACCTTTATTTTCATAGAAATGTAGGTACCTAAACTAGGTTCTGGCTGTGGCTTCGCTCTCTTGTCCCGGGATTAAAATCACTAACGTAAAACTAGGCTTAAGTGTTGTCATATTATAATTTCTTACAAGAAGTTATTGAAAAACAATCATACATTTCGTAGTCCTTGTGAAATGCTAGGTACTCGTACCAACGCGGAAGAGCAACGTTTTACGCCCTTATTATACCTATCTACCTTGTTATGTATTTTCACAGAAATATAGCAAAACTAGGTTTTCTCTGCAGCTCGCGTGGATTTTGGTTTGGTTTGACACAAAATCTTCACCAAGCGATTCGCGATCTTCAAGTAAAATTAAACTAACGAAGTATGCTGAATTTTTTTACAAAACACTTAATTGAGCTTTCAATTCTTTGTAAAATACCTGCATTTTCCCAAGTTAAACATCCATCCCATAATACCATGAAGATTTTAAATTTCATAAGGAAAATGCTATTAACAGTAGATGAAAACGTAAAATCCAGCAACCATTTTGTGTTCCGAACACGATTGGATCTTGGCTAACAAAATATGAAAAACACTTACCTCGCAGCTACAGGAATTACAGGAAATGTTTTCCACAGGCACCGTTTACTTAACTACATAGTTTCACTTTCACAAGGACCTACTAGCACTAGGAGTGCTATTAAAGCAGTTTAATCACAAAAATATCAAAATTCTTGCACTTTTTACAATATTAATATTAACTTATTACAGGCCAAGAGCTTCCTCGTTGTGGATAAAAAAAAAAAAAAAAAAAATTAACTTGGCACGAAACCACCACAGTTTATCTCAACAGAGTAAAATGAGTCATGGCTTAGTCAATTGACATACCCCTCATGAACTGTCAAAACGCGACTTTCATAGCTTTGTATGACAAAAAAAGAGTCACAGGAGGCATTTATTTCTGTTAATTTCAAAGCTAAAAATCTATTTCTATTTTTACAATAAATTGGAAATAACATTGGTTTTCAGGGCTAGATTAAAATGATTTCTAAAGATATAAAGTCTTGGAAATATTTATTAATTGTGTTATACCCACATGATGCGTAACGTAATTAAAAATACGAATTATCTGCAACCTAATTTACTATCGTTCCATTTTTAAACAGTCGAGACTTCGACCTGTGAATCCTGTAATAGTGAATCCGAGTATATCATTTGGCAGATTTGCTAATTCTCTAAAATTAGTTTACTCGTAATTAGCTGAATAATATAAAAGTGGGCTAAGTCTGAGAACTTGCGTGTATGGTGATTGAAGCAATATGTTCAGACTCTCTCAAGACACTCTCAAGAAGTCCGCGTGAGGTCTTCGTATGGAAACAGAACTCAGGATAGCAAGGTACAATTTACATCACCAATCATTCATACTAAACTTAATGAAAATTTGATTTAACTTGACACTAGGCCATGTCATGTTTATAAAATTGAGTTAGAATAGTAGCAAATGGCTAGGCTGGGTGGCACCATCTTAATTAACTAATGTTAACAAACGCCAAAAGTCTGTCAAATTCCATACAAAAACACCGATATTTATAGTTACGGTTAAACTTAACTGCTACTTAGGCTAAGTGTGCAAATTGTAGTAAGTCAAAATTGAAAAAAATGGTCACTGGTTCAAATAGTGGAAAAGACAAAGCGGCGCAAACACCACTATTCATCCGCATTTAGCCGACAGCAAAGACATTAAAATTAAATTTGGTTTGAGCCATCCATCGTTACCCCTGGACTATAAAACATCCCCTGTCGTTGATCGTTGAACAATTTGCGAGCACTTAGAAGCCTCGCCGTGGCATTTACACCGTGCGACTTTGTTAACTTTGTTTAAAGCCCATTCTGAGACGTCGTCTAACTTAAGCATGACTAGTTTAAGACCCAGTTTCCACCAAGTTTGTTGAATAACTAATCAGATTCCGTTCAGATCAAATGAAATTGACAGAATGAAATCTAATAATAATTGGATATACTTTCAGTAACAGGCCTTGGTAGACCGGCGATCTGGTAAAGGTCAAGAGTACAACTACAAGGTAGGAGAACCTAAATGCGAGCAGCGCAGGACCGATCGTTATGGAAATCTTTGGGAGAGGCCTTTATCCAGCAGTGAACGGCATTAGATTATAAAATTAGTCAACGCTAAATCTAGTACTTGGGTAATTTCTTTCTTTCTGGAAAATACGCGACTATTCCCACCTCTCGTTCCCAGCACTGCAACTCCTGTGTAGCCAGGTTCTACAGCTCCTGTGTAGCCATAAAAACCCAACCAATGGAGGTCAAGTTTGTCTCGGGAGAAAGTTAAACTGTCGTTGGACCATTTCTTCTAGAAGGTTTAGATTCATTAACAAGTTTAGAAATTGATTTATAGACGTATCAATTAATTTGTATAGATAAACGAAAAGCTAGAAACTAGCAACTATTCTAACCAAAAGATTGTAGCTTCGTGCACAACTGATATCACTTCAAAAATTACCTATAACTCACACTCTTATCGCTGAACAATCGTGCAGTGTAAACGCCTCCACTCCACGTATCCGTTTCGATAATCGAATGACTTCTCGCATCTATACGAGTTAACGTCGCGATTTACACGCGCGGGCGCACCGATGCGCGAAGGATTCGTTTAAAATGTGCGCTAAGCGACGCCAGCTGGCGGGGAATTGCGGCCAATTTGCATCTGTTAGTTTAGTTTAGTTAAAAAAGATAACCCTGGTTTGATGGTTCAAGAGGAATTTTATTTTATTTTAGACGTTTCGTGATGTTGATAACATTAGATTTCACTGAATGGGATTAAAATATAGACCAAAACTAAAAATCCGGTGAAGTTATTTTTGAAATCCATCAAGAAATGGCTAAGAAATTAATTATTTAAATTACCTCCATATTTTCGCGTGGAACTTTTGTATTTGCTCTACAAATACAAAAGTTCCACGCGAAAATATTTTATGATTCTTTGACAATTATTATTAGTTTTACTTATATTTTCAAGATTTATTAAAAGAACAAAAAATTGGAAACTTGTTCCGATTTAACAAAATATCTTACAGAAGATACATCTTATACAGTGTGTCCGGGCATGTAGTGATCAAACTTTAAGGGCGTAATCTATGGACAATTTTATCGATGAAAATACTTCGAATTTGGGGCTTTACCCATTTCTCGCAAAATTACTAGGATTTAAGTTTTGAATTTTAAGTTTTCACCTCTTCCTTCAAAAACAAGTGATAGCGTGGGTAGCTTAACACTAATAAGCAAAAAATTTATATCATGCGATAGCCAATAAAATTATCTATTAGCAGAAGTAGAAAACAGATACAAGTTTCTTACATTTTAAGGGTGTAAGAATGGATTTAATAAGAAAAACCGCTGGGAAGGGGTATCTTTGTTCAACAATTACGTCGAAACTAATAGACGTAGACTAAAAAATTTACATTCGTTTTGTAGAATGGTTCAAATACTAATAATACAATGCAAATAAAACATACCTTAACGACCTGGTTTTTCTTGTGTTGGGAAATAACTGAAAAATATGTGAAAAAAATCATGTTTATTTCTAATTAAATCCATTCTTACACCCTTAAAATGTATGAAATTTGTATCTGTTTTCTACTTCTACTAATAGATAATTTTATTGGCTATCGCATGATATAAAGTTTTTGCTTATTAATGTTAAACTACCCACGCTATCACTTGTTTTTGAAGGAAGAGGTGAAAACTTAAAATTAAAAACTTAAATCCTTGTAAATATGCGAGAAATGGGTCAAGCCCCAAATTTAAAGTATATTCACCGATAAAATTGTCCATAGATTACGCCCTTAAAGTTTGATCACTACATGTCCGGACACACTGTATAACTGTACAAACAGCACCGTTATCCACGAACATTACCTAACCTAATAATGGACGGTACTGAAAGATTTTTCACTACAATTTTGAAACCTATGCATATTTAATTATCTTCTAACATGCATCTTCACGTGTAAACTACAAGACGGTTTTTGATGAAACTTGACAATTTTTATCGAAAATTGTGAAATATGAAATGCGCCTTTACGGTACGTACGAAATTCATATAAAGTAGATTGTTTATTCTAACTGCAGCAGCGCACAGTAAATAACCCGTTCGAGCTACTCGATCATGCTCCCCCGGAAACCGAACCCGGGACTAATATGTAGACAAACAAGCTAATATTTGAACACTCGTGCGGGAAGTGGTTTGACGATTGATACAATTTGTTGTTACATTTGTAGTGTTTTAATGCACAATACAGGAGCTACAAGGGCTTTCGGTTCAAATGATTATGTAAAGACAACCCTGAAAATTGGAAATAAACCTTTCTTTCATCATCATCAAAAATGGGACTATTCCCACCTGTCGTTCCCACCACTGCAACTCCTGTGTAGCCAGGATCTACAGCTTGACCGCCACAAAAACCCAACCAATGAAGGTCAAGTTTGTCCCGGGGGAAAGTTAACTGTCATTGGACCCGCAACGAAATTAATCAGAAGAACATAGGAGGAGTTCGAAATTAAGGTTCGACTTCCCTCCATTTCATCATCATCAGTCATTTAGTCTTAGGAACACATTCGTTTCAGCCAAATGACGTCCACTGCTGGACAAAGGCCTCCTCCAAGGTTTTTTCACAATGAACGGTCTTGCGCTGCCCGCATCCAGGTTCTTCCCGCGACCTTTACCAGGCCTTTAGGAGGCCTGCCCACGCTACGTCTTCCAGCCCGTGGTCGCCACTCGAGAACTCATGATCATGACTCTCTAATTTCCATTTCCAATCGAAACATTTGGGCTACACTGTGTACAGACGGGTGGCGATGTTCGCATATTTATCCCTAAGTCGCCTTTTACGACATCCACAAGTAGAGTAATTTTTTAACCACCTGCTTCAGCCGCAGAGGTCCCGGGTTTGATTTCCAGTGGGGGCAGATTTTTCTGTTCGGTTTGGTTGATGATAGGACTTTTTCTAAGTCTGCCTGGCTAGCTACCACCATCTTACCTAAGTCTGTCGCCATAACAACAATGTTAACAGCATTGTTGTGTTCCGGCAGTTGAGGTAAGATAGCCATCAGGTGAAATACAGGCTAAGAGCTTCCTCGTAGTGGATAAAAAAAAGTTCTTATAATTGCTCATTCATAATAATTTAATAATAATACTGCATGACGACTAAATGTTTGCATATCGCTATGTCGATGAAACATGTTGTTCTCGTAACAAGATAATAACTGAAATGTACCATGTTTTATGCAAATAAATAATTTGAATTTGAAACCACATGGCCTACGTTTTAAAAAAGTAAACAAAACTGCTGAGCAATTGAAATGATCCCTAATTAAGAGCTTGACCGCATTTTTAACTATAATTATGCCAACATGAGCCGTCGCGTTGTATTGTCCGAGAGACACCGATAGCACTTTAGGGGAATGTTACAGGACACTGTCCGAGGGACCCCAGAGCCTTTAGGACTTTACGATGCTCTGCTAATTGGGGGTCCGTAGTTTTATGGGTCCAATCCATAGATTAGAGATTCGTTAAGATCATTATCGTCTGTGCTGGCGACTTCGGACGGAATTATTTCAGAGTGGGGGCACTTTAATTAGTTAAGATTAGATTGCTTCAAGACCAATTCAAAGAGGAGACCAAGTAACTCATTCATTGTGGACTGTTTGTGAGCAATGTCATTTGTCCCCTACCTCCCTCATTATGGAATCATGAACGATTTTGAAACGGTAAATGGCAAAGATCAGAATCAGCAATCCGGTGATGACGATGGTTCAGTGTAGGATCATAAAATCAAAATCAAAAATATTTTATTCAATTTAGACCACTAGTGGCATGTATGAACGTCAAAATACAGTGTGAGTCACGTTAAAGTGTACATATGAATATAGTTGAAACTAGACCTATTTTTATCGACAAAAAAGAGGTCAAAAAATTTTTGAGATTTTTTAAAAAAATTTTTGGAATTTTTTTTCTTCAAATTACTTATTGTAAAGAAAACGTAATAACTTATAAACTAAGCCATATATCCTGATAAAATAAAAACAGTAATAATGCTAAATAACAGGCGATACTAAAAAAATACATAAAATACACAAAAAATGCCAACAAATAATAAAAAATGATACTTTTTGAAAAAAATCTGCTTAAAAATTCGTGTTTTTTTGGTTATTTTATAAATTTCTCCGAAAAATGCCCCTATAATCGGCGGATTTTTTTCAAAAAGTATAATTTTTTATTATTTGTTGGCCTTTTTTGTGTATTTTATGTATTTTTTTAGTATTGCCTGTTATTTAGCATTGTTACTGTTTTTATTGTATCAAGATATACCGCTTAGTTTAAAAGTTATTATGTTTTCTTTACCATAAGTAATTGGAAGAAAAAAAAATCTATAAAAAATAAAAAAAAATCTCAAAAATTTTTTGACCTCTTTTTTGTCGATAAAAATAGGTCTAGTTTCATCTATTTATTTTGATATGTACACTTTAACGTGACTCACACTGTATAGTAAATAAAAAACATAACCCTCCTTCTGGCGCAGTCGGGTAAAAAAGGTAGCCCTTAAAACACTTTACATGGTCTCCTTATATTTTGGGCCCTACCAGCGCTTCGAGACAACATTAGAAACTTTGTTCAGGACATGCTGAATTTGCCTTGTCTGTTCTCTAACTTTTAGAACGTTTTATAGTCATCTGTCTTAAAACATGCTGTGTGGCAGTCCTTGTTTGCTCTTGCATTAAAAAACTAACTTTCAAAACAATCAAATCAACCAAAAAGCCCTACAAAAAACTTGTAATTCCGATACTTTACGACAAAAAATCACCATAATCGAATAGAATCACGGATAATGTTTGCATGCATCATTAGATCCTACAGCGTGGATTCTAGACAGTCATTTGTAAGAAAAAATAATTCAATTGCTATAACTTTTCTTATTACAAACCCAACCTTAATAACTGCGTGATAGAGTGGCAAATAAATAGGAAAAAATATAGGGAGATAACAATGAAAACCATAGAGCATTAGTCTATGAACCGTGGAGGATCGGAGGGGAAAGTTTATGGCGTTATTGAGACGCGTGGATTAGCAACAATTTGTGTGTATCAATATCGACAGGACGCCTTTTAGCGTCCTTTATGTTAGCCATGGCTTCTACCCGCTACCACACGGTAATATGTACCTACTTATGATATTATTACCGTCCCGCTACTCAGCGTGGATTTTACTCTGTCACAGAAAATCTCTATGATAATTTTAATTTTCAGCTTAACGAAATGTCAGGGGACCATTTTACAATTCCTTTGTATCAACTTCAAGAATCAGTCATTTATGACTATGTATTAATTTCTAGAATATGTAACTAATTAACTAGACTAAACCTAAAAGACTTCCGTTGTTGGAAAAGTAAGTTAAGTACTTGTTTACCTACTGAGGTAGATCATACAACGGTTTTAAAAGCTTCAACCAATACTTTTACAATATTGTTATGAAGTGAAAAATTTCAGTTAGAGCCTATTTAGGAAAAGGCGTATTTCAGTTACGGAGATTATGCACTCTCCCTAACTTTTTCTTTTTTTTTTCAAACCTTTTCGAAACCTAAAATATCAATAGATAAAGAAAAAATATTCTATGGCTCTACGTAATCCTCTTTGCTAAAAACCTCCACTTTCTAAAAAAATTGTAACTTCGTCTACCATCAAACGTGACAACTTCACAACCACGTCACCCGAGACAAGTCCAAGTTTACACCTTCCAAAAGCTGATAATACATATAAATTAAAACTATAAATACACATTAATCCTATATCCCTTTTTTAATCTTATGTACCAGATCTACAAATTATTTGTTTGTGTCGTTCTTTACTGTGATTGTCTCGCATTGTTTTAGGTTGTGTTACTAACAAAAAAAAAACTCAATGAAGCATGGAATAAATAAATTACCACCGGGCAATCTTCAAATTTCACTGTCCACCGTGTCTCATTAAACACTCGACATTGGCGAAACCAGTGTGCTTCAAATACGCACCATTAAAGCCATTAACCCATTTAGCCCTACCGTACCCTATGTGGTACGGTATCTTTTTGAAAATATTTCGAAGTACCAAACTGTTGTTAATTTGTAAAAATGATTGTGACGGTAAGCTTAAAGTGATTACTTTACATAAAAATATTTTAAAATATGTTTTAACAAGTGGTTTCGGAAATATTTATGAAATTCCTCGACAGAAAACCAAAAAAAATATTTACAATGTATTTAAGAAGGTATAATTTCTTATTACTCATGGTAAATTATATTATTTATCAATTTTATTTTAAAAATAGAGTACAATAGATATCATGACTACAAAAAAAATATTATTCCGATTATTTTTATACGGTTTATTCCATTCTAAAATAGGTGTACCGTATAAGGTACAGTAGGTCTATGCATGAGCAAATCATGCTAAAAAATATAATTAATATTTATTATTTTTATTTGTTTTAGGCTATTGATGCTTCACTATATTGCCACAACTCATGAAAAATTTGATAATTTCAGCAAACATAAAGCAGTCTTGGTATTTTTCTACTGCTGTCTTATCAGATGACCGCTAATGATGATCAGATTGACGAAGATTTAGGCGATAAAGATATTGTCAATGTAAATAATAACCCTCAGAGTTTTCTTCGATGGATTTGCTAAATTTCCATCATCGTGTTGCTAAATGCGATTATGGATAGCACTAAACGTAACAAATCAGAAGAAGCCAGGTCTTCTTCAGCTATCCTCACTAACTTAGGAGAAGGTAGGAAAAAAGAACCAAATGTGGTTAGTATCACAGAAAACGTCTTACAAGATATGCCAAGTGTGATACTAGTGATCATGTGATTTTATTTTTATTTTATATCATACAAAAATAAATAAAAATCTTCTTTGAACAACAACTATGTTTTGCTTGCTTATAGACCTACTGTACCCTATATGGTACGGGCTCCCCACGGCCCCCTATTTATGGATTATTTTTTTAAATATTTTTTTCATGATTTTTAGGCTTCCCTTTGTAAGTTTTTGCTGAAAAAACGATATTTATTTACAAAAATAATTATCGGTCTAAATGGGTTAAACAGAATAATAATAATAATAAGCTGATAATCCACAATGAAGGCAGCCTGCATCATTCTGACCGTCCTCATAGTGGTCGCCATTATGGCGGTCTGCATCATGGTGAAGTTCGCCACAGAAATCACCGTGCAAGAGAAGAAACGGGAATACATGTCCGGAGGAGGGGTCTACTCTTTCGCCAAGTCCATGGGAGTGATATCCTTGACTGATAACTCCTCACAATCCATGTCAGAACGGTTCCCATACGTAGCTGCTATAACCAGGAATTCATCTTCGACTTGGTCGTTCTCTTGCTTTGCCAGCGTTATTCTAATCAAGTGGGTGGTCACGTCAGCACATTGCAGAAGGTATGGGTCGACACATAGAGTCTTAGTGTACTATGATTTCGTCAGAAACTACACTCACACTTACCCTATATTGTTCTGGCGGCTACACGAGAAGTTTAACGCCAGTCATCCGACTCCAAAATACGATATTGCGATCGCGAAATTGAATGTGGATTTCTATCCATTCACAATGAAGCCTTCTGTGTTTGATGACAAGGGAGTCAAAGAAGCAGAAGCTAGCGTGTGGAAGACTGTATCTACAATGGATAAGAAGATGTATTTGACGAATGATTTCGATAAATTTGAGGTGGCTGTGGTGTCGCAAACGCGATGTTTTGAGAGCTACGGCGTGGAGTTGGATGAGACGTTGATTTGTGTGGACTTATCAGACTACGAGGACTGTTTTATACACGAATTCGGGCCGATATACTCTGGAGACAAAGTCGTGGGAGTACTAGCAGTGAAACCAAGGGATTGTGATGTTAAATTGGCTATTTTCACGAATGTCTCTCACTATTCCAACTGGATATTACGGTCGACCCACACGACGTATTACGGGTGATGTTTTGTAAGTTTTTAATGTGTTTATTTATTTATTACACACATTTAGCTACTGTTTTTATTAAATTATTTTTACACTTTATTTTGCGCTCTTTTATTAATACATTCCATTCCAACCATACTAATAGTAGTAATTAAACAAATATTACGTGCATGCACACTGCTTATTAAATAGGTGTGCACATTTTTCTATGGGATCGAACCCCCGCTAGATTATGCAATGTTTTAGGTAGTTTTTAGTTTGAATCTCAAATTGATTGATCTATTTGCATTTGCACTAAGAATTAACACACATGGTATTTTAATAAAATTGGCATCTACCTACCAGCGACTCTACACAATATTCGTGATCAATTTATCGTGAATTCCTAATTAATATTTTCTAAATTAAGTGAGCGTCTCATACCCTACAGTAGCTTACTGCATCAATCGATACAATTAAACTTCTCAATAAAATTATTATAATAAGACTAATAGATGACCGCGCTGCTCGACGTCAATGTTGAAAATCGGCTTAGCGGCTCAGTGGCTACATTAACGTATTGGAGTGGCTGTCTTACACAAGCTATATAGTTCTGGATGTGGTATAGTTAGTTAGAAAGAGGACGATATCAAAAAATATTTATTCTTTTTTTACGTATATTTGCAGTTATGAACGTCAAAGATAATTTAAAAAAAGGTAAAGCCTTAATAGGCACTTTAATTAAATACATGTTTCTTTTGGGCCCTATATTCAGTGCTGTGGCAAGTGCTGAGAAGAAATGCCAGAACAAAATATTAGTTAGCCTTTTTCGGGAGCCTCGAAGTCATCGAACCCCCGAACGAGACAATTCGAATAACCCTCGAAAACAGCTTGTGTAGACATGACTCAGAAGCAGAAGCGAGATGGGTCTGTAATTCTTCAGTAAGATGTTATGATCTCCTTTCTTGAAGAAGAGCACACCACGCTTCTTTTCCATGCCTCTGGCATTATACTCTTGAGCAAGACGGAGCTAAAGAGCTTCGCCTCTCAACTTTTCAAGTCACTTCTAGTAAGTTTAGACAAAAGGACAAAAGTGACCCTTCGAAATATTAGCAATATTTGTGCAGACTTGTGACTCTCACGCATCTAAGTGAATGCTTTGTCGAAATCTTTAGTTTGTCTAGGGGACTGACATAAAGAGGGAGGAGTTCTGCCCTTACTTCTGCCTGTCGTCTTAATTTTTTAAGATTTTGGGTTTGATAATTTATATTGTAACCTTACCTATCTTTGTAAGCGTTACCTAAAGCACGAAGAAAACTGCAAACATGCAACCGATAGCAAACAGTTTTCGGGTCATGTCTTTCACCTTGGTTTAAAAAAATGTTTAGGCAATTGTTCACCAAAAAAAAATACAAACAGAAAAATTGATAAAAATAATAATCTTTACTGCGCTCTACACGAAATTTATCTTTACTGCACTTTACACGAGATAAATAATAGTTATAGAAAATTGAATCAGCACAATTTTGGCGGTCTTATCGCTAGGAAGAAATCTTTACAATCACTTCCAAGGAAAAAAATATTTACTTCATGAAAAAGACATTACCGCAATAAATAAATTCTTAGCACTATTTTTTTTTTGCGTTAAGAGTCGCAACTCAAACTAATTTGAAAATTATAAATAAGTAACTTGAAAAAATCGAACTGCCTAAGGCGGAAATTGAACCCACGACAACTGGAAGGCAGAAGGTCGTGGGTTCAATTCCCGCCTTAGGCAGTTCGATTTTTTCAATTTATTTATAATTTTCAAAGAAATTCTTATTCTTATTCTTACTACATAGAGATTAATTGAGTATTTTAATTTTAAATTGTTATTTCGTGACGTAGGTCTTGGACCTCAAAATTTTCGTCCAAATAGCCCCTTGTAAGAATCGACCCCTAGAATTTGATATATAACTTTGGTTATCAACATCTAAACTAACTTCAATCATACAATAAATTATCCAGATACTATCAAATGAGAATCTATTGGAAGTTCGAAGACAATCGAGTCGTTTGCCATAAATTTTGTCTTCCCTATCCTTTTATGGACCAGAGACATGATGGCAAGGGTCCGTGGATGGATGGACCCCTGTGGTTGAGTATCTTTCTTTATATTTCTTAGAAATTTATTATTTATTTATTTATTATTCATTATTGAGCAATTACATATTTAAATGTTATTAAGTCTTGAATACTGTCAACTAGCTTTCCGCCCGCGGCTTCGCCCGCGTGTAATTTTGTCTGTCACAGGAAAAGGTTATCGCGCGCGTCCCTGTTTCAAAAACCGAGATAAAAACTATCCTATGTCCTTTCACGGGACTTATACTATCTCTATGCCAAATTTCATCAATATCGGTTCTGTGGTTTAGGCGTGAAAGCGAGACAGACAGACAGACAGATACAGACAGAGTTACTTTCGCATTTATAATATTAGTATACATTTATTAAAGAAAACTCTGCAATGATCTATTCTTGTCTTCAGAGACAAATCAAAGAGTTTTTTTGCCTATGAAAAGTTATGGAACGAGTTAATTATTTCTAAAAAATACACCATAATGAATGTTCATTCAGAGCTCCAAGTTATCATTTTGATAAGTTCCCGGAAAAAAACCTACTATAATAGGTATACTTATTTTTTGTGACTTAATAAGCTGTCATTCAACTAGATTTTACCAACATTTTTCCAAATTGGTGTCTAGATGTCGACATGTATAAAACGTTGTTTTATTTTATTTTATTCAATAAGTACAACAGGTTACAGTCATTCACATATCAAAATAAATAAACAAAATGAACAGTGTCTAGACTCCAATCTACAAGTAGCGTACATTTAAGTTACGATGATTTTATTTACGTTGCACAAATAATTAATAAACACGTCATACAAAATGCTCAAAAGACACAACCCTATAAACTGTTAAAGTCTAACTGCACAAAATAACTAATTTTGTGACTATATACAAAAATCTGAGATGGTCCAAATCCCATAAACATCCAACAAACAATGTACAGACATTAAACTTTAACAATAAACAAAGTTGAAACAGCACTTTATCAAAGTAATGCAATTTGAAAAATCCCAACAACAATTAATTTTCCAATTAAATAAAGCACTTAACGCAATCGAAACAAAAGCGATAACGTCACTTTGGCGATTGCACATTTCATAAACAAGAATTTGGCCCTTTGGCGGGATAATGGCGGCCACCCCAACGTTTTTGCTACATAAAATTATTCATAACTTGCGAACTGTCCTCACGAGAGGGTGGGGACTCAGTTGCGGCGAGAATAGACAAGGCGAGAGTAAATAGGCACTTACAGGGCAGATATGTACCATCCTAGACTGCATCTCACTTAACACCAGGTGCGATTGCGGTCAAATAGCTGCCTTGTCTAGCGTAAAAAAAAAGAATCGGTAACTACAGTTTTATACAACTCGGTTGAGTTTACTGCGTACCTGGCGGCCGTAACGTCACATCGCTCGACACATCGCTCTGGTACGGACTACGGATGGAGCAAACGCGGGGAGGTCTGGTGGGAGACAGTCACATTCCAGTGAGTGTGCGTTAGCTCGATTGGGTTATAAGCATAGCTGGGCACCGTTAATCAAATAGTTAACTTCGTTAATCGTTAAACCGTTAATAAAAAAATTAACTTCGTTAAACGTTAAAACGTTACATTTCGCAAGTTAACGTTAATCGTTAATCCGAATAATAACACATGATAATAAAACGAAAAAAAAATAATATGTTCAAATAATTTCGAAAGCTTGTATCGCGCATGGAATTTATTCCTCTTTTATGTTTGCGCTACAAGCTTTCGAAATTATTTGAACCTTGCACAACTACAATTATTTTTTTCGTTTTAGTACAACTGCATTTCAGAATAAAAGCTTGTTAGGGTTCCGTAGCCAAATGGCAAAAAACGGAACCCTTATACTAGATTCGTCATATCTGTCTGTCCGTCTGTCCGTATGTCACAGCCATTTTTTTCCGAAACTATAATAGCTATACTGTTGAAACTCGGTAGGTAGATGTATTCTGTGAACCGCATTAAAATTTTGATGCAAAAATAAAAAATAATAATAAATATTGGGGGCTTCCCATACTTAGAACTGAAACTCAAAAATTTTTTTTTCATCAAACAATACGTGTGGGGTATCTATGGATAGGTCTTCAAAAATGATATCGAGGATTCTAAATTATTTTTTTTCTAAACCGAATAGTTTGCATGACAGACGCTTCCAAAGTGGAAAAAAGTAGGTCCCCCCCCCTCTAACTTCTAAAATAAGAAAATGAAAACTACATTACTATAAAAACTACCAACGAAAATTGTTTTGAACGAGATCTAGTAAGTAGTTTTTTTTTAATACCTCGTAAATCGTAAACCGCTTATTACCGCGTAATCTTTCATACAAATAACTTAAATTAAAAAAATAATAATTTTAATTTCATAAATCAATGGTACGGAACCCTTTGTGCGTGAGTCCGATACGCACTTTTTTTTTAAAGATTTTTAATTATTATAATTTTATTTTACACTTTTTAGTAGCATCTCAATCTCAGAGCCTTGGTTCAATTACAATGCAATTTAGCACTAAAGTGCTCGAAAAGACAAATCCAGCAAACCCAAACTCGATAAGTTTCCACCGTTTCGTTTTGGAATTCCTATGGCCACCTCCTGACTCCATCATCAGGACCCTGGACATCATCTAGTACTAAAGTGCTCGAAAAGACAAATCCAACGAACCCAAATTCGATGCGATGAAGCCGTTTCATTTAGGAGTTCCTATGGCCACCTCATGACTCCATCATCAGACCAGCTCAATGGTACCTAAACTTTGCATCGTCATCGTACTTACATAAGTATACCAAATTTCAGCTCAATAGGTTGAGGAAAACTGGTCTTAATATCATTTGCAAGAGTTGTCCCACACATACTAACAAGTGTCGTTAGTGATCTGGTTACGAAAACTGTTGTTTTGGGTTCTGGAAGTTCTGGAAGCCCGAACGTACTTGTCAGAACGCGTTTTTCTAGAGTTTTTCAGCGTGCCTGCTGTATCTTTTTGGTAAATAGTAGGTACTGGATTAACGATTAACGGACTTAGGATAATTTAACGGAAGTTAACGAGTCCGTTAACATTTTTTAAAGTTAACTTAAAAGTTAATCCGTTAATAGAAATGTTAACTTCGTTAATTAACGATTAACGGATTAACGAGTTAATGCCCAGCTATGGTTATAGGTGCTTAACAAGATTTTATTCGATGCAAGATGAATAAGCTACTGCCGTAAGCAGGGTACTCACCTGCCATGTAGCACGTAACCTAAAATGTAACGTATCCAACCTTCAAATGAGTACGGTTCGTCCACGGTCATCGCGTACCTACAGTAGGCGCGCGAGTTCATGTACATCCTGAGGAATGCGGTAGTGCTGCTACCTAACTAATTATGCTAATGTCGATATCGATAATTATTAACAATTAAGTAGGTCAACCTTATTTATTCCATATTTTTTGCAACTTATAAATAAGTAAGTATAAGTAAATAAGTAAGTAAGTAACTGTAGCTGCGTTTCACATTTTTAATAGATTAGCATTCTATGTAGTAATACCTACTTAAGGTGTCCTTAATTTAGGAAAGCCTTAATATCGCCGCTACTGAGGACTCACCCTCTACCCCAGCGTAGACTGAGGGTACAATGAAGCGCATCGGATGCAGCCATGCGAGGGTCATCCGACGCGCAGATACATTTAGATGCTATCGCAAGTAAGTTGTAAAACTTGCGAGCTATTTGCGATACAATAAAGTAGATTGGGAGTTGGCAATCTCGTTTTATTTATCTGAGAGATTTATTGAAGTTTTTGCAGGCATTTGTGGATGCAAAGTGGAGTTAAGAATTCTTTTTCATAATCAATTTTAAACTTTTGCGTTGCATAATTGAATGAGTTATTTGGGAAAACATGTTTTTAAGTTTTTTTAGAAAGACGAGCCAATTTATAAACTAATTAATTATCTCACTGTTAAGTGGTTACTAAGTACGATGTAATAGAGTTTTTTAAAACCTTTTCAATATCTTAGACGTCGTCTCGTTCCCCAAAAGAAATTTAACAAAAACAAATGCATTGAATTATAACGGCATTCACCTGAATTTGTACAACATTGTATTTCATAACAACAAAGTCTAAATTATTTTAAAATAAAATTCAATGTAAAGTTGAGCTTGTACGCTCGCGCCGCAAATTTACCGCAGTGAGAAAATGCTAAAAAGTTTCTGTAAGGCGCCAGCATAAATCTGTGTTATAATTTATTGCCAATCCATTTCAAGTTTTAATGTTATCAGTGGCAACTCTACTGATTATGAAACAGCTGGAAGGAGATTTCACATGGATTATGTCATCATAGTTATCGCATTATCGATTTTTGATAATGTTCACGGTTAAATGTGTAGATAAAAAAATGAACTGAACTGACTCATTAAAACATTTCACTCTTGTTTTTAATTAACCGACAATGAACAAAGATTTTTATTGGGGGTAATGAATGTGGCGTGGGTGGTGGAATTAAGCTTTCGCAGCATTGCTATAGTCGCAGCCACACCCTAAGATTTAATGGCGCCAAAATTAATGTTTATTACGGTTGGTAAACTAACCGCGACCGCAGTGCTGTCTTGCATACTTAATTTAAATTTAATTAGATGTTAAGTTTTTTTAGGGTCCTACCTACAGAAAATAACAATGAAGTAGGTAAGTAGTAGCTTAATAAACATGTGCCTATTCTGGCATCGGGATACAGCACCATACGGCAGAGTCTTAATAAAAAAGGTATTATCTTCCAGTAGTTCCAGTCGACCTCTCGTGTTTTTTTTTTTCGATCTGGAAATTTATGCACGTAGGTACCTAGTACCTACCTATTTTATGATTTTTGATTAATATTTAAAAATAATGTCAATGCATACAATAATAACAGATATTTAAAGGTTTAGAGAACTAATTTATTTTGTTCAGGTATTTAAAGCGTAGGCACTACTTAAGTAGGCCGTATTGCAACGACAATCTAATAATTGGCTTTCCTATCCTAACACAGCTTAGCGATTAGCGACTGTCCTACGCTAAACCTTGTGGATTCTTATTCGATTCAAGACAACCGGTGACAAGTCACCATAAATGGCATTGCCACCGTTCAACCTGCATAACTAACAAGATACATGCAGTAACAATCAAATTGTAGACTTACTGAGAAAACAGAAATAACTATGAGTCAAAGTTTGCTCCCATTTTGCGCGAAAACGCGGCAATACGATGAATCAGCAGCAAAAATCAATACTGGACGCTTAATTCTTATTCTAGTGTACGCTCTGCTAGTCAGACTGGATTGACCAGTATTATACTAAATTCCTAAGCCTAAAATTTTAATTAACTTTAGTAATTTTCATTGGAATTAAGAGCGTTGTCACATTTTTCATGCAGAAATCGAGAATTTGGCAGATTTCGAAATGATTTTAGTCATATAATTTATTGTTATAGCTTCTTTTGACTTATATCATCGTAATTATCATACGTTTTTACGGAATGTCTATTGACAAAATCTCGTTCAAATTGGATTTTTGCCTACGAAAACAGCGAATTTCGAAAGCCCGATTTCCAGGTAACTCGCGAAGGCACAACTTTGAACTAATATTACAACAAATTTATTTCTACGCTTACGATGTTTAGTTACGAGCTCTTTGATGGACACAGAAATTATAGATAACGTTTAAAAAATATTTCATTCTATTTATTTAACCTATCCATATTTATGTGCGGAAACGTCACAAAATCAGAATAAATTTTTAATTTTTCCATCCCGCATCATAAAAACTAAAAAGTCAAAAGTAAAATTTAAATAGTAAATATTTTTCATAAACAAGCTTTTGATGCTGTAAAAAGAACAAAATAAAACATAAATTCTTTCAAACCCATCAACTTATTACTTTACTCAATTTAAAGATTATAAACTTGTCGCGGGATTTACTAGTGTAAAAAATACATTAATTACGTAACTTGATTTTGCTAAAAGTCTGATCTGAGAAAAAATCAAATAGGTAAATTATACATTATTTCTTTATTATTATGTATGATGTACTGTCTTAGGTACGATACAACGACGGATTAAGATCGTTTAGTCGACGCAGCGTTGAAATTGTACAGATAAATGCAGTTTGCGCACTCACTACGCGACGTCAAGCAATAAAAACCTAAAATTCGAACGCCAACTTTTTGCTACAACGCTCTTAAAGTTAAATAAAGTTTAAAGTGTGGTCTCAAAATTAAAATTAACACTGACGTGAACATAGCAGCAGGTAACTCACTGCAGCTGCCATTGTGAATCGATAGAGGGCGCAGTTGTACTCGTGATGTTGTTACATACCGTATGGGCGTGTGAGTGCTTGTGCAAAAAAATTAGTGTTTTGTGATGTTTACGCGTTAATGGAACACAAAAACGGTGAGTACAGAGACTTAACACCCCAACTCATCACATACAATGTTTACAACCCTGTGAACATTACAGAAAACGCGTAGGAAATGAGAAATCTTACATCTGTGCGATCAGATGTATAACCCGACCGAATTTAGGTCGTCTCATTAGCGGTGCACTTCCTACTGTTCCCGTTCTCCGTGATTCGGCCGGGTTGCACTCCCGCCATCTTGTAGGAGCCTTTCAGGATTTCGTATAAATATATCGATCGCAAGCTTTCTGTAACCTAATTCTATCGTTATTCTTGTTCCTCGTGAACTGTAGCATCATTAGACAATTCCTAATTATTAACTCGTGTAGGCGTCATCAGCGTAATAGATAATTTTTGCTTTGTTGACATTAGTGCTTTAGCAATCGTCTGAAAAACTTGGGATTTCCTTACATTTCTATGGGCGGAAGTCCCGAGCGAGTCGGGTAGGGTGCCCTGCCCACGTAAGAATTCTTTCGGGTATAATTTTCGTTCTAATGAGTTCCCCTGTTAACTTTTTTGGCCTTGTCTTGCGCCTACATAATTTGTATGACATCACAAATTTTAAATAGAACTGTGAAAGAATGGCCTTTTTCACGTTAGTTTGCGCTACAATTGGCTTGTTAGAAAAACATGTTATCGTAAAAAAATTCTCAGTGTAAACATTGAAACCAATAAATTAGTCTGGCCTGGTGTATACTTATAACAAATACCTACTTACTTATTAGGTTTGTCAGAGTGTTGACCCATTATCTTAATGGCATATCTTCTGTACATAATTTAATTATTAATAGATGCACTGGAATTATTATCAATGTTAGGCATTGACCTTTCTTGGTAATTTTGTTTCAATGTTCAACGTTGCATCAATCTTACTCAGTTTAAGTTAATAAAATTATTAAATTTTACACAAACATATTCTTTACTTAATCTGTCTAGATTTATCAATATTATGTCTTTAATTCACAATATAAAAAATTAAACTACAATTTAATGTTTGCATTATTATTATCCCATTACTTTTGATACAACTTAGCAATATTAATCCGTCTTCTTTTGTTTTGTCATACATTATTAAAAGCTGTGTTAGGGTTTGATGACAGTTCTCAATCAATAATTAATCCATGTCCTTAATTTCTTTTTTTCAACGCCATTTTAAAATTAATTATCTATTTGAAATAACTATCTTAGGAATGTTGTTGATTTAATTTACTAATTTATAAAAATAACAATTATGAGACAACATACAATAGTGACCGCTATGGACTTATTTATTTATTTATCAACAATAATTATACGGGTAATATTCATTGAATAAAACGGGAAAATGTTTTATCACTAAACAATTATACAATGCATTAATGTTTATCAATCAACTCATTGTGTTAATGAGGATAACCAATTTCCTGTCCATTAATGTTATTTTGTGGTCTTTATTGGATATTATAGAATTAATTAAATTATTTCATTATTGACTCTGGTAGAGCAAGTATAATGTATTTGGGACCTATTTAGGTGCCCTGTTAAGGACCTAAAATAAGTTAATTAATGTTATTGATATTTTGTATTTGTTTTTTTCTACAATCAATACTATATGATCTTATCTTATCTTATCTTGCCAACTGCCATAGATGTTTCCCTTGTTCTCCTAAATGTGACACGACCAGGATACGAACCCGGGGCACAATATATTCACCGCGGCACGTAACATGTTATTCAACGCGCCACATAATACTACAAGTATTACAAGCATAACAACATGTACGCTTAAATGCCTATACTGTCGAAAAATAAACCAGTTTTGTAATCGGCATCCTGTGCCGATTTCGGATCCTGCTCGGCCTGCGTTGAATAATTTTAGCAATTTAATACGTCCTTTTGGATGCCCCGTTAGCCCGAATCTTGTTTCATTCAGCTTTATCAGAGAAAGCATCAAAATCATCCAATGTCAGACCGTACTGCTGGACTGGGTCCAAACAAATATCGATTCAAACTTAGGCAGATTGGTCTAGTTCAGCGGTCGGCAACCTGCGGTGCGTAAATGTTTTGTAAATAAGTTAAAAATATCAAAAAAAAAATACATGTATTATTAATACGTAGCGCGCCGGGTTAATATTCCAGGGGCGGCCTTCCTTTAGTTTATTTTGCCACCTTGTGGCCCTTGCCTACCATTCGTTCGTTCGTTTCAGCCGAAAGACGTCCACTGCTGGACAAAGGCCTCCCCCAAGTATTTCCACGAAGACCGGCGCTCGCATCCAGGCACCTCCTCAGATCGTCGGTCCATCTAGTGGGAGGCCTACGTCTTCCGGCTCGTGGTCGCCACTCAAGAACTTTCCTGCCTACCATTACGTACATGCTTCTGTACCTATTTGTTAGATTCTGTAGCGTAAAGCTTAAAGAGCAATCTTTAGGCGCCAGTTAGTCGAGGCGCCAAAATGCCGCATGCTATTTATACAAAATAATATGCGGCGCCTACATAAACCAAGGTGCGAAAGATATTTGGCTTGATTGATCTCCCCGGATCAAAGAGTGTCGTCCAAATGCGAGAGCAGAGAATGTATCCCCATCCGCCATTCCTTGACTTTATCATCATTTCAGCCACAGGGCGATAGGGGCCTGCATTCTTTCTTGGCTTATCGACAATTAAATATCCCCAAAGAAGACTATCTTCATAAAGGTCAACCTCATGTTCTTTATTCGTCAAAGATTCGGACAGTTCTGTTATTAATTAGGTCAATCGCAACGGACCGATGCAGTGAACCGATGACACTGACTCGCTTAATCGATCGCTGATGTAACCTGCGGCTAATTTATAAACTGAAGCGATTCACACGTACATTCTGGCAAGATTTTAAATTAAATAAAATGATAGACTGTCTGATTCGATAAGATGCTGCCTTGATTCCTGTAGTATGCTCCAACCAGACCCATTGCCAGCACCATATGGGAACGGGATCAAAAAAAGAAACAGCGTTAAAAATGAAACCTCTTAGTAAGTACAGGATTTTGGTTGAGTTTCAATGGCAGCCATTGGGTCTTTTTGACTAAAACAGTCATGCAAAATAGATCCCATTACAGACCCGTATTCCACCAAAGCGAAAAAGAGAGGTGAGCTGAACCGAAGCTAAGCAGAGAGGTGTTGACGTGTTGTGGAAATAACAAAACCTGATTGGTTTCAAACACATCTCTTCTTCTCTCTGCTTTGGTGGAAACCGGGTCTAAACTATGATAATATCGGGTTAATTAATATTATTTTGCTTCGAACCCGTCAAATCGAATGCCTTAAACCGGAGCCCGAAGGCCGGTCGAGTTCGACAGATACTTTCTGTCTCACAAGGTCTGCCAATTGATACCGAGCTTCTGAGAAGACGCCGTGACCTCCAGACAATTGTACGATAGATTTGTCTGAAATCTAGAATATGTGATTTAATGCAGTGTTCCGCAATCTTTTTGTGTTCAAGGTAATCTAGGAAAACGAATTTTTTTGAGGTACACCACACATGAAAAATCAATTTTTAAGTAGGTAATTTAAATTTAAAACCTTTATTAGTCTTACCCTTACTTACTAAAAATAAGTTTATAAGATAATCTTATTTTTCCGAGGCACACCATCTAGTGACCACACAGTACACTCCAGGTGCCGCGGTACACCGTTAGCGGAACATGATTTGATGGATAGGTTGTATCAAGGTTTGATTTGACTTCAATCAGACTTCTGATATCAATATTGTTGTGACTAGTTGTTGCAATCTACACGATTGAAGAAGTGAAGACCAAATTAACTAGTTTGTTTTGGCTGTATTTTACCTCCAGAAAATAATTTTCGAATAGTAGATTATTTTAGATATTCTATTACATTTTATTTGCATTGTTGGAGACAACTGGAGAGGCAAAAGGTGTAGGTTTACTCAAGGACTGCTATTAAGTCCTAGAATTGAATCTAGGTCACCTCTTGCCTCTAGTTTCAATCTGGATACCAAGAAATCATTGTTTTATTTCGTATGTAAGTCATTGAGACAGTCATCGTTCGTTAGACAGGATGATATCAATGACCAACACACCATTGGTCATCCCATCATTATAGTATTGTAATACAATAAACATGTTTGTTACCCTTTCTTATGAATCGGCGTCTATCATCAGGGTGTCCACATTCTGGAAAGTCAGGGAAAGTCAGGGAAAAGTCAGGGAAGCTCATAGCAGTCAGGGAAAGTCAGTGAAATAGAGGGGTCACCTGGAAAGTCAGGGAAACATTGAGATTTTGTCTACCAAAACACTGTTTGTCTCCCGAAATTTCCCAGTGATTGTAAAATGAGGGATTTAATTAACTTATGATCTAGAAAGACCTTTGATCTTGACTATCGAAGCATTTTTTTTCAGGTTTGGAGTGATCTAAATTAGGACTTTGTTTTTAGTCATAATTATTTACTCCTTTTTAGTTTTTTATCTAATGAAGTGGATTGATCTAAATTATGACATAATTTTGTTCATAATTAGATTACTTTCATATAGTTTTTTTTTAGGATTAGAGTGATCTATGTTATGATTTTTTTTGTCATAACTAGATTACTCCTTTTTGTTTTAATAGTTGTAATTTTTTGTTTCAGTAAAATGATATATTTTCTATTGTCGATGTGAAAGTGTAACTTATAACTTATGTTTATTTATATTTTTTTTTATAATTATTTATTGATTTGATTATTGAGTGCAGACTAGTGAGCAGTTCACTGTGAGTGCTATTAATACAGGGTGGAAACGATAAGTGATCTCATTCGATTATTTCTAAACTACAAAAGATATCGAAAAACTGCTTACTGATCTTGAAAGTGCTTCACGAGCTCTTTCAAACGATATCAGTAATAGGTTACAGAATTAACTGGATCTATCCGAAAAGTCAACGTGTCCCAAAATTCAAGGACAAGCCGGCGCCGCAGGATGGACGTAGTCATGACTACTTTAGGAAAAATAATAAAAAAAATCTATCTCAATTATTTTTTAAGTTACACAATAAATTATGAAATTCTTCGAATATTGACACCCCTTATGATATTTTACATTACCACGACCACTATTTTTCAAATATTTCTGTTTTTTGTTTGTATCGGCAACTTAAGTACCTAGTGTTGCTGTCCACCCCAACTCTTAAAACCCCCAGAATCCTTGCAGTTTTTACACAAAAGTTAATGGGGGTTTTAAGAGTTGGGGTGAACAGCAGCACTACTTAAGTTGCCAATATAAACAGAAAACCAGGAATAATTGAAAAATTATGGTCGTGGTAATGTAAAATATCATAAGGGGTGTCAATTTTCGTTGAATTTCATAATTTATTGTGTAAGTAAAAAAATAATTGAGATAGATTTTTTTCCTTATTTTTCCTAAAGTAGTCATGACTATGTCCATCCTGTGGCGTCGGCTTATCCTTGAATTTTGGGACACGTTGTATACATAGTTGGTCAGGGAATTTTGAAAAAATTGTCAGGGAAAGTCAGGGAAAAGTCAGGGAATTTTTTCGAACATTTGCAGTGGACACCCTGATCATGTCATGACGCATGGCGTTTAGTAAATTTTCAGTTTTATATAATATGTCCCTCGTTGGAGTCGAAACCAAGGCCCCTAAATCGAGAGTTATTTAGGGATGTTATGGATATGTAGTTTCGGTTATGGATACGGTTACGGATACTGGAATAATATTATACCGGTTTCGGTTACGGTTTCGGATTTTTTTTTATTTCACATATACGAAAGTTTCGGTTACGGTTACGGTTACGGATATCCATAACATCCCTGCTGTATATCTTCTAATGAGACAGCGTGTCTAATAAAGTCCCATACTTTAATCTACAGCACACATTCCGTCACACATAACATAAAGGCCACACATCAAAACACTCATCTGAAGAGAGCATATTAAATTATAGGCGTTTGATTCCAACTTGCTTCAAACATCGAAATGAGTCCATACTTCTGGCCGTCAGCCAAAGAACATTGGTCCATTGGCCGTCGTTGGGCAGTTGGATCAAATGTTTGGACCACGAATTAGCGTTAAGTAAGATGTGTGTGGTCCATTGAAGTGGAATTTGGTCTATCAGTCTATCATAGACACAAAGAATACATACTAAATAAATAAATAAATAAATAAATAAATACGAGTCTATCTCACTTAGTTTCTGACTAAAATCACAAAAAAATGGTTTTTACAAATCTATACCACTATAAACTTATACACTGAAAAATCTAAAGCTTATTGTGTTCTCAACCGTACTTTGTCCAGTTTCAAACTATCTCTACATGAAAATTCATATAAATTCGTTTAGGTATGCCATGTAAAAACGTAATAAAAAGGCAAACAGTAATTAGGACTCGTACTTAGGTTTTACGTGTGGATTAACAGTATATCAACGGACCTACATAGGTGAGGTTATAGGCGTCTGACATGACATTAAAACTAGGTACAAATTATGACCATAGGTGTAGGCACTTAATGCAGTCAGTACTTGAAGCATGGGAGGAAGCGGCACGGGAATGTTTCTGTGACGTTCAACGTCATCGAGACTTCAGAATTCAGATGTGCTTCAGATTTGTATGCTTTGTCAAGCCATAATAATCAATGTTTTCTGGGGCAGGGAGAGCGCCCATAACCGTTTGGTCCCCCAGGCCATTTTTTCATCATTGGGTATGGTATGGTGCATTTTCCAGTCGCAAAAAAAGCACTGACTGATTTAATTAAGCACTAGAACCGCAGTTTCTAAGCCTCCGTTTGTCGGCAATACACTACTTATTATTATTCTGTGGCAATACCGTTGGACTTCTCGGAACCAACGTAGAAAGGTTTGGCAAACACAGCTTTGTTGTTTGAGTGTGAACTGATAGGTATTTGATTAGTCTACAGTCGCTAGCGCATCGGACTATACACATTGCTGTTGCAAGACCGTCTCTATGACTACTGCATAAGATCCTAGTTGTTCAGCTTATCTGCTGCTATCCTACGTAAGCTAAGAATGCATCTGTCTATTTGTTCGCATATCAAATGTATGGGAAAGTCTTCTTATGGTCTAACTAAATGCCTCCACGGTCTAAGCATTAGATTATAAATTGAAAAATTCGAACTGCCTAAGGTGGGAATCAAACCCATGGGGTAGTGAGTGCTACATAGCTACATTGATGAAAAAAGCGCAGTCCTTAAAAGCATTTACACTTGAAAATTTCAACGGGTTCATCCAGTGTCTAAGTAGCTCAGATGGAAGAGAAGTCGCCCCGCATGCAAGGTCGTGGGTTCGATTGTTAGATTTTTTCAAGTTTAGTTTGATGCAACTCTTAACGCTAGATTATACAGGTTGTCTATAATTCTTGCATCTCTCTATAATTCTGGCATCACTATAACATGTGTGATCGGCATCTTGACATCGTTTAAGAATTTCGAAATATTTACAGAAACGTAATTTCTTCCATACAAAAAGAAAATAAAGAAAATAAAACTATGTACCTCATTTCTTAAAGATTTTGTAGATATTTTATGTTGTTAGTAAAATATTTTGATTTTGATCGAGCGTCGCGCGGTATACTCAAAGTACTCGTTGAAAGATCCAAACCCACTCGAGTGAAACCAAGAATGTATCAGTTTCCGATGTAAAAAAATGTGATGGCAAGTCTCAATTGATTCGCGCACAGTCAAAAGAAAAAGCTATAGTATAATTATTATGAGTCATTAGATTTTTGGCATGAATGGGCCTGCAATTAGTGCTTAATGGGAGCGTGAATCAGCGCGAATCAACCTTGACATAATAAAGGAATATGTTACGCCATGTTACAGGAAAATACGGTAAATATTGTAATACACACGTCTAGACAGGTTTTTAAATATTTAACAGGTTTTTCTCGAGTGGCGACCACGGGCTGGAAGACGTAGCGTGGGCAGGCCTCCTACTAGGTGGACCGACGATCTGGTAAAGGTCGCGGGAAGAGCCTAGATGCGGGCAGCGCAGGACCGTGCATTGTGGAAAACCTTGGAGGAGGCCTTTGTCCAGCAGTGGACGTCATTTGGCTGAAACGAACCGAACGAACGAACGAACAGGTTTTTGCCTGCAGTTTTGCAGCGTGGAGTTCTGTTTGTCACAGAAAATGTAGCGCACGCATTATTAGATTTTATCGCCAACATGAGAATTCTTTTTTTATCCACAACGAGGAAGCTCTTGGCCTTTATCTCACCTGATGGTAAGTGACGATCAGGCCGAAGGTGGAAGCGAGCTTCACCCAGAATCCTCAACCACGGAGGAACTGGCTATCTTACTTCTAACTGCCGGAATTTAATTTAATCGCCTTACAAAAATTTTATTATCACCACCTTGCAGTTTGTAATTCTATGTCCTTTTCCATGGTCCTACACATTTCTGGCAAAAAAAAACAACTTATAAGATTGTATTGTATGGAGCGGTTTTTATTCTTCCTTCTTTTCCGTGTACGTACAAATTCTAGTATGTAGGCCCTTTTCAGGGCATTTATACACGTCCCAATATAGCTTGGCCTACCACCACTTCGGGACAACATATGGGCTGGTGCTGAGAAGAAGTGGCGGAAGAAACTCAGTCACCACCTTTTGTAAAGCATCTTCAAATCATCTTGAGACTTACCTCTGCAAACATCATCCGAATAGCGTACCAAAATATGTTTGGCCTATTTTCGTACTGAATAGATAAGCTCGTTATTCCCAAATGAGTCACCGGAACAATTCGTGGCTCGGAAAGCTAATGATAAATGGGCTAAAGATATTTTTATATCAATAGCAACCCTTCAATATAAAAATATTCGTTCTTTTAGATTTATTTATTTACTAGCGGCCGCCCGCGATTCGTACGCGTGGATCCCGTAAGGGTTACCCTTAGTGGTGGAGTTTTGTAAAATCTGTTCTCAGCACCTACGTTCTAAAAGGAACCCCAAAATTTTAGACTCCTAGCACTTGTAGTTTCTGAGATTTCGTGATCTTCTTCTTTTCGTGTCGACAACAAACCTACACAATGTCAGCCCAAAACTCCGCCACAAGAGTGGCGTTGTCAGTAGCACTCATCAAATTTCGTGATGAGTCAATCAGTCATCATCAATCAATCATCTGTGACATTGCGCTTATTTAGATATTAGGCTCATAAAACGGATTGAAAAGGAAAAATGTATCTATAAATCCACCGGTGGAGTCTCCTCGCTAGATGCTAGTGAAAAAGTAAACCTCATGACGTCATGAGGTGGTCACAATACCTGTCAAATGTCCACTACTTCACCGCAAACTGAATCACCTCCCTTTTGAACTAAATAACTAATAAGTAACAGAAAACATATGTTTTGCCTCGGCCTCCCACGACAAGGCCGTGCAATCATCATGACATAATCATCGACCACCTCACTTGTGTGTTTTACCTTATACGATTACTGTGGTCGGTGATGATGTTTGGCGCCTTTTTTGACCTGTCAATGATGGAAAAAAGAGTACGCTTGTTTATTTATTTAGACAAGTAACCAAAGGTGTGGTCAGTATAAACACTTGATAATGTTCACTGTAAAATCATTTATGATGACGGAATCTTGGTGGGGCATAAGACTATACGTTGCACTATTGGTGACCGCTATGACGGATTCCAACCGCAAAATCTGGGGGTTTTCTAATGAGGATGCTATCAGGATAAATGATGCACCTGCTAGTAACTGGAAGATAAATTACTGCAACTATTTTTTACTACTTACTTATTTACTCTTCTTAAAATCCTTATAAAAAGGACTATAAAGTAAACGATCATTTAAATGACAAGAGTGCGTGGACTTTACCTGTCTAGCTCGCACTTATTACGTGTCATGTAAGCTATAAATTACTGTATTGGATTGTAAAAGTGGCTGACAGAGGTGAGTGTTTCTTCTGCCACTTCTTCTTAGCTCCAGCCCATAATGTTGTCCCGAAGTGGTGGTAGGGCAAGCTATATTTGGGATTGGGGCATGTATAACTGTCCTGAGAAGGGCCTATGTACTGAATCAACTATGTATTTAATTTCATTTCACTGCCTTTTTATTGAGAAGGTATTACTTGCCGACACATCATACCTTATGACTCATCTCATTTTCGTTTCTAGTTTCTAGTCCTAAAGTTAGCCTGTCTACTTCCAATACAATTTAAACCAACGTTTTGAGAGAACCAGTGATTATTTCTGAAACCCATTCATGTTCCAGTTCCAATTCAACGTAAATTATTTATTTCCCATTAACATGGATGAGTCAACAATGAAATAACAATGATTCATCCATAATAATAATAAATTCGTGTCGTAATAAAACTATTATAATAATGTGGGTATTTCTTATGAAATCTCAAAATTTGAGATTTTTTTTAAATTTCTTTTTTTTTACATAAACTTAGATATTTTTTGCAGAGATCAGAAAAGTTACTTTTAAAAANTCATAAAACTACCTAACACTATACATTTATATATCACGAACTTGGAAAAAAGTAACAATAATACGGTTTCTTGTTTCGTGATACTGATTATTCCAAATTCCCCAAGTAAAATTTATGGATTATTGTCAAATTGTGTCAATTAACTATTATCTATCTCATATACAATACAAATCAACAAATATAAATAAAACATCAAGATAAAACCAAAATTACGTTGGTAGTACTTATGCTAATTTCTCTTAAAATTGGTCATTTATATGAACTTCAAACTCGTGTCATGAAAATTCTAGTGAACGAAACATATACCGAATTTAGGTCATGAGAAACTTAAATAATTGTATTATTTGTTTCATAACTTACATTTAAATTATCATAAATAATTATTTAAAAACCAAGCATCAAAATGTTATCCATAATATCCTTGATTCGGTAGTGTCACGAAATAGGGGACACCCGAGAAAAAATATGTACGCTATTTCGTGAGTCAAATAATCGCAATTTTAAAGGAGTTCTACGTTTTCTTATAACTTTTTTCTAAGTCAAATCAATTGTTAAGGAACAGATGAAACCACTATTATAAGTTTTATTCAAATGGACGTTCCTTCGCCTTTCTATAAGCTTAAGAAGTTGGAGTGCTAACCTTACGGTGAGAGCAACCTTTTCACGCCGCACGGCTGATTTTGGCTCTCTGAGAGTTTGAAGCTTCGTATTGCTCTCATTTTTGGCGCCACAATGTTGGTACTAGGTTTTTTAGATAGCTTAAAGTATAGAGTTTTTGTAGTGATGAAGAATTTTTATAAATAATATACCATTTGCTTATTATTTGAGCTAGAAAAAAAACTTACGAACTTACGTACTATCACGAACTAGTAGCCGTTTACCTTAATTGTACCAAGTTTCGTTAAAATCCGTCGAGTAGTTTTTGTTTCTATAAGGAACATACAGACAGACAGACAGACAAAAATTTTACTGATTGCATTTTTGGCATCAGTATCACCCCCTGATAGTTATTTTGAAAATATATTTCATGTACAGAGTTGACCTCTCTACAGATTTATTATAAGTAGGTACCTATAGATGATAGAAAATGGAAATGTACTTCTGTTATGCTAATAACCTCAAAATCTGAAGCAGTTTTCCTATTGTAACGAATCTCCCGCTTATCCGTGCTTTAAGTATCTACACTTATATTATNTCAAGTGACGGTGTCGTCGCCCGGCTCGCCCAGCAGTAGCAGCGGCAGCCACAGCCCCGCCGACACCATCAAGCACACCGGCTCCGTGTCGTCTATCCTGCGGCAGCCGGAGCGGGCGGCCTCGCCCAGAGGTATGGGGTTCTGTTCTCGATAGGGACATTCCAAGGGAAACTTCAAAATTTTGAGGTCTACCCCTTCCATCATTCCAGAGTGATCCCTGAAGAAGCCATTCACCAATCTCATCATGACTCCAGGTCTGAGGAAATCCATATGAGTTTGACATTCCCAGAAGACTAATTTTGGCCTAGCCGTAGCTCTGATGTATGTTGTTACCCTTATCTGCATGCTACCGTCTCAGTCAAGCGTCAACTCTCTCCTACTGTTCGGTCCTCCTCGCTCGTCAAGTGGCGGTGTCATCGCCCGGCTCGCCCAGCAGTAGCAGCGGCAGCCACAGCCCCGCCGACACCATCAAGCACACCGGNATGTACTTCTGTTATGCTAATAACCTCAAAATCTGAAGCATTTTTCCTATTGTAACGAATCTCCCGCTTATCCGTGCTTTAAGTATCTACACTAATATTATAAAGAGGAAAACTTTGTTTGTTTGGTTGTAATGAATAGACTCAAAAACTATTGGACCGTTTTTATTAAATTCTTTCACCATTCGAAAGCTACATTATCCACGAGTAACAGGCTAAATTTTATTTTGGAAAATAATAGGGTTCCGTAAAATATGTAGGTACCTAATGTAGGCCACGCGCGCGAAGCCGCGAGCGAAAAGCTACTTAGTGGAGTATAAGGTGACAATCGTTAAGTAATTTCACATATAAAAATCATTATTTCATTGCTTGGGGGTCTTGGGGCGAACGATGTATGGACGCAGAACAATATCCTTTATTTTCAAATTTAAGCAAAAAGCATTCTGTGGTTATAAAATACCTATGCTTATTTGCACCTAGTTTATCAATCACCATGTTAATTCCATGCTTTCTATCCAGTCGACTGCTCTAACGACAAGGGTGGGCAGTCGTTGAGATGACAGCGCGAAAATCGTCGGCATCCACTAATTATGACCCTTATGTACCACTATATTGACAAAGTTCTCCGTCTTCGTACGCGATATTGGAAATTTGGCATCTTCTACCATCGGCTGATCTGACATTAGGCGTAGTCTGGCTTTGATATTCAATTTTCAACTGTATTACCTTGACAATCAGTTCAAAATTGATTACTAGAAAATTATTTGACAGACGATTTCTACTCTCGACAAATGCATTTGAATTAGCCCACAGGTTAAAGCCAACATAAAAGCTGCTCTTAAAAATAGAGCCGTAAAATCCTATCAATACCGCCATTTGACACTCGCTGTCTGTGATGTATTGCATGGGGCGTGGTGCTTATCACGGTGGGATAAGGGTTGGTTTCCTTTGATGTGAGGAGGCGCCCCGAGCGGGGTTTCAGCTCTCGACTGTCTAGAGCTCTTCAGAGTTCGAGTTGGCACCAAATTTTAGGTCTCAACGCTTCTCATTAGGCGCTCGCAGAGCAGGCAGGGGGAGGGAGGCGCCCCGGCCTCCCATTGTGCCTCAAGACGTAGCGTTTTGTTTCTCAGCTCTTTATGTGCAAACGGTATGTACCCCGTTGTGTTGGACGGGTGTCACTTACTGATATTACCGCTCTGTGTTGGCGGCAAGGATTTTTCTTGCTTTATCCTCTTACGCGCGGTTTCTTCGCACTTACTTTTGAAAGAAAGCCTTTAAAAAGATGAGCAGATTGGCTGTAATAATATGATTTGTCGTTGAAATTTTGATTACGTTTTTATTGAATTACAGTCGCGTGTTCTCTAATAACATGACGTTTAATTTGATTTACGGTGCGAGCTGGTTATGAGTGGATGTGATAAATTGCCCTTCTCGCCACTTAATCAAGTCGAATAGACAGTACAGCACTCGTGTGTACTCGTAGAATGGAGGGCAATAATCACGGACATGGCGCGGTGCAGTGCGCGAATCACGGGGGACGTTCAAATTGAATTTTATTTTTGGGACTAGCCACGGTGTGAAATGAATTGGATATTACAGTTTACAACTGAAATGCATTGAGTTTTACAATGTTTAGATGAAGAAGATTTAGTAGCATGTGAAAGAATATCTTTTTGAAAGTACTTATATGTTAAAGAAATATTTAAATATTGTATTGTTAAGGATGACAAAGATGTAAAGGAAAAGTACTGCAATTTGATAAAATATTAAATGTTGTTTTAGAACTCTTTTTTAAAGAATGTTAGTAATTCGTGCAATATCAAGTCCGTACGTAGACCAGCGATTGCGGGGTTCGAACCAGTGTTCCTCGGATCTTGAGTCAGCTATTTCGATAGGTACCTTCACCGTTCGATAGGTACCTTCCGATGACAAAGATGTAAAGGAAAAGTACTGCAATTTGATAAAATATTAAATGTTGTTTTAGAACTCTTTTTTAAAGAATGTTAGTAATTCGTGCAATATCAAGTCCGTACGTAGACCAGCGATTGCGGGGTTCGAACCAGTGTTCCTCGGATCTTGAGTCAGCTAGTTCGATAGGTACCTTCACCGTTCGGCTCTATTGTCTCTTCGATTGTAAAATCATTAAAAAAAAACGCCATGACTGAGAATCCGAGACAATCGAGTTACGCAGTAAATAAGCGTGTCATATCTCCGCTAAAAGCCCAAATAGGGCAATGGTACATTTTTAAGGAGCTAATTAGTTAACATGAAGGCTTCTCATCTTCGGGGGTCCTTAGGGACACGCTAAGAGCTCTGGTGGTACCACTTATCCCGGCAATTAAAGAGTAATTTCATTGCTACGTAACGTTACGCGCCCATGACTTTGAAAACGATGCCTTGATGATGGTTTGAGGAGTGAGGAAATGTTGATACTTAAGCTGAGTTGCACCACCTAACTTTAACCGTAGCTATAGCGATAGCCGATGCTTTTTGTATGGAGTTTGACAGATTTTTGACATTTGTTAAGTTAAAGTAAGATGGTGTAACCCAGCCCTATTTTGTCAGTTAATCAGATCACATCTCACTCATAACATCGATGTGATTTCAATTGTTCGTAAAAAACACATGAAAATGACAGTCCAGACATCTCATTTATATTTTTCATCCAGTAGCTCAAGTTGCAACTTTTTAACTACATAAATAATTAAAAAAAAATGTGCTTACCCTTCATTTATTATTTAGGTCTGGTAACAAATAGCGCCAATAAAATAGAGCTTAGTACTAAGTATTTTTCAAGCCTAATTCGGTAATATTTCTAAAGGGCTAAAACAGAGGCGAACAGTATTTTCTTTTTTCTTATTATCATAATAAATCAGTCTGTTTACAGATTTATGTGTCCAGACGTAAGTACTAGAATCAGTTAACGTTTCTGTTTCTAGTGAGTACAAATATAGTTACTTTGATCTAAAAAGTATAGTGAAATCACGTGATTTAGAGTAAAGTTCAAGTTATTTCCAACTAAAATCATATGCATTCATGTTGAGTTTAAAATTATGAATACAACACGATACTTGAAATACTACTTTGTTATCCTTCTTAATCTTGAATATTAATTTTAACTACTAGAACATAAACATTAAACGTTAGTTCTACTAACAAATGCATATAAATTGCAATTATAAAAGTTAAATGAAATAATGTAGAGAACTTATTCTGAACAGTTAACATATTATTAACCCTTTTCCTTCCATTGCACATCGATCTAAAAATGGTTGAATCACTCAGTTAACTTATTAACCCCTTTCCTTCCATTGGGCATTTATCTAAAAATGGTGTGAATCACTAACAACGTCCAAATCACTGCAATGTGTTTAATCTGTGATTTATGCGAGAAAGCACTTAAAAACGATTTTCATGCTATTAACGTGTCTATTCCCAGCCTCAGGGCGTGGCCAGCCGTCTCCTCCAGGCGCTTGTGCCAGCCCTAACGAACTACTGTCTCCAAAGAAGAACCAAGCTTATTCTCAAAACAGTAGGGCTCACTTTACCGTGAAAGATTGAGACGGCAGACGTCTGAGATTGATAAAGCTCTTTTTGTTGGTTTTCGAGTTTGCTTGAACGGAGTTGAGGGATTAATAAGTTTTGCTGTTTATGCAGAGATTCTGAAGATTCTTTGTGGATTTAATATGATCATGCTGGTATGTAATTAAAATGTAATTTTACATACGAAAACAGATTAAAATCACCTTAAATAACTTAAAGCTCTTAATTTTTTTTTTGGTTCAAAATTTCAGCGGTGCAAACTAAGCAATGCTTCGATTGGTGAAGGATACTTTTGTAGGTACATCACATATAACATTACAATAAACCGTTGTCATTGCAAGAATGCTCTCATTAGTCGGCTAGAAGAAATCCTCTAGAAATATGCACAACTTTGCTTCTAGAATCAGAAGATAAGGCCGACGAAAATTCTTATAACTTCACATGAATAATAAAATCATAATAGGCCATTTTAATTGATATTCCAAGAAAGAAGGATTTCAATTTCGTAACCACTACGAAAAAGAGAAATTCAAGTACCTAGGACCTAAGTACTTACTTTAAGTAAAGAGACTTCAAAAGCTCAAACGTCACTCGGAACTTTAATTTTAAAGGCATTACCAAAAATGATTTCCCAAGGAGGCTGTGTTTAATGACGGAGGCGATAAGTACCCCTTTAAATAAGGCCGGGGCTACACGCGGGCTGTCAACGCTAACTTTATAATGGGCGACGTGCCGTCTTAGCAACGCTGTAACGGACATTAATATACTGAACGTGCGAAAAATCGCTGTGAAATTTTAGGAAGTTAGTTCCGAAGCAATGTTTTTTTCTGAAAAATACTTTAAACAGTTTTTTAAATGCGTGTTGGTTTTGAATCATGCATCTATTACTATGAAATAAAGCAATAATTCGTTCACAACTAAATGCCTTGAAAATAATTTTAAAGACCGTCACAGATAACATAACAATGACGGTTGCGAAGATCTATCAAATGCAAGTCGCTTGATCATCATAGAGTCAGCGAGCCTCTATAAAATGAAATTAATTACAGTTGCAATCATGAAGAAGGTAATAATTTATTTATTCGTCAAGAAAAATAGTCTCAGGATAAAATAATTATCCTATGAGATTTGAGTTCATAACTTTTATCCCGTTTTTCGAATTCAAGGTCAGAGATTGCGAGACAGGAAATAAAAAAAAAAGACCCAGTTCGTGAGATGTGTAGAATCGGCCATTCTTTTACCCCTTGCAAATAAACAAAGAGTGCACCTCTTAAAACGTTACCATGGGTTTATAGCGGTGTAACTAAACCATAAACAGGCCAGCCGATGAGTCACAAAGCAAGCGTCATCTGGTAATCCCGCGTAGGGCTTCCCGAGGCGTCGGGCGCTTATATTAGAGCGGCGTTTAGGCTAATCGGGTCTGGACGTTAATGCAATGAGTTGTGATCACTTCACATTAATATAATAATGAAATGATTCACTAAGTACTTATAACATATTTTTTACAAAACAGTTTAAGTACGGTTTTTTTGGTGACTGACAGACATCCTCACTAGATAGAGCCTGACTCATGGGAGAAGAAAGGAAAGCAGAATTAAGTACTAGTTACTTACGTACTAAATTTTACTACTACTTGCTTGATAGGTGCCATTGGGTTGTATTGATAAGTGCTGGTCATGAGAATACCGAAATTCTTCATATTATATTGTTTCATTAGTTATCATCAGAATTGTCAATGAAAAAACAATAAGTTACTTACTGGCTTATTGTGATAATTATTTATCATGGGCAATAAGTTTTTATTTTTGTCTGATATTCAGAACACGTAAATACGACACGAAAATCACTTGTATTTTAGAATGTAACGTATTCTAGAAGCTATTTTCATCTCAATACTTATAACCATCAGGACAGAATACCTGAAGTTATCCCATAAAACACACTACACCCGCAATTTATAGTTAAGTAACTTAGTGGCCATATGTATTGAAAAATAGCATATGTTTTATCCAGTGGTGAAATATGACGGCTGAGTGTGGCAGATTGCAGGCCCAACACCAATGGACTGTATTATAGGCTAGTAGTAAAAAGGCATAGAGGGAGTCCTAAAAAAGATAAAACTCATAAACAGATTACTAGTTTTTTTTTTGGTTGTGTATAGGTACGTCCAGTCATGTCAGCTTTCAAATTTTCTCCCCACGATATCTTCTATTTTTCTTCATTTTCAATTACTAAAAAAGTTTGTTCTAACAAGTCTCTAAACAAAACGAACACTGCGTTCGTTCTTGTTGTGGTCGAAATTGTATCTTTAGTTGTGCATAAGTAGGTAAGTATGTGAATTCACAGATATTATAATGGGGGGCTGATAGCCTTGGCGCAGACCTCCGACTTTTAGTTACTTTTTAATTTGTATGAATAATCGGCCGATACCAAATCGGTTTAATGTGAGCAATTCCATACATGCTCATACTAATTAACTACCCGACTAAACTGTCGGCCGACAAAAAGTTTGCAGTCTTCGCCTAGGCTTACGTTCTATGCTTATGTGCGTTCACCGCTCGGCCGTTTATCGTAAATTCCGCTACGACTAACGTTATTTAACGTTATTTTATCCCATACCCGCACTGGCTCTAGCTGACGTTTTACGTCCGTTCCTTTGCATATTTCCCCGGGTTTTGTGGGGATGGATTTTACTGTTTTCTCTGAAAACTTAAAGCTCCTTACTTTAGCTACCTACCATTTTAGGGTCTCTGCTCTGACTTTCTTGTTTTGTTTATTTCAGGTGATGATGTGATGAACACGCTTTGATGATTAGTGATTTAAAATTAGAACACTACTTACATAATTATTACTGATAAAAAAATGAGTAATATAATGTAAAAGAGCTTTAAATAATTTTGCTAAGAGTTAAAACAATGTCAGAAAAATATACAAAACCTAGTAGTACTGGTAGTACCTACTATTATAGGTATTATAATGTATTTATCTTGTCTACATGGACGATAAAAGGGAAGTAAATAATAATTATCGGTTTAGTCGTTGACACAGTAACGAAATTATAGTATTTGA
The DNA here is from genome assembly GCF_004193835.3 of Ostrinia furnacalis. Lineage (NCBI taxonomy): Eukaryota > Metazoa > Arthropoda > Insecta > Lepidoptera > Crambidae > Ostrinia > Ostrinia furnacalis. Next base: position 141,770 of record NW_021137841.1, on the reverse strand, counting down.
CGTCAAGGTGTTTGTTGGTTATACAAACACGTAGAATTTTATTAAGTTAACAAAGTGTGACACGGTTCAAGTTGCTCATATTCCTATTCTCAAAGAATGAGAAGCAGCAAACAGTTTGAAAAATTGTTATTCAATTTCCTTTTCTCAAAGTGGAATGGGACTAGTTGTATTGTTCGCATTTAGTTTAGTTCTTAGAGTTTGCGTCTTGGTACCGCCATGTCGCGAAGTTGAAACGCTCTTATGTATGCTGCGTTCAGTTAGAACAGACTTAGGGTGCATCTACATGAGTGAATCACCCCCAACGTTCTTAAAATGTATGAGTCAGACGAATACTGTGATTTGTAGTATGAAAACTGCCTGTTAACAGTAGGTTTTTAATTAAAACAATTAGTTTCGAGCGTTCACTAAATCTAGAGTCAAACGAATATCCCTTGATTCGTATCGTACTGTAGGTATATGAAACTGCCTGTCAATAGTACCTTGTATTTATTAAAATCATTAATTTTCATCACCTGTCGATAGTAACAACGCCCACGTATATCGCCCACAATGGTTTGTGTGGTAAAGATTTCATTTTGTTAGGTACCGTACTATTAACTTCGAATAGAATCGAGACTTGTCTTGACAATTTAAGACCTTGTGGTTTACAGTTTTATCGTGAGCTACTTCCAAGTTCTTATATGGTAATGTTTTAAGACTAACAAGTAGTTAGACTTGACAAGCTGCCATGTGTTTGACATGAAGCGACTGCCAAGGATAAGTGATAGAATAGACTGGTTAAAAAATAATGAATTCCAATATCATGTATCGTTTTCAAAACGAACACGTTTTTCAGATATTGAGTTACATAAGTTGAACAGATTTACCACCATGGAAAAAAAGAGGCAGACAATTTTATCACTTGTGTGCATTCGAGCGAACAGCAGCTTCACCGAACATTCAGGGTACGTTCCAGATTGTAGACGCACCCTAATTCGTATTGTTTACTGTGCCCCAGTTAACCCTTTATAATGCAAATAGACAAGTGGGATAAATTAACTCCGTCGAAGTAAATAGGGACGTTTTTCACGGAAATAAGGAAATAGGGACCATTATGTGCGGGTTACACAAATCGCTAGAGATTCGGGAGAGTGGTTTGATCTCGAGATATTCTGTTTGCTTTGTTATACATATAATGAGGGGATTTAGTCAAATGGAAGTCCGGGAAGGCTCTGTCTGTAATATACCTACTATGAATGCGTATTAAAGAAAGATATTTTGGGAATAGTAGATGTTGTTGTGATTTAATCATGATAGCTTTTTGTAAAAGGTTTTGGTGTAGAACGGACTTTTTCAGGAGCAGTTTGCTTAGTGGCGATTTGTCATTTCGACCCAATAACATGAAACTTTTACTATCTTTATACTATATTTAAGTATGTTTATATCCGTTGTCTAGGACCCATAGTACAAGCTTTGCTTAGTTTGGGACTAGAAGCGCAGTGTAAAAATGTCCAAGGATATTTATTTATAGATTGTCTCATACAAATGTTTACGTACAAAAAAAATTGAAATGCTGGTGGTGGGTTATTAAACGCTGTCGTAAATCAGAAATCATAATTAAGACGTGCCAACCCTATGCTAAGCGATAGCACCTCATGTGTCACCTCACACTTGGAAACAGGTGTTGCCTGCGGGGAAGGCTAATGAAATGCGTAATCATCATTTCTGGGATGAGTAATTTGTTAGTAAAAAAACATACTTTTGTTACAAATTAAAAGAAAGAAAAGACAGATGTTTATTAATTGTTTTGAGATATCTTTTATTTCAAGATGTTTGTACCTTGTGATTACTCATTATGTTTAAAAATGACTAAAGCCAAATATATAATTTACTTACTTACAGTAATAATTGTTACTTAATTACTAAGGAATATCGTGAGAAGAAATCTGTCTTATTAAAATTAAAATTTATTTTCATTAAACATTGTTTTATTTTGTAAGTATGGTCACCTTACAATCTAAATAGTATTACGATGCGGCTAAACGTGGGCCGCCGTATTGAAGAACGTATCGCAATGACAATCCGCCTAAACGTTGAACCGCCGTATTACAAAACAGAGCTGTAATGTAAAATGCCTAGTGGTAATGTAAAACGGCGGATTATACAATCCGACTGCGACATGTACTTACCTAAATAAATGTAAAATACACTCAATCAATCACCGCTGTCTGAACATAAACTCTAATTCTAGTTATTGATGTTCGTACCTTCATTGGCTCCAATTTCTGAAACAATAAACGTGCCGGGCGTTTAATATTCTAATATTTTTCTGCAGCATTATATTTGAGTAGGCTTTTAGGTTGAAAATGGTGTGCGATCAACCGTCAAGTGTACGACAAAGTTCGTTATCGGAGACTTAGCAATTGCGTCAGATGGCTGAGGCTGTAAGGCTCTGTTTCCACCAAGGCGGAGTAATGGGGAGTGGATAAGTTTTTTGTTTAACCAAGCAGAAGCTTTGCTTAGTTTGGTACTAGAGGCGCAGTGTAAAATGTCCAAGGATTTATTTATTCCATTATTTGCACATCTCCACTCCTCCTTTTCCGTAGAAATGGATCGAGCAGAGAAGAGCGGAGAAGTGTCGGGCGCATTTGTTTTTCTATAGAATTTGACAGCTGCGGCGGCGTGGCGCGACGCGGTGCGGAGAAGAGCGGAGCAGTGCGGATATGTGCGGAGCGGTGCGGTGTTTCATAGATAGCAATAGACTGACAACTGACAGCTACGCACAGCTCACACACTTCCTCTCGTCTCCGCACCGCTCCGCCTCCGCTCTTCTCCGCTCCGCTTTGTTGGAAATAGCCTGTGAGCTTCGTCACACATCTCTCGTCTTCGCACCGCTCCGGCTTGATGGAAACCGGGCCTAATAGAAGCTCTGACGGCCGCCGGCGCCTGTCTAGACGGCTTAGCGCTTATTTTATTCATTTTATCACTTACTTTGAAAGCTTAAGTGCATTTTGTTTACTTATCCGCTGTTGAAGAATAGAAATCAAGGATTTTTTCGATAAATTCTGTATTTCTTTCGTGCGTGTTCTACTTTGAACATATGAATACAATTTTGTACACAAACAAGAACATTCTAAGATGCAAGTATTCAGATTCCTTTTACCATGTTGATGAAAAGAGTAACAAATACAAATAGGTAATACAATTACTGAAATTACCTCTAGTTTCTAGACCACAATTTTCTCGGTTCTTAAATTCACTACGGTAGAAGATGAACAAATACAAAATATCACACGCGTCCAGTATCGTTTTCAAAATAATATTGTGTTAACTTATTAAAGGAAGTACGTAGTATCTAAATAAACGTCGCAAAACCATTCATTACGAATGTAATATGCCGCCACAAGCACCCTTTGTCTAACAAACTTGCTTACTTGAGTTGACTCAACAATAAGTTCGTCTTCCACGATTACGTCTCAAGTACACATCCTAGATTGTTTATGTACCCTCAATGGAAGTAATGAACGTCATGTCAGGGTGAAATGGTAATAACTGACTGGCCTAGGGGGCTGTCTAGACACGTAGCCTTGTAGCACCCTAAAACACAGCCCCTGGATAGCAGCCAGCTAATTTTGTCAATCTTTATATCGTAGCTTCAAGTGGCTTAGTTAATTAAATATCCCAGTGAAGAGTGGCTTAGTTAATTGTCAGAGTAAAAGATTTTTTAAAGAACATAAATTACGATGGCTTTATTGCACAACAAATAAAGATATTTTTGGGGTGCAACTTAAAATTTTTTTGAACATCTACTTAACAAAAGATAACGGAATGATAAACAAAAACATTTCGATTTCGGTCACATGAAAGGAACACAAAGAGTTATTATAGGGCTATGCTTAACCTCTTTTATAAATCAGTAAGTAAGTATAATGCGATGCATATAAATTGTACATTTTGAATTTTAAATTCAATCGGCATTAGGGATCACGTTAAAAATCATACCTACTTGAAAATGTACCGCCGTCTTTCATCACTTATTTAACACATAGATACCACTTTATAATAGGTATATTGTAATTAGACCTACACTAACTAAAGTCTAAATTAAGGGTTTAAAGGAGACTAACTAAATAGTCTCTTTTAAACTCTTAATTTAGACTCGAGGACTCCTAGAACCTATTGCGTGGGCGATTAAATTGCTTGTTTGATATTTAATCTCTTATTTAATTATGAATATAGGTACATATAAAGACGTGGCGTGGGTTTGAAATAGCCTCCCACATCTCCGTTAACCTTTAGTAAATTAGATTTATTGTGGAAAAAGGCGAATCGTTTATTTTTAGACGAATTTGAAATTCATCTTATGTACTTATTAAATTAAAATGTTGTTTTACGCTCGGTTTTAGTTTTTGAAGAGGTTATTATTTATTTGAAATTGTATTCAGAAGCCTGAGAGAATATTTGCTTGGTTAAAAATGTTATAAGAAGATACTTACTTCATTTAATTTAAAAATAACGTTTATAAAATAAACTTGTTTGAAAGCACTTGATTGTCTGAAGCTTTTTGCTCCCACTTACTTTTATAGGCAATGCGTTAAATTACCATTACTCTTCAAAATAAAGGTTATCTTGATGAGACTTGGATCATATTCCACAATGCAGAGCCAGTTCAGGTTACTTGCAATTAAGAAAAACAATGCTAACAAGATCCGAGGAACTAAGCCCACTGTTAGAATAAACTGTAATTGAATTTCCCCTACATTTGCATGCGCTGCAGTAAAAGCTTATAAATCTTTTATACCGCCATAAAAAAGCATAAAGAGTTATGAATGCTTCATTACAACCTTCCAATAAAGCTAACGAAGATCATTATCATCTGCTACTACTATGCACCCTTGAGTGCAGCGCCGAAGGTTGCTGCGGTGCATTGACTCCGGTCACCCGGCCGAATTGAAAAGAGGCCTTGCCGGCTACATTTTGACGTCTCAGGGGACTCCCCGCTCTGACCGTTTAGGCGAGTAGTAGCGCAACAGGTTGCCTGCGCGTTACGTAACGAGGGCGGCGCGCGCACGTCATTCAGCTAGTAGTACGCATATCGATTCAGAGTACGGTTTTCCATCGATTTGTGCCGAGTACCGCCCTATCGTCTTGAAACGTTTCGTCTATCTTGGTCTGTCTTTATTTTTAATTTGTGGAATGCCCATGCATGATTTATTGGTTTGGCTTTATAACTCGTCTAAGTGAGGCCGTAAATTGGAAGGGTAGTATGTACTTTGCTAGAGTATTTGAAAGTCAAAACCAGAAAGTACTCTTTGATGGTATTATTATATTGAGGATACAGAGACATGCCAAATTGGGAAAATAGTAAACCTTCCAAAGCCGTTGAGTGTACTTATAATGAGTATCTTTGGGTATTTAGTTAGGATTACGTAGTAGGTTACATACTTGCATGCTTGTATACTTAATTTGATAAGTTATAAAATAAACTGTTGTACCTACCTATGGCATGAATGAAGATGACGTTAAAAAAGCCAAATGAACAAAGAGTAACAAAGATAAATACAGATACAAGTGACAGCAATTCCCAGTTTATTTTGCCTCTTACCTCGAGGCTCGCTGAGAAGATTAAGAAATCTAGGTCTTAAGTGTACTCCAGCCCACTCCCGTGAATCCACGGGTCAAGATATTGCGCTCCAGAAAATGTACTCGGAAGACTCGTTATTAGTACAGCGGAGTGCTCGTTTGAGAATGAACGTTCATGTGTGGGTACATAGAGCTAATTGCTGCATTGACGGATTTCTAGGTTGTGCGAGTTTGTAGTATGAAAAGACCTAAGTAGAATGAAAAGTTCTGACTACGCGATCGTAATAAGTATTCGTAGTAACTACGATTCGTAACATGCTACTCTCGCGCTATTAACTCGTAGCAAACGAGAGCTTGCTAGCAGATTCGTAGCGATTTCATTTGCTCCTTCTTAACGTATAATTACTTATCTCTTATCTAATAACTTATCTCTGTAATTATGTTAGTCCAAATCCAAATTAATGCACCGCCTCATTTTCTCTAGGCCAGTGTGCCTACCATGAGTTTACGTTAGGTGTGCTCGCTAGCGACTGCGTAAAAAAATGACATTTAAATGTATGACATATTGTGCAGCGCCCCTAGCGGCTACTTTCAAGAAATAAAATCTTCATAGAATTTTTTGACGTTTTCGCTAGCGAGCTCACCTAACGTAAACTCATGGTAGGCACACTGATCAATGGTTGATTGGTAGAGAATAATCATCGGCATTAAATATGCCGTTTGTGCAGCCATTAGTGTAATAAAATGAAAATAACATTTATTAATTTGGGTCTATTATTATTTCTAAAGAATTAGTTATGGCTTTGTTAAATTAAATTCTATAAAAGAGACGGATTATTTGCCTTGTAACTACAATATTACGTAGAACTAAGCGTATTGTTTCAACTCTACAATATAACGTTACCGTATTTACCAGGAATTGAAGTATATAATCCTTCAAATGAATATTAATTTTCGCAGCAAGTTGTTTACAAAAGCTTAGCATACCTACGAGCTACAAAGGGAAATTTGAAATATTTCCCTCCATGTGGCAGCGACTTCGGGAAGTTTATTCAAATATCTAACATGAGAAGTTATGAGCTGTTTCGCTTAGTCAAAGAGGATTGTTGCTATTTTGACTGAGCATGCTCAAATCGATATGTTCATTAGACTGGAGCTCTACATAGATGCTATAAAGTGTTACTAACATTGTATAAGATGTCACGTGAACGAAAAAGTACTATAGATAGTAAACAAATCTACATTTCAATACTTTGGTATTTTTCTTTATCAATAAAACAATATTTTAAACAAAACGGAATCCACATTAAATAAATATACCTAAGTAATTAGATTTTGCTGGTGAGGCTGAAAATGAAACAAATCCCGTAATTTATAGCGCCATTAATTATGCACCTGTAGGCTCAGGAAAAGCTGTAGGGATGATATTTTAGCAGCAATTGGCAACCAATTTTCAATTATACCGTTGAATTCAAGTTTTTGAGAGATTACGAGTATATTTGCTTATCGTAGAAGTATGCATTAGAAAATAGTCAACTTTTAAAAGCATAATTAAAAAAATACGTAAGTTCGAAACATCACAAATTACTCGAAACAGTTCCAGTCAATTAAAAAATTGCATCAAGAAAAGGCAACTTTTACAACGCAAGCGCAGCAGAACGCACAAAACTTAATTTAAACTGTAATATTCCTATTAAAACTTGATTTCATTAAGTTTTTCCATCCCCAGTGAAATCAGTGGAGAACTTAAAAATACATTGCACCGCCGTCGCAGTCAGTGGTACTCGAATAAAATCCAAGAAACTTGTGTTTCTTTCTGAATAGACGAGCTATATCGGGACCGAAGCTGAATAAATGATTGCAACTGACGACTAACTTGGACTGGATGGCGCCAAGACCGAGTAAATAATAAGAATTTTATTGTTCGGTCCTATTAATAATACTGAACGCTAGGAAAGGGTTTTAATTTTCATAATTTGCCGTTATGTTTATGCCTTTTTTATTTCGTTTGGGTCAGGCCCTTCTCGCTCTAAAACATCAAGATAATCTGTTTGATGCATTTTTTAATTTAATTTAAGTATAAATTCATCAAATTATATTATTTACTACATACCTTTACTTGGATATTAATTGCTATAAACTATACCTACATAGTTTAATCAATTATACAATGGTTCCTTGCAACCGTTGTCAGGTTGATGTGGGATCGAAATCAATACGTTTTGACTTGTAAGTTACGGGATAATGGTATGCTAAGTCCAAAACAGTTGCGAAGACAAAGGCGGGTTCTTATAAAAATGAACAAGAAGTGCTGTAAAAATCTTTCGATAGAACAGTACGAGTAGGTTTCACAACTTTGTTATTTATTGCTGAAATAAAAATATATAAAAGATAACTTTATTATCAGAGAATAAGTAACAGCTTTATTCTTATTGGAAGAAAGATGTGTTTGTTACTTTGGTAAAATACTACAGCGGTTTATGCCAGTGTCACGTTCATACGAACATGTCGTAGCCAAAAATCAAAGGAACAAAAGCAATTTTGGCGCACTTTATAGGATTCCCTGCATGAAATACCTTTTTGTTTCTTTTTTAATTATTTTTTTGGCCGGCAGCACACTTTACCACTTACTTACATAAAACTCTAGCGGTCGTTGTGGTTACATAATTTTAGAACAGTAACACAAGTACTAAATAAGAAAATATGTACCAGGGCAGATATGTACCATCCTAGACTGCATCTCACTTAACACCTGTCCAGGTGCGATTGCGGTCAAATACCTGCCTTGGCTAGCATAAAAAAAAAATCATCGAATTTAAGTAGAGATGTACGTATGTAATATAAACGAAATCAGTTTATTCTCTAAACCTTATGCAAAATCACATATCTAATGGTACGAGTACAAGCCTTCACCAAAACCGTAAAACAATTGAAAAAAAAAACAACATTAAACGTTACAGATTTCCTTTGTACCCAATTTGTTGGTCCTTGCCTTTTTAATCTTGCCGAGATATTGCATGACAACCGACTGTACTCTATTATCCGGTCTGCATTCTTATTGTCTGAATATTAAAAACCCGAGTCAATACAAACTGACTCTTATCCTTTTGCAACTGAAGGTACTTAATAATTTGCCGCGCATCGCTTGATATCATTCTGTTATGTACGGTCATGTTAGGTCGAGTAATTGCTTCGCTACAGAAAAGGCTGGGAGAGTCACGTCCGATGGCGTACGATTTGATAATCAGATTTATTTCGCTTACAACTCGACTTTTTTGTCGGCGGGCGGAATGAATCAACGTGGGCAGGTCTGTTATGAAAAATTGTTGGGCATTCAGTTCTTGTTGTGGCGTTTTGTACGTCCGGAGGTGTGAATAATTGATGATGGAGGTTTATTATGTTTGTACGGGGAAGAATATTGAAGTAAATAGTTAATTTTGTGTAGATATTTACATGGAAAATTTTCTGTGAAAAACTGTGTATTTTTCTTTTCGATCACAACGATCAGAATCTTAATAAAATCAATGTTTATTGTGTGGTGTAATGGGACGTATTTATCTATCTTTGAATACCGTCGTTGCTGCTTGTAGGACTATTTAAGTGTCATGATAAAAATAAATTCGAGAATCGATGCATACGAGTCTATTAGCTCGTGATTTGTGAATGCGAAACTACGTCATAGAATTCATTCTGCACGGTCCCACGGTGAATGCGCGAACAATACTCTGGAACGGGATGAAGTCCACTCACCCTGCGGTACTCGGGACTTGCAACTGCAGTACAGTGACCTCGTGCGTACGCCAGGGGTAGGGGAGGGGGGTCCCGAAACTGGGTCACGGCTCCCTACCATCTACGCCCCACCCGTCTCCGCACCCGATCGACCGCCAAAATTCAACGCATTCCGAAAGAAACGGACTTTTGAACGGTTACCGGACCTACTCCCGCCGAATTAGGTCACTGTCATAATAATGTGATCGCTGTCACGGCTCATTTACTTCAAATCTGGTTGTGAGGACGTTGATGAGACAGTCGAATGGAATTTGGAGCATGTAGGCTGTGTTCTGGAGCAGTGAGTCTTTGTCTAAGTTTGATTTCGAAGCTTTCATGCCTTTGCACATCGGTCTTTTAAAGAAACACGTGTTTGCGTTTGCAATTACTCCTCACTTATTTGAAATTAAAGATGCAGCAATTTTTCTTCAGCTATGTGCACTTTTTAATCATCGCAATGCTTTAAGCAAGCATAATTTTCTCTCCAAGAGTTTACAATTCACTTTTCTTTATCCGTCGTGACTTTTATCGAATGGATGAAGGAATTATCCAGTTAGTTAAGCATTAAACTATCGGACACTGCTCTACGCCTACACTGCTCCAAGAAACTTTAAGATTTCTTTTGCTGCTTTCGTTTAAACAACCTTTCCGTTCGGTTGGAGAGTATTCGCTTTGATCACTGTTTCGATTGGCCGCCAAAATGGGATGTGACGATATTGCTCCAGGCGGAAAAACGGCGGAAACAGCCCGAGCGGCTCTTATTTGTTTGTAAAGTAATAATTCCTGAATGAAAAGGGTTCGATGGATATTTTTATTGGTTTTATTTTTACGGTTTCTGCGCCTCTGATCCGGGATTTTCTTAACGGAAACGCGTAATGTTGAACGGATGTAACGCTGTGTTATGTTTCTGTACAAAATTGCCCAAATATTTTTTGTTTCGTCCTACCCAAAGTCAAGTCGCATTTGCTTCGCTCTAGTTTGCTACGAGTTTAAAGGCCGGTCCATTAGTACACCTGTAGGTATTTTATACATGTGTTTTACAGATAACATATTGCTGATTCTGAATCTGAAAAAAAAAACTCCTATTCAAATAAATGGCATGCTTTTCAGCTAAATGCTAAGTACTTTGTATAGATGAGCAAGATGCACTGATAAAAAAATCACAAATGATGATTACCTAAGTACCAATAGGCACAACCATAAATTCATGCAAATTGCAAATATCAAACAAACCATCGATAAAAATTAATCTCTACATGTCATAAGCTTGAAACTGACCTTTTTTTGTAAATCCTTTTATTGTCACTTAGGTATAACGAAACTAGAAGTTATATTTGGCCTACAAAATATTCATATACTAAAACATAATTGTAACCATAATTGATAGTGTGCTGTGTACTATCCTTAAATAAATAATTCGTAGTAGGTACATTAGCAACAAAAATGTTTAATAAATTACTAGACAAGAAGCCACAATATGCAGCTTGATGTACTGTCGACTCTACCTAGTCAGTTATTATTTTAGAAGTTAAATTAGAAACGGTCTAAAAACTCTGTATGCGCCGAAAGGACCTAAGAAGTACTAAACACTTAGTGCAAGTTTTTTAAGAAACGACATTGTCCCTTGCGAATACCTACTTTCAAGAACTAAAATCTTCATAGGTTTTTTTGACGCACTCGCTAGCGAAAACGTTCAATGCAAACTCGCACTAAGACCTTTTAATAAGATTTGATTTGATTTTATTTGATTTGTGTTTTTGTAAACTGTTGTCTGAGTGCTCGACGTGGTTACTTCTGCCGCTGTAGGGGTCGTGGCTTTAGACTTTGTAATGCCACAAAAGCCTATAGTCGACTCCTAAGCCGGCATAAGTATCTATCTTCAGGATTTCTGCGCAAGAAGAAGAAAATTAATCGCAAAAATTGTAACAAATTGTACCTATCTTTTATCAGAAGTTTAGATGTCGTTCACAATTTGCCAAGGCCATAGTTCCAATTACCCATTTCTGGTCATGTCGTCTCGTTGTATCGCAAAAACAAAACCATTTGTTAAGAGCGAGAGAAAAATCGGAAATGCGTAGCTGGAACTGTGGCCCGCTGTACGTGAACTGTGTGGTGCATAGTCAATAATAATAATAAATCTTTTTTTTTACGCGACTTAGTACGCGTGGATCCCGTTTTACCCCCTTACGTCATAACATCTACCTGCAGGCCAAATTTCAGCCCGATCCGTCCAGTGGTTTGGGCTGTGCGTTGATAGATGCATTCAAAGATTTCTAAAAAGCTTGCCATACCCGGGAATCGAACCAACAAAAAATTGTTAAATGCAATAAAAATATAGGGTACACCCTGCATTTATTGTAAGTATAAGGATGAAATCTCTCTAAAAATTTAATAAATCAAATGAAAGGAAAACCATGAATTTCTTAATTTAATTTAAATTTTACAGACAATTTTATGGTATGGTGGTGAATTTTCGAAAAAATTTAGAAAATCTTTGAATGTGGTTCTCTTTCTTTTAAAAAATAAAGGAATGTTTTTTTTGAGTAAAATTTTCTAAGGTGGCATTACAAAATTCCACCCTGTATACTTATAAATGATATCATAATAATATGTACTACATGTACACAGTCATTCAGTTCTTATGATCGCTCGGGTCGGAACCAAACATATTCTGTGACAACTTGGGTGATTCCATACTTTTGCAAGTATACTTGTAGATTCATAGTTAATTCAAAGTTAATTGTACAATAAGGCTTCTTGCACATAGTTTCGATGGTGCGTTACTGTTGATCTAGTGAACCCTCTAGAGTCCCGCTTGGCAATGGAGGGAAGTCGAACCTTAATTTCGAACTCCTCCTATGTTCTTCTGATTAATTTCGTTGCGGGTCCAATGACAGTTTAACTTTCCCCCGGGACAAACTTGACCTTCATTGGTTGGGTTTTTGTGGCGGTCAAGCTGTAGATCCTGGCTACACAGGAGTTGCAGTGGTGGGAACGAGAGGTGGGAATAGTCCCGTTTTGTTGATCTAGTGAAGATTGTATTATATTATTAAGTAGGTACTAATTTGACGTAGGTGATAGGTAATTTATATTAATTTTTATGTATTTTACATAAGGCACTAAAATCATGAAATGTCATTGTTTATTTCTCTATAACCTGTCGCAAGGCTTGATATTGTATTGTAATAGATACGAGTAGGTAGGTACGAATATTTAAGTATATTAATTAAACGCCGTTGAAACATTGTTAAAACAAATATTAAATAGATATAATAAATTAATTCAAATTCAACAGAGTGTGGTTCCGCACTATTTAATACGAAAGGGGGAGGGGGAGGTTTACGTTTAGTAGTTTTTCACTGTAAACACAGAGCTGACGATCTAGGGAAGGTCGTAGGTAGACCCTGGATGCGTTTAGCGCAGGGCCAGTTGTTGAAACCGTCTAGCCTGGACAATAACTCGCAGTTCCCTCCCAAGACCAAGACTTTGGAGGACACCATCAGGTTTTAGTGGGTAGGCCCTGCCCATCTGGTAGGGAGAGCCACATACTTAAACTATTCATCTATTTCTAATATGGCAACTATTTCCTGACGAAAAATAAGGCCTTTGCCTAGCGACTTTAAGCTCAGGCCAAAAAACCTACGCGTGCAGCGCGCGTCGGAGATGGCGATGGCGATCATTGCGCGTGCGTAGATCGCCGCGACCAATGACAAGACGCGTTGATGTGAACTCATCGCTACAAAGTCATACATGACATCTGATCGCCATCGCGCACGCACTCTGCACGCGTTGAATTTAACCTCTTACCTACGGGAGGCACCTATAGTTGCCAACTCAAAAGACACTTCTCAATACGGGTGGCATCTATTATTATTTTGGCAAAGCCAATACTAAATCACGGTTTACGACAAAAAAACAATAAAATTGCAAATTAAGTTTAAAATGCGCTTGTAATTATAAAAGTACATTAGTTGCAGAATATAATATTCCAAAATGATTCCAAATTTCAATACCGTAAGTCTCATACTTTTTAAAATATCTTGATGTAAAGTGGAGCAAACAATTTTATAGGTTAAAATACCCCGTATTGAGAGGCGACTTTGGTTTCCAAGGGCCCGTAGGTAAAGGGTTAATGAAACTATGAATATTTCTTTGCTATCGTCAATCTGAATCTAATACGCATTGTTTCGTCCGCAGGAGAATGGCCGCGCGGCGCCTGACTTGACGGCGTCGCCCGGGCGCGCGCCGCCCGGGCCCCCGCAGCCGCCGCGCGCCAACCATGCGCCCCCCTGCGTGCTGCAGCCGGACTTCCGAAAGGTACGTGTTGGTTAACGGTGTTGTCAGTACTGGTAGCCAAGGCAAAAGCAGGAAAATGCCTTGAAAGATGACGACGTCGTCGAAGCCAAATAAAATGACCACTCAGCGTCTAGAAGACGATGCGGCGACCATGCGGACTTCCGAAAGGTACGACGTTATTGATAACTGTTGGTAGCTATGAAGATAGTATAGTTGCAAGGCAGAGGGCAAAAGAAAATGTCCATGTGATGTCTGAAATGACGCGACGTCTGAATGACCACGCCAAAGAGCATCAACCATGCGCCCTCTAGCGTGCTACAGTGTTACGTTGTTGGTTAAATGTTGAAGACATTATGAATATTGAATGCAACCAAAGATGGCAGATGGAAGACATGGAATGGCCAGGTGGGATAGGTGGGATAGGTCGAATAGGGTTCCCCCTATTCCACCTATCCCGGCTGGCCATCCCGCTAGGCGTTTGATTGAAGAGAAACTAAATGCTCCCTCGGCGTGCTGCAGAACAGTGAAACAATTTGTTGGCGAATTCCAGACTCAGCTATCATTACTTCTTCCGCTTCCGGGGTCAACAGCTGTATGAATAATACAACCTTGACCCCAAAGGCGGCGGAAGTAGCCTGCTTCAAGAAGAACAGAATTGCAGCCTTTAAAAGAAGAAGAATGATAAAAGAAGATACAATTTCACGGCACAATCCTAAATGTTAAAATGTATTAAACTTCAGGCAAACCGATGGCGATCACTGCGCGTGCATAGGGCAATGACAGGTCGCGCGTCCTGTCATTGGCCTATGCATATTATGAAACTCTTGTGTGACAAGACACTTATTAGAAGTAAACTAATGAAATCGCATGAGACATAAATTTAATAAACAAAGGTATTACCAGCTTAGCAGTCTATACTCTATATTGTAAAAATGTACAGACGATATCATATCAAGCTACAAACACTGTCGCATCAGAATTAGTTGTACCTATTAGGTTCTATTTATCAACAAATGTGCCGTCGACTGTTCATTGTTTAACTATTGTCTTCTTGTGTAATTTCTATTTTACCTACTATTTGTAATTGTGTACTGCTGTATAGGTATTGGCAACCTGCACTAGAATATGAAATGGTTTGCTTTTTACAAATACACCAAAGGAAATCAGAGATAAGGCACGTTTCCAAACTTGTGCAAGCTTTCCAATACACTTACTTATTTTGTTTGCTCTCATTTTCTATACCTACTCACTATACGAGTAGATAGTGCCATCCGCGAAGACGCGCCCCTCCTTTCGTCCTAATCGTTTATAGTTTATGTATGCATGCTTCCGCTAATGTTTTTTGAATGTTATCGGTACATGCTAATTTATCCACGAGTGCACACGCACACTATATAAATTTCACGACTGAAGCTCGGATCAAATTCCCGCACCCACGCTTCCCTCGACCAAAAATTGGTATGGCGCGTCTTCGTGGATGGCATGGCTATCTATACATCTATCTATATAAATAAAAATGAATTGCTGTTCGTTAGTCTGATTAAAACTCGACTGGGCCGATTGAGCTGATTTTGGTTTTAAAACGTTTGTCGTAGTCCAGGGTAGGTCTAAACGGTGAGCAAATAAGGGAAAATTGCGATGGCTTATTTATTGCTTTTAAGGCGGAACAGAGTTCGCCGGGTCAGCTAGTTTTGAATGAAAATGGATCCCATTTGTCCCATAAAGTTATTTTAGATACAGAAGATGAGTAGAGAATTCAGCAGCAAGAATTCAGCTGTCGGCGAGGATTACTTGTTCCGCTGTAGGGGTCGAGGAAGTTTCTATAGGCTTTTTGTAATGCTTTATGCCTATAACTCGACCCCTAAGGCGGCGCAAGTTAGTCAGACTCCAAGATTTCTGAAGAATAAAAAGAATAGTTGTTGAAACTTAATGCTCTGTATGTATTTTTTTCCAGATAATACATATTATTGTAAGTAAGAAGAGGACAAGTTATCAACGAGGATTACCTACTTACTAATTCTAGGCAGCAGTATTGTCCTCTTCCTTTTTTCGTTCGTCTTTTGTCATTTACCTATATCTTGACCCGTAAGATGGTGCAAGTAAAAAGGAAGAAGAATCTCACCCTAAAGAAGCAGAAGATTAGGGAAATTAAAGGAAGAAAGCCTGTTAGTGAGCTCTATCTTTTGTTGTCGATGAGGTTTACTTCTGTAATATGTTGCTGCGGTAGGGGTCAAGATCTTTGTAAGGCCACTAAAGCCTATTCTATGACCCCTAAGACCCCTAAGGCGGTTAAAGTAAGAAAGAACGAAAGAAGAGAGATATTTATAGTAAAACTGAGATTCTTTATTAACAAAACTGTACTGAATATCTTGTATCATGATGTGTGTGCAAACTAAATGACCTGATGATTATGAAGTGTTGTGTATGTGAAACTTCACATGTTTAGGTATAATTATCAATTATAACTGCTCCTGTATCTGTTGTTACTTTTATACATATTTTAAATAAATGTTCATTTGTATAATATGTAGGTAGGCCTATGTACTTTGTTGCGGTGCTTCTTCTCAGCACTTGTCAAATGTTTAACTGGAAGTTTTTGTAGGGAAAATAGATTTATGAATGTTAAGAATGTTAAAAATAAAGACATCTTTCATTTCAAAAAGACGTGATACAGATTTTCTTTTAGATAAGAGTTGCGAACCGAATTCTATTGTCTGTTATCATGAACAAAGTTGTCAGTGAGAAAAGTAGACTGAAGAATACTGAGGTTTATATTTTTGTATTCTAAAATGTGTTGTCATTCCTCTGATATTTTATTACACCAATAAATCGACTGCTTATTTCGAATACAGCTTTGCTATTTCCCGCGTGAGACAATTTCCTGTTATGTTGACTCTACATTTCCTTTGGTGCATTTCCTTCGTGCATTTGCGAATCTCTAAGTTGGATGTTAGTGTGTATTGTATATAAACTGTTGTTATGATTTGAGTTTTATGTCTTAGTATAATGTAGTGATTAGATCGTCAAGCGTGTTGTGCAATTAATGTTCATAAAAAAGTTTCGGAGTACAATACAGTAGTCGCCCTTGTGGCCTTGGTGACTTATAATGTAGTGTGATATTAAAATGTACCAATCTAGCCCGTGGAACCCTAAGCGGTTTTCTGCTACTTGAAGGGTTAGATGCAAATCATGCTCTTTGTTTGAAAATTAATGTCTATTTCTTAGTGTTAAGATTGATATTGTATAATCGATTGAAAACAAACTAAAGAATATTGATTGGTATAAGTGAAAATATATTTATAGTGTTTGTTTTGTTTCAGGTGTCGGGAGTCAGTAATGAAATATTTAGGCAGATTGAAATGGTTGAAAATGATCACGACACGACCACGGCTGCGGCGCTTGAGGTAATTATTAATTTAATTAATATCATTAGTAACCTACTAATGCAAATAAATTCATAAAAAACCTTTTGTTGTGGTTGTTTTCGGCATTTAGATAAATACAAAAAGAGTTGAAACTGGTACTATTGTAAGAAAATAAGTATTGCCGGTTTTTTAGACAGCTACTAAGGTTGAACAGTCCGTCGGATTTCAGTATTGATACATAACCCAAGGGTTAAATAGGCAGGGCACAGAGCACGCAGAACTGACGACCGATGGGGCGTCAAGGTTCTTTAGTGGAGGCCAGGGTACCGGTGAGCGCAACGTAGGACGTCCACACAAGGTGGAGAGACGTTCCCATAAAATTAGCAGGAAGGCGCTGGATGCAGACCGCTATTAACCAGCCAATCTGGAAATCATTGGGGGAGGTATATTCAGCAGTGGACGTCCTGTGGCTGAAAAATAATGATGATAGGATCAATGGAAATGTGGAATAGTACCTACCCTTTGCTTACCTAACAACTTATTATTAAAATTTCGAATGCATATTATTGCAGGCGGTGGAGCGACGCGGCGAGATGATCGTTCGGATACTGGAATTGAGACAAGTGGGCCGGAACAATATTGAAGCCGCCAAGAAATTCTTCGCATTGCAGGTATTAAACAACATAATTAATTAATATTGCACCCATATTAAAATTTGGCAGCCGCTGCGAGATGATGTGCCAATTTTACATCATTGTTTTATTAAAAGAAAAGTCTGGGCCAAACACAATTAAACATCTGTTTTATTATTCGTACTTTTTGGGGTTTGCATACAATGTGAAATATCATAGTGATAAAATACTCATTTCTTGACTTAAAACTCAAACAGCTTCGTTTTTTGCCTCGACTCGTACGCAGCTATACCTACTTACTTGTATCTGCATACTCGTCACCGCCTGCGGGTAGGCAGATAAATGGCGCGTTCCTCTTGAAAAACAGGTAATGCCCCCGCTCCATTGACCCGGATTAAACTCGTAACCTAGTACGGGACCGCTGAAAGAACCTACTCTACTGAACCCCATTGTTAGTGGCCTAGATCGCTGGGAATGCGAACGCAATCTAGGCGCATTGTCAGATGCGCGCTTGCGATATTGCCGCGGTCCCCGTCGGTATTGCCGCGGTCCCCGTCGGTATTGCTGCGGTCCTTCGATATTCGGAATACGCAGAAATGCAAATAGAGCGTCAAGCATTTGGAACGCGAGATGACCCCAATATTGGGGAAAGTGTGTTTGTCACTCGATTATGCTCGATACTCGATCAAAGGGGTAGCTGATTTGGAAGTACATCTGTTACAGTTGAAATTGTCATAAGCTACGTATCTACACGCTTTAGAGAAGTTTTTTAGTAGGTAGTTATTTCTTTTTGGGATTATGGGTAGGTTCTGTGCTTTTAATTTTTTTTTCTTAGTTAAAGTACTAATTATTTAGTAAAGCCTTAAAATGATGGAAAAACGTTAAAAAGCTGTGCAAATCGAGTGGAAATTAATGGAATTATTCATGTGATAAACTTCTAAAAGTTTGTATTCTCTCATTAAAAAATGAAGGCCACATAAAATTATTAATCTAAATAAATAAGTGTTTTGATGTACCTATCTTTTGTTATAATTATTTTATAAGAAATTCTTTTCAACAACGGTATTTGTATTTGTAAGAGATTTTATATTTTAAATTTTAGGAAGCTTTGTAACTGAAACACCTCCATTCACGGCTTTTGCTATGCGATACCGCTGTGGCCGCATCCAATATTTGAATCGGGGACACGAATTCCCATTATTGGTACACAAAACCAATAGGAGAAGGCTATGTTGTTTGTTTTGTGATAAAAATGGTAGAACAATGCATGTTTTGAATAACGAAAATTGCGGATGCACCAAACTGTGAAATGTGAAACCCACTTAAATTATTTTTTAAATTCTACAATAATAACTGGCTGGTTATACTTTTTAAGACAGAAACTTTTTTCAAAATAGTTTTTAATTGCACGTACCTTGTAATTATTTGGTAGCGTGATAATATTACTGGCTGGTAATTTTATTCTTTTGGAAACATCCTAACATTCATTTGTTTTTTACAAGGAAAATGTGTGGCGCATTTCAGTTGTTAATTTTAGGTAAATATTATCGTAACTAAATAGTTAAGTATTTATTTAGGTATGTACTTGCTTTATATGATGTCATTACGAAGAAAGTAAAGTAGGTAATCCGCATTTCAAGAAAATTTAGCTTTTTCTTGTAGCATTTGTTTTAATTTTTTTTGTATTATGTACGGACGACGGCACGTCAACGTAACCACTGTGGGTTCTTGTGCCGTTGCAATAGGGGCGAGTTTGCAACAAAAATGTGTAACCTGATGTGCTGTCGTGTGTACAATCAATCACTAACAGAGGTTTTCTCAGTTGTAAATTAAGCTATTTGAATTTCACATAAACTTAATATTGTAGGATGTTCTTGACTGCAACTTATAAAATATTAAAAAAAAATAGTAGGTACATTTCATGTTGGTGTGGTGGATATGATACTCGTAGCTGTCTATTTTTCACATCGTAACAAAATGTTTTTTAAACTGTTACACGAAGGGAAATCTACAGTAAGTAATGTTTGTTCCAGGACGCCCGCCACATAGTACAACTAGTGGAGATCGTGAAGCGTCCGGGGCAGACCCTGGGCCTCTACATTCGAGAGGGCGACGGCGGCGCCAGAACTGATGGGGTGTTCATATCACGGATAGCTTTGGAGTCGGCCGTGTACAACAGCGGGTGTTTGAAGGTAAAAATACATACCTACATTTTCCTATCATGTTGCTATAAAAATTGTGTTGCACTGCTGAATGACCGCTGAATTATTGTGGTGAAGCCCACTTCTGATTCAAGCAAGTTAGATATTTCAAGATAGACAGCTGTCTAACAACGTTGATCAGTGACTTTTTGTGTATTGTATACCTAAGGGTGCGTTTCCACAGAAGCTGAGCTGCGCGGAGCTGAGCAGAGACTTATAAAAATTGACCAATCACATTGCTCAAAATACACATCTCATCTCCGTTCCAACTTCCAATTCAGTCCGATACCCATTTACACGGCTCTGCTCCACTCAACTCCGCGCAGCTCCACTTCTGTGGAAACGCACCCTAATTGTGAAGGTTGAAGAGGTTTAAAATACAATATTGTTACTGCTCTACTTTTCATGCGTTTCTTTTTCCTGAAAATTGATGTACTTACCTACCTAAACAAAAAGCGCAACTTTATAATAATGTGAACGAACGCGATAAAAAATGTTAAAAAATATTGGTGCTCGTGATAAAATAAAATAAAAAACAAAACACACTCACTTACTTACGTACCGTTTTCTATTTTTGACGTTCATTGGTTTTCTATTGTAAAGATTCAAGCGACGATATTATAATTCTTGACAAAAAACAAATGAATAACGTTACATTTTGTTCAAAGGTGGGAGATGAGATCCTGGCGGTGAACCTGGTGGACGTGAGGCGGATGTCGCTGGACGACGTCGTCATCATCATGTCCATTCCGAGGCGGCTGCTGCTGTGCACGAGGCAGAGGAAAGGTCAGCATTATAACATTAGATAAAATATTCATAGAGTAACTCCCTAGGCGCAGACCACCGATTTTTAGTTGGCCGATAGTTGGATCGGGCTGTTGATCAGTATGGAGATCAGTATGAAAGTGCGCACATTACACCAATTTGGTATCGGCCGATTTTTCATACAAATTAGAATCGGGCCCAATCTCATCTCGGCTCTCATATCGGCAAACTAAAAGTGCACCTAGGCTAAAAGAGTGAGTTTGTTTGATATCAAGGTAGAGTTATAATTCATTTTAAAATAAAATGTTTACTGTCTTACAAAAACCTTAGGAATTGGGTGTAGCTAGCTACTAAGTAATGCTTTGTTAGCTCAAGTGTTATTCCTTTCATAAAATTTAAAGCACCTTGTTTAACTTATTGGTTTGTCGATAATTTTAGTCGTTAAGATGAAAGGGGTAACAATGCTACTACCTAAAATGGTTTTTAAAAATAAATTGAGTTATTTGATATCAGTAAACTTTTTTTAAAGAAACCTACGAATTATCTCTATGTCATTTGCCGTTTAAAAGTAGTTAATACAGTCGCAATGATGGATAAATCAACTTGCTGAGTGTAGATCCTTCCTTCACTAATTTCGTACTAAACGATTACAAAATGTGGAAAATAACTTTGCTAGGCAAATCAGGACCAGGTTCACCGTCGATGCCGCGCTCGGAACACAAGCCGCCGCCGGTGGTGGTGCTCAAGCGGGACTGCCGGGACGACGATGACAGGGACAGGGATCGCGTCGATGGACTGTACTCACAGTAAGTATCTAGATAGTCTTCTTTTACTTCGCAAGTCAGGACCAGGTTTCCCGTCGATGCCGCGCTCGGAACACAGGACTGCCGGGACGACGATGACAGGGACAGGGATCGCGTCGATGGACTGTACTCACAGTAAGTGCCTGAATATTCTTCTTTTACTTGGCAAGTTAGGACCAGGTTCACCGTCGATGCCGCGCTCGGAACACAAGCCGCCGCCGGTGGTGGTGCTCAAGCGGGACTGCCGGGACGACGATGACCGGGACAGGGATCGCGTCGATGGACTGTACTCACAGTAAGTGCCTGAATATTCTTCTTTTACTTGGCAAGTTAGGACCAGGTTCCCCGTCAATACCGCGCTTTGAACACAAGCCGCCGCCGGTGGTGGTGCTCAAGCGGGACTGCCGGGACGACGATGACCGGGACAGGGATCGCGTCGATGGACTGTACTCACAGTAAGTTCCTAGATAGTCTTCTTTTACTTCGCAAGTCAGGACCAGGTTTCCCGTCGATGCCGCGCTCGGAACACAAGCCGCCGCCGGTGGTGGTGCTCAAGCGGGACTGCCGGGACGACGATGACAGGGACAGGGATCGCGTCGATGGACTGTACTCACAGTAAGTATCTAGATAGTCTTCTTTTACTTCGCAAGTCAGGACCAGGTTTCCCGTCGATGCCGCGCTCGGAACACAAGCCGCCGCCAGTGGTGGTGCTCAAGCGGGACTGCCGGGACGACGATGACAGGGACAGGGATCGCGTCGATGGACTGTACTCTCAGTAAGTTCCTAGATATATGTATGTAGATCGTGCCATTCACAAAGACGCGCCCCACAAATTTTGGGCGAGGGAAGCATGGGGTGCGGGGAGTTTGATCCGAGTAACAATCAAACATTAGCGGAATGGTGGGACGCGTCTTCGTGGATAGCATGATCTATAGTCTTCTTTTACTTGGCAAATCAAGAGCAGGTTTCCCGTCAATGCTGCGCTCGATGATTTTCATATAAACAAGAACAAAATCACGGTAGGAAAAATGCATCTAACTAGCAACAATTGAGTAATTTTTAAAATTATAAAACAATATTTCTTTTCACCAGGCATGGAACACTTCGGTCTACCGGTGGTCCAGGATCTAGCGTCAGACCAGTTGGTGATGGGAGGGAAGAACGAAGCCGACTCCAACTGGGAGCACTTTCACCAGATTCCAACGCACTGGACCTTTACTACAACCCTCGGCCTCCATCCGACCATTCCACGTGGAGGTACGGTGGAAGAATATCTGAGGATACTGATAAGTAAATACATTTATACATGGACGATCTTGTTGTATTATGCTTAAAAATTACTTTTATTTTGATGTTCCGGTGATTTGCACTGTAGTTATGGGTTCGAGTCGAGTATATTGTTGGGAACTAATTTAATGTGCATGATTAAGGCGTCAATACGCTATAATATAAATTTTGGACAAAGTTGAAACAATTTGTTTAAAATATTTATTTTATTTATTTAATTGAAAATTTAATAATTATTTCATCTCTTTTCACCAGTTATTGTAGATTTAGGTATTACATTTGTTCCTTGGTTTTGTTGCAGCTATAGACCACCGCCTCCAGTAATAACGGAACAGCCTAAGTCTTCAGCAACTCACTTTGTGCCATACGAACGGTCTTACCCTAACACGCTTGAAAGTTTGGCAGAGAAGGTGCATTCATTGTACCCAGCGGATAGTGGCAGGTCAGTAACTAAAACAAAGATCATTGTCCTGTAAGTCAGTGCCAGTCTTGTCTGATGATATATTTCAGACTTCGAAGAATAATATAGAATATTCTTAAGAGGTGACGTCATGTTTTGTTTCAGTACGCGGTTTGGAGGGAGAGTCCCTCGTTCTGGATCAGAACAACAGTTACCGAGAGCTGAGACACATTCAGACTTTGGTCGACACTCTTTGTTGAGGTCTAGCTTGAAGGCTTCGGCCGCTGCTGGCAGTGGTGGTACGAATACACTTTTACCTCTTTAGATAGTATCTGTTACTTTGACGATTTTTTAAAATAATAATTTGGTTATTCTAGCATCGAGTCTATCAAGATATAATCAAAGATACGGAGGAATTGGTGGTGTTGGTATGCCAGGAAGTGGCCTAACAGGGACTGGATTATCAAGTGGTCTAGGAGGACCGGGCTTGGGAGGGCCAGGCCTTCCGTCAGGCCTGTCGACGACTGGACTCAGCGGTTTGACTGGCTCTAGCCTTGTAGGCTCAGGACTTACCAGTTCAGGATTGGGAACTGGATTAAGTGGAACAGGCTTAGGATCAACTCTTGGAGGAGGCTATGGAACGACAGGGTTGGGTCTACCATCATACGGCTCCAAATTCGGCACAACGAGAAGGAATCGAAGCTTGGACTATTCGTCGGATACAGAAGCGACGGCGCCTACAAGAGCACCATATTATTCGGGATTGAGTGGCTACAGAAGCAGTACGCTTGGTAGAGGAGACATCGGATCTAAATTCAATTCTCTGCCAAGAGATGTTAGGAACACTGGTCAAAGGTAACAACCATACTAAAATTTCCATTTTTCATTCTAGAGTAGATAAATTTTCCAAAAGTATTATTTTCATAATGTAATTTTTGGACAGATTGGGACTAAGCAGACGCGCCGGGAGTGTTCTTCAAGATGAGCCGGAACCTTTATCTTCGCGTTTAGATCTACGTTCTTCCAGAGGTAAATATAAAGAGTATACAAATAATATAGGATAGGATTATGTACATACTTTCATAAAACTTATCTTAAACACAATATAAATTACAATACAAGTAGACAAGGAAAAATGTTGGGAAAGAGCCCGACGATGCTCACTTTCGAATGGTTTTAAAATTATTTGATTAGAGTATTACAATTATTACTTTTCACCTCCAAGACGTCACTACGGAAGAGCAGGGGTCTACTTTATGTACCTTTCTTGAAACGTTTCGTCGAATTCTTGTACTCTTTTGGGTTTCGGTATTTTTATCTGCCTTAACCTGTGTGTTACTTGGAAAGTTTGACCGCATATTAACTGGCAGGTCGCCTCACGTCTTCGCCGTCAGTGTTCACGTCGGACGAGTACCGCGCGTGGCTGTCTCGTGCGCCGTCAACCAGCGCGCTGTACGAGACGCTGCGCCCGCGGCTGCCTACACACTACTCAGCTGAGAATATACACGATGCATTGAAAAACGTAAGTAAATAATTTTGGAACACAGATCATAATTTTCATGCGTATGCATCGAATCATATCAAGTGCATGCCAATCCGTAAGAACATTCACCAGCGCGCTATACGAGATGCTGCGTCCGCGCTTACCCAACGCGATGAAGTATCTTGATCATATTAATGACGGCTCTCGTTTTAGCACTCACCAGTTGGCGCTACTGTTGACGCCAACTGGTGAACGCTGAATAGGTACGAGGATTGTCGCATTTGGACTAACCAGGAGATACTGTCACTCGCTATGTCAAATATTTAGTGAAAAACGATACATACCTACCTCGTTTTAAACATCTGGAAACGTTGGTGACTGGCGTTAGAAGTATTATTATTTCTTTGTAACGACTTTTGAAGTACTTAACAAATCTCAATATATTACCAGATGGAAAGCGGCAGCCGCTTCGGCTCCTCACTCGGCCTAGCTGGCGTCGCCGGTCGCCGCATTGAGCGCCCCCGCCACCTGCCCGCGCGATCGCTCTCCTCCCAGCAGCTGGGGCCCACCGCCGGGGGGTCACCGTCGGCGAGGCGCGTCAGACAACTCCTGGAGCTGGGGTCCCGGTTCAACTGCCCCAACCCGAGCCCCGTGCCAACGCCAAGCTCGCGTCACCAGAGGCATCTTGACATCAATCCCAACGGTGAGTGTTTTCTTGCTCTCTTCCCAGCAGCTGGGGCCCACCACCGGGGGGTCACCGACGGCGAGGCGCGTCAGACAACTCATGGAGCTGGGGTCCCGGTTCAACTGCCCCAACCCTAGCCCCGCGCCCACGCCCAGCTCGCGCCATCAGAGGCATCTTGACATCAATCCCAACGGTGAGTGTTTTCTTGCTCTCCTCCCAACAGTTGGGGCCCACCGCCGGGGGGTCACCGTCAGCGAGACGCGTCAGACAACTCCTGGAGCTGGTGTCCCGGTTCCACTGCCCCAACCCTAGCCCCGTGCCCACGCCCAGCTCGCGCCATCAGAGGCATCTTGACATCAATCCCAACGGTGAGTGTTTTCAGTGATTGTGCCCCCGCCACGTATGCACGCGCGCTCGCTCTCTTCCTAACAGCTGGGACCCACCGCTGCGCGCCGGGGGGCCACCGCCGGGGATCCATCCCATTTACAAATGGTATGTATACCTACTTCCTTGA
Source organism: Ostrinia furnacalis (assembly GCF_004193835.3). Classification (NCBI taxonomy): domain Eukaryota; kingdom Metazoa; phylum Arthropoda; class Insecta; order Lepidoptera; family Crambidae; genus Ostrinia; species Ostrinia furnacalis. The sequence continues at coordinate 116,009 of NW_021137841.1, read as the reverse complement.
TTAGTAATCGGTCAAAACCACTTTTGACTGCAAAAATCGTTAATTCATAATTTCAAGAATTCAGTAAAAATTACTAGTTCTTGAATTAAGAATGAAAATGACTGCACGGTATTGGCATTCAAAACATTTAGTGTTTTTTCTATTTGGGAGGATTCAATTACATGCCTGAAAGTTAACATTTAAAGTTCTTGACCAACCTTAACTGAGCTTTCCAAATATATTTATTACAGAGTTCCTAAAATACAAAGTGGAGAAACCTGGTTCTGGCGGTCTCTCAGCGTCCATGACCGGTCTTTCCCGCCTCGCGGGCGGGGTCTCGGGCATGTTGTGGGTGCACTTGCTAGCGGGACGGGGACTAAGGCCGGCGCCATCCGGGGCTTCCCCGGGGTCGCCGCCGTCCGGGCCCTTGGCGCCGGCCCAGCCGCCGGTGGCGCCTAGAGACTTGTACTGTGTGCTGGAGTGTGATCGAGTGCACAAAGCGCGTACTGTGGTGAGTTATGTTGTATTTCAGCAGTTGTCAATGTTTTAGACATCATTTTCTGTTTGGATATCTTGTAGACTTTAGCCGCCTAAGTTTTTAATTTTTATGTCCTTATCATTTAAAAGCTGTAATCACGATCTTGAGTGGAAAACTCGAATTATTTTTTCTATCAATAGGTAATTGCATTCCAAAAAAATTTTTTTCACCATAAACTTGATATCCCAGAAAGAGAATATCATAGGCAATATGTAGTACCTACACTGATAAAATTCCACTGTCCCGATAGGAAACCGATTTGATTTCTTTATTAAAATTATCATAACGCTTCTTTTCTTCTTATGTTGGTCTTATGTTTTCTCAGCTGGATTCAAAATACTATTATTATATCCCGTGTCCATCAGGTCCGCACGGGCGAGCTCCAGTTCGACTGGGATGAGTCGTTCGAACTAGAGCTGGTCGACAACCGGCAACTAGACGTGCTTGTATACTCGTGGGACCCGCAGCACCGCCACAAGCTGTGCTACCGCGGCGCCGTCACGCTGCCCGACCTGCTGGCGCGCTCGCCGTCGCACCAGCTGGCGATAAAGGTACCTACTGCAAGAGACACAAGGTTCAAATTACTTCAGTCTGCATGAACTACGCAAGCTTGCCACAGTACCGCTACAAGCTGTGCTACCGCGGCGCCGTCACGCTGCCCGACCTGCTGGCGCGCTCGCCGTCGTACCAGCTGGCGATAAAGGTACCTACTGCAAGAGACACAAGGTTCAAATTACTTCAGTCTGCATGAACTACGCAAGCTTGCCACAGTACCGCTACAAGCTGTGCTACCGCTGGGCCGTCACGATGCCCAACCTGCTAGCGCGCTTGCCCTTGCACCAGCTGGCGATAAAGGTACCTACTGCAAGAGTCACAAGGTTCAAATTACTTCAGTCTTCATGAACTACGCAAGGTCGCCACAGTGTCGTGGGACACGCAGCACCGCTACAAGCTGTGCTTTATGCTGCCCGACCTAGCTAGCTAGCTGGTGATAAAGGTAAAGGTAACTTAAAACACGACAGAGAAGCTACGGACAGTGTCCTGCGTGAGCCATACGAGTCGAACATGCGGGACGTCACTAATGGCAGTTGCCTCTAGTATTCTTCCGCGTTTCCTGATCAGCAGCCGAATTGCTGAGGCATCAACTAGGAAGAGGACATTATTCACACGCCAGCAAGCGCACGTGCTTACAACTGAGGCCTGAAGATATCGCTTTTTAGTCTAGTTGTCGTCAAAAGTCAACAACTGACTATAGATGACCCACGCTGAACTGTCCCGCCAAACTCAATGACAGGGGGGCGCTACCATCGTTCAACTTTATGGTTTCCAACATGGCAAAAATCGGAACCAGCGATTCGGTATTGACGGTGGCGCCCCGCTGTCAATGTCATCGATAGGACAGTTCAGTATTTTGAAACTATAACTTTTTGTGAGCTGTCAAATATTATTCTCCTTTAGCAACTGCGCCTAGGGCGCAGACCACCGATTTTTAGTTGGCTGATAGTTGGATCAGGCTGCTGAACAGTACGGAATGTAGTTTGTTTTAAGAATTAATCGGTGTAATGTGCGCACTTCCATACATGCCCATACTGATTAACTGCCCGACTAAACTATCGGCCGATAAAAAATCGGTGGTCTGCGCCTAGGCTTAAACTTTGTATGGTACAAAAAAAAAGTGACTTCACTTTCTCACTTTCCAAATCATCCTCACAGATGGAGCCCCGAGGGACGTTATACGTGCGCGTACGCCACACAGAGCCGCACGAGTTATTCCGGCGGCGGCCGGCGCCGTCGCGTATGTCACCGCCGCCGCTGTTCGGCGCGGAACTAGACGCGGTGGTAGCGCGAGAGATGCGGCCGGCGCACGCGCCGCCGGTACCGCTCATTGTACGCCGATGTGTTGAGGAGATCGAGAGAAGAGGGCTGGACATCATTGGTAAGTAAATGCCTTTGCAGAAAACAAATGATTGTTAGGACTTATCTAAATGTAAATATAAAAGCGGAAGGTCACTGAATGACTGACTGACTGAGTCACTCACTCATCACGAAATCTCAGAAACTACAAGTCCTAGGAGTCTCAAATTTTGCATGTTCGTTTTAAACGTAACGTAGGTACTCACTAAGGCGGGATTTTGGGACCTCTTGGAGTAAAACGGGATCCACGCGTACGAAGTCGCGGGCTGTCGCGCCGGCAGTAACTTATATAACTTTTGTGACTTCTGTGACTTCTATGACTTCTGTGTCTTCTATTGCTTGTATAACTCCCACGAGTTATAGGACTTAATTGAATGGGTTGAGGAGAACGAGAGATATTGGTTTATAAACGGTGCTACATTGATGAGATTGAGAGGCCACCTTATTAGCAACTTAGAGACAATTATTGTAGAACTTCAGGCCTCGTCAAACTATCTAACATGGGAAGAGTAGGTCTAATTGTCCATTTAGCTCTGAGTATATTAGAAAGTTATTACAGTGAAGAAATAAATGACCTGGTGATCATAATTTATTTATATTTATTTTAATTAATAATGGTGACGGTTTTGTTATTAGAGACTAAATTTTAAATTAACATCTTGAAAAAATCGAACTGCCTAAGGCAGGAATTGAATCCACGACTAGACTAGTTTTGTCCACGCCTCCGACTGCATTTGTGAACACTGTTAACCATGATCATTGAAATTCAGAAAAAAGAAAGAAAGAAAGAAAGAAAAAATATTTATTTGGTACTAGTGCAATTTTTAATTTGTTTCCTTCTATGTTTTGAGTACAGTTGGGTAAGAATAACAATAGTATTACTTACTGAACATAATTTTCCGTCACCAGGTCTTTACCGCCTCTGCGGTTCTGCCAGCAAGAAGCGAATTCTCCGAGAAGCGTTCGAAAGGAACGCTCGAGGCGTGGAGCTGACGCCCGACTCGGTTCCCGACATCAACGTTATAACCGGCCTGCTCAAGGACTATTTAAGGGAGCTCCCGCAGCCGCTGTTCAGCCGGTGTCTGTACCAGATGACACTGGATGCTCTTGGTGAGTCATGAAGATGGATGGTTTTTGAAAAATCATTTTTTCGAGTTAAATCAATAATTTAGAATGCTCATGATATTTTGTGTATTTTTGCATCTTTCATAATTTCTTTTAACTTAGTTCTTCAGTGATAGACTGTGTTGATAAGTACTCGTACCTAATGTAACTGATGCTGAATTGATCTGTAATTTTTAAGCCTTTGATTCTGGCTATGAGCACACTGCTATCTAATGATGAGATGAGATGATTATAGTGGGCTCGAAGCAGGCAAAGTCATCGTACATAGATATACTTGATACCTAGGTCGTAAAGGAACTGTGGTATGATCGTTTCACTCCACCAATTTTTGGTCGAGGGAAGCGCAAGGTGCGGGGAGTTTGATCCGAGCAATCCAAGCGTCATTATTGTAGTGTGCGTGTGCACTCATAATTTAGCGTGTACCGATAACACTCAAACATTAGCAGAAGAATGGTAGGGCGCGTTCTTCGTGGATGAAGTAGGTAATATTGGTTTTAGGTGCCCTCGGACGAGTTCGCGTTCTACAAAACTTTTTTCTATTTCTCTCACTAGGACTAACTATGCTAGTAACAGTTTTGTACCTAGATCTTGTGAGGAATATGATAATAGGTTTAACGCGATTGACATTTTTAATTCTTCCTTACCATCTTATAAAAAACAATTAAGATAATGTTTGAATATATAACTTTGACCTACATAATTATAATTATAATTTATCTGACATTTGATTTATATAATTTTATTAATTTTTAACTTTTTGACATTTTATAATTTTTATTAAATTGAACTGTTTGACATTTTATAATTGACACTTATTTATTTGACATTTAGAAATTAATGTATAAATTATTACTATTTTAGTGTGCACTCTGTATTCATTTTAACTGTGGAAACTTTGCTGATTTCTGTCCTATTTTTTGTGTGATTATTTGTCTGTATATCAAAATTATTTGTTTCCCTAATATAAATAAATAAATAAAATAAAAAAATGAAAAGATCTTTACTAACTAATAATATAATTATTTTAGGCGTCTGCCTCCCCGACGACCGCGAAGGCAACGCGCGCCTCATGGCCTCGATAGTCGAATGCCTCCCTCGCGCCGCGCGCGCCACCCTCGTCTTCCTCCTCGACCACCTCGCCCTGGTGGTGGCTGCCCAGGACAGAAACAAGATGTCCCCTCAACATCTGGCAGTGGCCCTAGCACCGCCATTGATGCTGCACTCCCAACCGGCAAATGACCTGGACTACCAGAGGCCGATACATGTCCTTCAATGCCTGCTGCAGATCTGGCCGCCGCCTAAGCGTTCAGGTAATGTACCCTCGTTTTTCTGTTTGATAATAGGGTAGTTGACACCACCAGTCAATTAAAATATGAGCTGTCAAAATGCATATAATATTATTTCCCACTAGCTGACCCGGCGAACTTTGTTCCGCCTTAATGGCAATAAATAAGCAGACTTTTTTTAATTTCGAACGGGATAAAAAGTATCCTATGTCCTTCTCCTGGCTCTAAACTACCTCCCTGACAATTTTCAGCTAAATCAGTTCAGCCGTTCTTGAGTTATAAGTGGTGTAACTAACACGACTTTCTTTTATATATATAGATATTAGATTTTGAATGGCAAATGGAAGCTATGACGTCTGTGTAGCGTAGGTCACTGAGCAAAAGATCAATGTTCTTCCGAACCGTTTGTCATTTGGTCGTGGATTGAAAAGACAAGGCCAGATTTTGTATGATTGAAAACTAACTCGGTTTTCGGAGCTAGACAGAAGATTTTGTAAAAAGAAGTCATGGAATTATTGGTTCGTGGTGTCAACTACCCAATTTAGTGCGTGGTGACTGGTGATCAACATTAGCATGATATCTTCTCGACACTTGACATCAGTACTGGTAGTAGGTACAGACGCTTGATTATATTTTGTTGAACTTACTGTCCAAGGCATGTTCTGTAGAGAGCAGATTGCAAAGCTGTTCAACTAACAGGTTATGTACGTAATCTATTGACGTGCTTATGTGACTTCTGTGTTAGAAATTAAAAGAATTGCAATCTATCGTTTAAAAGTTAATTTTAAATTTTTGTCGTAAATATTTTCTATCATCCATAAAACATCATTAAAAATCACCCTAGTTAGTATTTTACGACAAAATTATACTGTTTATCAATTGAGTAAAGTCATAAGTCCTCAAGATTGTTTTTAAGATTTTTGTGTCACATAGAGTGCATATAACCGTGTTTATTTTCTGTAGTCCTTAGACAGTAGTGGCAAGTGGTTGTGGAGATCTAAGCGGAACCTTAACGCATGTATGTTTGTAGACAGTTCGGCGCGGCGAGCCAGCAACCGGGCCGCGTGGAAGCAAAGTCAGTGCGTCGCCAGCGGCCTCAGCCACCCTCCCCCCAGGTGATAAGTAACCCCACCACCATAGGTAGTCACATAGGTAGTCTTTTCCCCCAAGTGATAGGTAGATCTAACCCCCACGTGATAAGTACCCACAACCGCCATCAAGATTTTATTTTAGAACAACATTGACAAACTGATAAAGGTGACTGAGTTTCTTTTGCCACTTCTTCTCAACACCAGCCCATACGTTGTCTCGAAGTGGTGGTAGGGCAAGCTATATTTGGGACGTGTATAAGTGCCCTGGAAAGGGCCTATGTACTGAATAAACTGAATAATTAAAAAATAAAATGAAATCATTTCATTACAAATGGTAAAACGGGTTCTGTCACTAAAGATCTAAAGAAGGAAGTCGAAATGTATTAAAGTTGGAGCCAACTAACCTGGAGCTTGTAAGTTTGTTTCCTTTGAATGAAAAACTTTTCTATTTATCGATCTGGGGGTCAATTTATAGGCTCCCAAAACGTTTCTTTTGAAATCTATATTCTCATACACATATACCTACACAAAGATAATCTGTAAACCATAAACATTTTTATCATTTTCCATGTATCATTTTATAATAATAGTATTTTGAAGTCGTTGTATGCGATGCTAGTATTATTATTGGCATTACATTGTAACATAATAAACAAATTGTCAGGTTTGAAATAAAACTTGCCATACTAATTGAATGAGTATTTAATGAGGGCTATCGTTTTAGCGCTCACCAGTTTGCGCCACTGTAGAGTAAGGTCCTGTCACTTGCTAGTAGCGAAGACAGTGGCACCATCTGGTGAGTGCTGAAGTGGTAGGAGGACTGTCGCATTTGCACTCATCTAGATGGCGCCACTGTAGAGTAAGGTCCTGTCAATCGCCAGGGGTGCCAACTGTTAAGTATAAAAACGACAGCCCTCATTGCTATAACGTTTGTTGACGCAGGCCGAGTTCCGCCCTCAGTCAGTCCATATCGGCCTCAAGCGGCAGCATCAGCAGCATCTCCGCCGCCAGCTCTCTCGGGTCGGCCCGTGCCCGACCGCTCGCCGCCCGCACATGTAAGTATGGTAACAAGCCTTATCGCGAGTCCTATAGAGTACATTGTTGAGCGTTATACGGCAGGTTCTGTGCCATTTTCGTCGCCAGCTCACTAGGGCCGTGCTCCTCAACTGCCCACCGCAACATTGCGTGCACGATAGAACTCAAAAGTTGAACATTTCCACCGCAAATTCTCTCGAGTGAGACTACCTTGAGACTACTGAAGCAAACATTATATTAGGTACCTACCTAATCGAGTTCAAAGTTGAGTGTGAAACGAAAAATAATCTTTTCTGTTGGAGATCTGTATCCATCTCTTAAAGGTGAAAAAGAGAAATCAAAATTCTTCAACTTGGTAGATCTTTGTCAATAAATAAAATAAAATAAAATAAACATACAATATTCGGATTTATGTATATTACAAATGTAGATTTCTGCATGAGAACAATTAATGTGCGTTCTAAAAAACACTAAAATAAACCATCTTGTTCAGATTTTGAACGAATGTTTTTTTTTGCAATCTTGGGTATTTATTGCAACTGTGTTGCTTATTAAACAAATGGCTAGGCTTGTTACCTTAATAGTGTTTTTTCTCCCACCCAGGTTCTCTCATCAGTCAGGGCCGGCCAATATCGTCCGCAGTCGCCTCTCCGCGGGCCGCTGCCCGCTCCTCCTCGCTCCCGTCAAGTGACGGTGTCGTCGCCCGGCTCGCCCAGCAGTAGCAGCGGCAGCCACAGCCCCGCCGACACCATCAAGCACACCGGCTCCGTGTCGTCTATCCTGCGGCAGCCGGAGCGGGCGGCCTCGCCCAGAGGTATGGGGTTCTGTTCTCGATAGGGACATTCCAAGGGAAACTTCAAAATTTTGAGGTCTACCCCTTCCATCATTCCAGAGTGATCCCTGAAGAAGCCATTCACCAATCTCATCATGACTCCAGGTCTGAGGAAATCCATATGAGTTTGACATTCCCAGAAGACTAATTTTGGCCTAGCCGTAGCTCTGATGTATGTTGTTACCCTTATCTGCATGCTACCGTCTCAGTCAAGCGTCAACTCTCTCCTACTGTTCGGTCCTCCTCGCTCGTCAAGTGGCGGTGTCATCGCCCGGCTCGCCCAGCAGTAGCAGCGGCAGCCACAGCCCCGCCGACACCATCAAGCACACCGGCTCCGTGTCGTCTATCCTGCGGCAGCCGGAGCGAGCGGCCTCGCCCAGAGGTATGGGGTTCTGTTCTCGGTAGGGACAAAGAGCAGATGCTCCTAGGGAATCTTCGACATTTTGGGATCTTTTGTGTTTACCCCTTCCATTATCCCAGAGTGATTCCTGAAGAAGCTCTTCACCAATCTCATCGCGTCTCCAGGACTGAGGAAATCCATTGTGTTACCCTTATCTGCATGCTACCGTCTCGGTCAAGCGTCCTCTCTCTCCTACTATTCGGTCCTCCTCGCTCCCGTCAAGTGACGGTGTCGTCGCCCGGCTCGCCCAGCAGTAGCAGCGGCAGCCACAGCCCCGCCGACACCATCAAGCACACCGGCTCCGTGTCGTCTATCCTGCGGCAGCCGGAGCGGGCGGCCTCGCCCAGAGGTATGGGGTTCTGTTCTCGATAGGGACATTCCAAGGGAAACTTCAAAATTTTGAGGTCTACCCCTTCCATCATTCCAGAGTGATCCCTGAAGAAGCCATTCACCAATCTCATCATGACTCCAGGTCTGAGGAAATCCATATGAGTTTGACATTCCCAGAAGACTAATTTTGGCCTAGCCGTAGCTCTGATGTATGTTGTTACCCTTATCTGCATGCTACCGTCTCGGTCAAGCGTCCTCTCTCTCCTATTATTCGGTCCTCCTCGCTCCCGTCAAGTGACAGTGTCGTCGCCCGGCTCGCCCAGCAGTAGCAGCGGCAGCCACAGCCCCGCCGACACCATCAAGCACACCGGCTCCGTGTCGTCTATCCTGCGGCAGCCGGAGCGGGCGGCCTCGCCCAGAGGTACGGGGTTCTGTTCCCGGTAGGGACAGAGAGCAGATGCTCCTAGGGAATCTTCGACATTTTGGGATCTTTTGTGTTTACCCCTTCCATCATCCTAGAGAGATCCTTGAAGAAGCTCTCCACCAATCTCATTGCGTCTCCAGGACTAAGGAAATCCATTGTGTTACTTTTGTCTGTCCCCGTCAAGTGACGGTGTCGTCGCCCGGCTCGCCTAGAGGTACGGGGTTCTGTTCCCGGTAGGGACCTTCCTAGGGAAACTTCAAAAATTTTGGGGTCTTTTGTGTCTACCATCATTCCAGCCAGAGTGATCCCTGCATAAGCCCTTCACCAATCTCATCATCCGTCTCCAGGTCTGAGGAAATTCATATGAGTTTGACATTCCCAGAAGACTAATTTTGGCACGGCTAGGCTAGCTCTGATGTATGTTGTTACCCTTATCTGCATGCTAACGTCTCGGTCAAGCGTCATCTCTCTCCTACTATTCGGTCCTTCTCGCTCTCGTCAAGTGACGGTGTCGTCGCCCGGCTCGCCCAGCAGTAGCAGCGGCAGCCACAGCCCCGCCGACACCATCAAGCACACCGGCTCCGTGTCGTCTATCCTGCGGCAGCCGGAGCGGGCGGCCTCGCCCAGAGGTATGGGGTCCTGTTCTCGATAGGGACATTCCAAGGGAAACTTCAAAATTTTGAGGTCTACCCCTTCCATCATTCCAGAGTGATCCCTGAAAAAGCCCTTCACCAATCTCATCATGTCTCCAGGTCTGAGGAAATCCATATGAGTTTGACATTCCCAGAAGACTAATTTTGGCCTAACCGTAGCTCTGATGTATGTTGTTACCCTTACCTGCATGCTACCGTCTCGGTCAAGCGTCCTCTCTCTCCTATTATTCGGTCCTCCTCGCTCCCGTCAAGTGACGGTGTCGTCGCCCGGCTCGCCCAGCAGTAGCAGCGGCAGCCACAGCCCCGCCGACACCATCAAGCACACCGGCTCCGTGTCGTCTATCCTGCGGCAGCCGGAGCGGGCGGCCTCGCCCAGAGGTACGGGGTTCTGTTCCCGGTAGGGCCATTAGTAGGGTTCGTAGGGAAACTTCGAAATTTTGAGATCTTTGGTGTCTCCCTTCCATCATCCCTGAGTGGTCCTTAAAGGAGACTTTCACAAACCTTATCATGTCACCAGGTCTGAGGAACTCCATACTTGGGTTTGTCATTCCCAGAAAACTAATTTTAGTCTAGGCCATAGCTCTAATTTATGGTGTTCTGTTCTCGATAGGGACTGACAATGAGCAGCTGCGCTGCTCCTAGGGATGACGATTACGAAATTTTGGGACCTTTCGTTTCTACCCATTCTATCATCCCTCTGTAGTTCCTAATGAAGCCCTCCACCAATCTCATCGTCTCCTAGTCTGAGGAAATTAATTTGGGTAAAGAAGACTAATTTTGGTTTAGGCCATTGCTCTGTATTCGCACAGAAAATATCGTATGGTGTCACTCTTCTCCATATGCTACTGTCGTTGACTCTGTCCAGCATAGAATTTTGTCGGCCAGACAATCTGGCGTCACACAGTACTGAGGTGCTAGTCCCAGTGAAAGTACAGTCAAGAGACATAGTGGTTACTATGCCTCGCCCGGCAGTAGGATCGTACCGTAAAACAGCCAGCTCTGGACCTCTCTCCTGTGGCAGCTGGAGCGTGCATGTTTATAAGATAATTCTAACTATTGGAGTATAATATCTTTCTGGTTGTTGATGCTGCTTGTACTGTAACAATAGCTTCCTAACAATCAGAGCGGGAGTGTCGGAGATGTACCTCAACGAGTATCACATGATGAATATTGCTACCACTGCTGCACTGGTCTGGTCACAAGCCTCAATTCAATCAAGTGACGGTGTTCTCGCCAGGCTCGCGTAGCAGTAGCTCCGACAGTCACGGCACCGCAGTCACCGTAATATTCAACGGCCCCGTGCCTCCTAAGTAACGCAGCCGGAGCAGGCAGCCTCACTGAGAGGTACCATCCCGTATATTTGAGTCACATGTTGTCACTACTGAAGTATGTCTTCCTCGCTGCGGCTTCCCATGAGAACTTTCGTTTCATAACGCTGCTGCACTAACAGTAGATTTGGTAACCCGGCCCTGCAGGCACCAGGTGTCGTCCAGTATTCACACATAACACCAATAGGTCATGCGTAATGGGATAACAGTTGGAGAATAACTTTAACAGTAGATTTGTCACAGTCTCGTGGACACTGTCATGGTTGATCCTTCACCAATTACCTCATTACTGAAGCGCTAACGTCTAGTGAGAGTTTGTCCAGTCCCGCAGGCACTATCAAATACACCAGTATTTTGTTTTCGTCAGACCATGTCTCTGCTTTTTGCCCACATCAGACTTTCACGACAAGCAAGTCATCAAGGTTGTTCTAACACTGGATTACGTCATGATTTTCACACGAGCACTCGGGTACACAGGTAGCGGTTCACCGCGCAGCAGCGGCTCGCCGCGCGCGTCGCCGCGTGACTCCCCGCGCGCGCACACGCCGCGTGAGAACACGTCGCGCGCGACGACCCCGCGTGACAACACGCCGCGCGAGAACACGCCGCGTGAGTCGCCGCGCGCCGCCATCCCCGGCACGTCGGCCGGGCTGGCCGTGACGCTCAACTCGGCCGGCGCGCTCAGCCCGCGCTTCAGCTCCACCAACCCCTTCCTGCAGCAGTACGACGCCGAGGAGGAGGCCGAGGCCTGGCGCGCCGCCGACATATTCTCCTCCGCGCACACATAGTGCTCATAGCGAATTGAGATTTTCTAGTCAATTTTTTTAATCGAATCGAAAGAGTGCTACGATTCCGCTGTATATTATGTTATTTAACGAGCGTGGTGCGCGCTCGTGTAATTGTTATATATAGAGCGAGTTATGATGTATATTATTGTGTGAATGTATACCTGCTGACGCGCGAGGCGCACGCCTCCCGCCCGCCGCCGCCCCGCCCCGTAGCCACTATAGTGTTTATGATATTGTATTGTACATTGTATATAAATATGTAGGTACGCTCCAGTTTTGTACCGTTCGGGCGAGGCCCGGCGGGCGGCCGCGGCGCTACACACATCATCCCACATATCAGAGACTTGCGTACGCTATCGACACGGCAGCGGGCACACAACGCGAATCCATTCTCATAGCTGCATGTGTATATCTATGACGTTGTATAGAAGCAATATTTAAACTATATGAGAGCTAGAATGACTTAAACAATAAATAGAGTATTTATCTTCACAAATCGATCTCTCAGAACGATCTTATGATTATTACATTACGACTTAGAAGTAAATAGACGTCCACAAGGTCCGTGTGTCGACAGCGGACTCAAGCCAGTAGCTCGACTAGGGAGAGTGTATCATAGATCAGACGTACGGACTGTCTTGAGACTGAGACCATATCAGAGTAGCTCGTAGGCACCTCTCGCAGGGATCCGTCGTAGAAGGAGCGATTACGTCACGACTGCGCAGGAGTTCGCGACCTGTTGGAACGAACATTAAACATATTCTAAATAATCCTTGTTCATTAATAACTTAATAAATATATAACGATATATAAAATAATAATAGTGTTAGTGGAGCATTTTTACGAGTCGCTAATTCTATGAAGGGATGGAGTATTTACCCGTTGAGATCGGTCGCAATCTCAAGATCAGAGGTGCTGTGTTTGGGTTTGGAATATTTGGGACCTTAGTAAATGATAATAAAGTAAGTATATAATAATATCGATGCGCTCGAGCACTGAAAGTCAGAGCGTTCAAAAACCAATAACTTACGAATCAAATCTTAGATTGAAAATAATCATAAAATAAATTATACGATTTGAATTGACGACAAGAGCAAACTTTATTGGTATTTCCTAAGGGTTTATGCTTGAGGGTTAAAGGATTGAATGGTACAGGGATTCTAAACTCCGAAAACACCACCTCAGTTCTATAACTAGCGTCTGCTAGACATATAAGAGTGGGTGAAATCGACCAATGACAGCACTGACCGTACCCTTCACTGCCATGATTGGTCCATTTATTATAGAAAACATATATTATACACTTGTTTATATGTCTGTCGGAGGCTACACGGTTACTATAATATTACTTTTGAGCGACACTTCAAGACGAAATTTTGTTATTTAATGTCTACTGTTTATAGATTTGCACAAATAACACGACTGATATGGGACACAAAAAGTTTTTGATATTTTTACTTTTGTACTTGTTCCTGGTTTGTAACGATAAATAGAGTTATGTTGAGAACCTCGCCTTTAATGTACCTCTAACTGTTCATATCTGCTCACGAATTTCATGTGTGTAGGAGTTTTATAACCAATACTTATACGAGTTTGTCATTCTGAATCATTGTTTCGCAAGGGCTTTTATAATCACTTATTATGTTATTCATAAAGATGAAGTTCGTGTTCAGATAGCGCCTATACAAAACCCTTTATGGAGTCGTTACATTCGGTGATAATATGTAGCGATAATTTTAATCCATCGTGAGTATTGAGAGCGTCTTCGTAAAGATTTTGTGAAAACTCGTTCACTATCTTCAGGATAAAAATATCTGCTCTACATTTTTGAATGCCAAGGGCAACTTACGCTGTTTAAAAGTTTTAATATTAGCTTTCAAGTACTTTGCTATAATGGTTTATACTATACCTACAATCGTTATTCCCAGTTAAAAGCAGATATTTTATTTCCCTATGATAGTAATCGTGACTAGACAATATAGGATTACCTACTGTGGTTGAGATGATGTATTTTCAAATATAAATAACTATTAAGATCAAAAACATTAAAATTATATACCTGGTAAAATTATATAGCATTCTAATATTACTACCATCATCTCGCCCACACTATGATAACGTAAGACTTGAATTGTCGCTCGACAGTCGGTAGCCGGCCGCGTGTAGCGGTAGTAGCGGCAGTGTAGTTATAAAACTACCGCGCCCGTAAAAACGACTAACATAGTTACGAAACTACAATAACCTTCGCAGCGGAGACGTAGTAAGAAAGTTTAACCATCGTTATAAGAGCTACATGTAATAGAAAACAAGCGAACTTGCGTTTCTATACTACGAAACTACGAATCCGTCGTAGTTGGTACTGTAGCTACGAAACTCGTAGCCGTTGTAGCGGGGGTCGTAGTTTGATGACTATAGCGCCTGAGTAGTGTGTAGTGACTACGGCGCACGGCTTCAGTTGGCTTCATTTCGGCACTAACTTTGAGGGATCACCACTTGACTGTTATGAAGTAGTTGATAGATTGTTTCTATTAAGACTATGCTGAACGGATTTAGGCAGCGAATACGAAAGATTTGCGGCTGGTGATGAATGTATCATCGAGATTCGCTTAATAGAATAACGAATGTTTTGTAGCCCATATAGTTGTGTTTTTATTCGTTGACGAGAATTTTATTAAAAGACCATTTGGATAAAAAAACAAGAAATGGCCTAAATCAGTGAGTCAGTAGCTATCTGTTTCTTTTCAATGTATCTATTTTGTAGACAATCAGACAGTGATCAAGAACAAGAATCAAAAACTGAAATGTACACTTAAAATGCAGATAACACATAGATTAAGATGATTTGGATGAAATAGTTTTAATTATTTCAAGTGTAAGGTGATAACGATTTTCTATGATTAAACGAATGATAAACTTTTAATTTGTATTAAAAATCTTTCGTCTTCGGGCTCAAATTGTCTAAATCCGTTTAGCTATTTCTTTGTTGAGATCCTATCTGATGTTTCTATTGTATACAAAATGCTATAGAAGTTTCTTGTTGTAAGTGACTGGAATTTGATTGTTTTATCTTTACTATTTGATATCATTATAAATAAATGATGTATAATATTAATATCTGTTGTACAGAATCTGAATAAACACTTTGTATTTGTGTGGAAAGGTCGGCTGAAATTATACTCCAACTTAGAATTTACCTTCCAACTCAATTAATGGAACGGTTTGTAAAAATAAAGGGATTACAGTCTATGAGATAATGTAATCTATTATGAAACTTGATGTCTAATAAAATTAGACTTGTAACTTTTTAATGATAAAGTTTAAATTATGAAAACAATATCCATTCTTATTTCATTAGATATCAAGTAATGCTAATGGGCTGTACATTACTTTCAGTAACAATATTATGAAATCCATTAACGCTGTTATTTATGATCTTCATATTATGTCTAGCCTAATTGACAATGAAACTTTATGTAAATATTATGTGTAGTAGAATATTTAAGAAATCTAATTCTCCTTTGTGATGTGATCGGCCGACCTGAGTCCTATTTATTTGAATTCTGGATTCGTCGTTTTGTGTCGACGCACAACCGATGACGGTTTAGCAATGTAGGATGGATTATATGGAATTTGTTAATTTGTAAAGACTATAGAATTTATGAGGTGTAGTTAATGTGTTAATGTTAGATATGATTGGTGAGCGAGTGTTTGCCTCTCAGAGTTTCTGCCGCTGTACGTTTGCGTTGCTGGGCACCGGGCCCAAGGTAATATCAGTATTTCGAAATTTGGTAAAGTAGCGTTACTACATACGTGTACTTAACGTAACAGTAATGGCCGCTCGTATCTGTACCGGGCGGCTGGAACACAGACAAAATAAATAATACGACGTTATTCCACATTGTTTTACTTGAACACCTATCCTTTTCCAATTCCATATAATAATAATAAACCCTTGTACGAAATAAATACGTTGTGAATCTTCAAAGAATGATATCAAGCCACGACGGGCCATGTCTCTACTTAACAATAGTATAATTGAAATTAATGCCTTTCGATAAAGCTTATAGAATATTGCATGTCATATCAAGTGGGGACAGAAGTCATAAAAATATTCTAAGGCCCTTTATGAATGACATAATCATCTTGACTAAAGCAAGGCAATTGACTTTAGGTAACTTAGGTATTGGTAGAGAAATTATTTACGAAGATTGATAAGTTTTAGGTGCGTGTACTTTGCATCCTTTCAAATTTGTTATTATAGATTTTTATTAATTAATAGCCCATAAAACATTAATAAAATAGGTAAATTTATGTCAATCTACCCTTGTTATGGTCTAATAAAAACACACTGACAAACGCCGTTTACTTACATTGCCTGCTCGGATACACTCACACCTTAAATTACATTTATTCGCAAGCAAACTCATAAGCGGTCCTATTACTCAAAGAGGTAATTCTTTACGTTTTCATACGTAGTAGGAGCCCATTTTTCTCTGTCAGAAATTGTGTAATATTTATAAAAGCCCCGACACAGTAATTCCGTTTAGAACCGGCTCACTGATGCGACGGCATCCGGCCTCCTAGCTCCAGGAGATAGGCAATCACATAATATCAGAAGTTGCGAGGGGATTCAAAAGAAAATGGGATCGTACAAACGTACCTATTGCTTTTCCGTAAACTCTTCTTAGCTTATTTTTGTTAACAATTCACTTATCTGTTATTATTATTTACTAGGGCTGGGTTGCACCATCTTACTTTAACTTTGACAAACGTTCAAACTCCATACAAAAAGCACCGGTTATCGTCATAGTTACCGTTAAAGTTAGGTGGTGCAACTCAGCCTTAGTATTGTGATGTGGCTAGTAGGTAAGTATTTGTAAAGTTATTTTATTCTTGCAAGCGCTTAGATATTGACTAAAATTAAGTAACTATTCTTTGGGCTGAAAATCCATGGTTACTAAATTTAGTTTAGAAACACTTTTTAACTGTTCATTTCAAGTATTTACAATCAAAACACAATATCAAAGACCAAATTCATAAAAAAGTCTATGAAAATTGAAAAGTGAACATCGTTCCCTAGACTATGCTTTCTCGAGTAAATCGAAATGAAATTCGCTTTCTTTGGGTGCCCGAGCGAAGGATGACGATTTATACGCTCGAGCCAAAGGGTAGGTAATTGAAAAGAGTGCGCACGTAGGCATTTTTGTAAGCATGATTTGGTAAAGTGGATTAAAATTCCGAAAGTCTTTTCTAGTTCTGAATTTGCTTTTCAGCTGTATATTTCATGGGAACTTTGTAAAAGAAATTGGAAGTAACTCCAAGTTATTGCGAATATTTAGTAAAGTCAGTTAGCAGCAATATTTATGCTGAAACACGATTTAATTCCAAGTACAGCTTCATTTCAATATACACCAATCGCGATGCAGAATCTATTATGAGTGAATGATTTTGAATGAGTTATCAAAAAGAACTGAAAAAAATACTTATTAGAACCATTCATATGTATCTTTTTCAGTTCTTTTTGATATTCATAAAACTTCTTTATTGCAAGAGGTTGTAATAGAAATAACAGCTAAGTTTATGGCTTTTAAATTGGTATTACCAATATCATAAAATTCACGTCATGAATACATTAAAAATTGAGTCCCCAAACACTCATTTATCTCTTTGAGTTGAAAATAGCACAAGTGAATCTCAAACATTCTACAGGATAACGGTAACGGTAGGTGGGCGGACTTAAACTTTAGTTAAGCTTAACTTTTAGTTACTGATTTACAATGGCGTTCAGTTTACTGAGATGCTATGTAGTACTTTGCTTGAGTTAAAAGTTTTGCTTAACATCCATTGACTTTTTAATTGAGAGTAACTTACTTAGGTACTTACATAAATTAAAAAAATAATGTAACAACTTTTGAATTTCGGATCATCGGTATAAAACATTTTTATCTTCTTGTAAGGGATTGCCTTACGAAAATTATGCCTAATTACATATTATGTGTTAGTATTAGTTAATATTATATGTCGTATTATTTAGGTAATAGAAAAGATAGAACCAAGATATCTTATTCAATTGTTTGAATATTTGCGTTATTTCGATGCACATTGTACTCGTATATTAGGGTATATTGAAGGGTTATATACGACCATCGGTCCTCGTATTTTCGTTGCCCGACATGAAATATGGTTGTTCAGCGATTAAAATGGGAATATTGTGAGACTCACGCTCATCATCAATCAAGCGGAGTATTATTACGTCCTAAAGGTACTTTAATAGCGAGCTGTTTGCACTCAGTTAATAAATCATTTGTAACGGTAATTATACTGCGTCCTAGGACGTCGAGGGAATATGAAAAAATCAATCAGTTGCTCCATTAATATTATTGGTTAGAAGTATATTGGAAAAAACTTTTTTGTATTTTCATGGAATTTATGACCAGAGCAATTGTTCTTGAATTAATTTCAAGGCGAATATCAACAAAGAAGCACTTTACGTAATGAGTCAGTTCCTTGCCAATTTCTTTTTTGGTTGAATTTTATCAAAGCTTGTTGGCAGGTTTAACCCGAAAAATAAAAACGTATTCAGCTTAATTATGAAGAGTAAAATATGCGCTGGGATCTAAGGACACCTCTGGCAGGTATGCCAAAAATGAGGAAGCAGAGGGCCGACAAAAATTACTGCGTACTTTACGCAGCCGGTAGGGGCTCGGACACGTTTTTAATTAATATCTCATGAAAAATGCCTTCCATCACGATTTGAGTGGCATACTAATTTCATTTTTGAATATAAAGTACTTGTTTTATGAATATTAAAACCTTTCTTTCCGACGTGAACGTCACTTTCTTTTGCAATCACGGAGTTCTTCTGAGAAAAAGTTGCAATACTTAATTAAAGGCAGGTGTTTATGGCACCGATCAGGAGGTGAACTTAAATAGAGCTTAGTGCGCCTTTGTAGGCTCCAATCTCGCCTTGAGATATTGACTGGATCAATTCAGATGAAATTTTCATTAGTAGATAGCTGATATTAAAAATAACTTAGGCTACTTTCATTTTAGAAAAATAATCCAGCATTTAATTTCAATATTAAATGGGTAAATCTAATACTGGGATGAAAAATGAAGGTAGGTTAGTTCTCTCTGCGATTTGCAAATTCTAACGGTGCGCTTTGGACTAGTGAAGTCATAAATAAACGTAGGTACTGATATTATTACTCTGCTGTGAAGTGCTGTAATGCTCTGCTAATTACGGATGTATTAGTGTTGTGCTAGAATATGTACCTAATATGTGTATGTGATACATTTTGAAGATATTTATTCCGGGAATCTCTCTTGATCGGTCGGAGTCGGTGATCGGCGGTGTGCTCGTGAACTCTTCGGCTGCAGTTTTTTTGGACTTTGTCATGGTAAGTCTTTATTCCTTAAAGTTTTATCGGAATTCGTTCCAAGAAAAAGCTATAAAATTTTTCCACTTCAGCTCAGACGTCGTGATAGAGCTAATTTTCAACCGACTTCAAAAAAAGGAGGAGGTTCTCAATTCGACCCGTATGTTTTTTTTTTCTATGTTTGTTACGCGATAACTCCGCCAATTATGAACCGATTTGAACAAATATTTTTTCAGCGTATAGGTAATACCTCAAGGGTGGTCCCATTTAAATTTAATAATAAAAAAAACAACCCCCAAGGGTGGAAAATTGGGGATGAACTTTTTTATACGCAATATCTCCGCCGATTATAAACCAATTAGAACGATTACTTTTTTGTTGAATAGGTATTATCAAAAGGGTGGTTTCATGCGAATTTGAAGAAAATATTTCACCCCCAAGGGTGGAAAATTGGGGATGAACTTTTTTATAATATGGTCTCAATGTACTGCCTACCTTCAGAGGTAACATCAAGGTAATAATTAGTCAACTAAAAAGCAAGAAATAAGTTAAATTTTATAAAAAAAAAAAAAACCGACTCCAAAAAACCTTCACTAAAAAGTAGAAAAATAATTACTTATTACCTACTTATTTATTAGGACGAATTATTAATATTTATGTAGGTATACCATGATTGATACTTTTGGAGTCGGTGCAGGCAAACTTTACATGTTTCATAATCTTGGCACCGACTCCAGAAGTATCAATCATGGTATACCTACATAAATATTAATAATTCGTCCTAATAAATAAGTAGGTAATAAGTAATTATTTTTCTACTTTTTAGTGTAGGTTTTTTGGAGTCGGTTTTTTTTTAGCATGTACTTAATTAAAATCGTTTTTACTAGCATTTCTAAGGGACGTCATTTTATCAGCGGAAATTAGAACCACAAGACTAATCTCGATGTCTGATACCGTTTAAATGTGATTTGGTTACTGACTGGTGATTGGTCGCCGCTGTGGTCGCGATCCAAGTTATCTGCTTCAATATCCGACGGATCTACTGATATAGAACCATACATAACGTATACCAATCGTAAATCCACGCGTACGAAGTCGCGGGCGGCCGCTAGTAGAAATATAAAATGTTAAGGCAATTTAATTCATGCCTCTTGGAGATATTCTTGGCGACGCTAGCCCGGAGTAATATATCACTAAGTGCCATAAAATCAATTCAATGGAAGAGCTATTATTTTCAAGTACGCCTCCATCCCGCGATTGCCTTTTACTCCAATTAATGGAACGATTAATTGTCAGGCAAATGGCAGTTTAATTGATCAAAGTTTGGAACACTGATATCTCACTTATCACAAATAAAGCTGTCGCATATATACTCGTTTAACTTAGACCTGTGAAATTGAAAATTAAATGTAAAAACAAAGGGTAATAAAATTGTAAGCTAAATTTAAATATTGGGTATTTTTTGCGGGGATTGTATTTATTACCTTACTAGCCTAGTTATAGTTTTCGTAACAATAATAGGTATAAGTAGTATTACTTTGCAAGACTACAGAAATATCATAAAATTTCCAGTGGACCAGTTTTAAGATTATCTGTAACTGCCGGTTTAATTTGATGAGTCATAAAGTCATTGATTTTCAGCAAACAGGCTTTACAGGCAAGATGAGATGAAGAGTCTAAAAATTAAATAGTATTTACAATCTAGTAAAAATGTAGACCAATAATTTCTTTAGCTCAGATATACTTTAGAACAATATTAAAGGCCGGCTTAGCCGAGCAAAGTGTCAGAAGTGGTATCGAATAACCCTACATTGGAGTAGGTATACCTCTAGTGCACTCGAGTGCACTGAGACTGGCGCATAGCTCCAAGCTCCAAACGTAGACTGTGCCCTATCTGAGTCACGCTCTTGCTATTTTTAATAAAACATTGAGGGAATATTTTTCTTTAGGAATACTTTTGCAATAGTGCCATTGTGCTCGACAGGATATTATAGTTCTTGTGTATTAAATAGTACCTACTTGGCTAAAGGTAAAGAATGTGAATGATTTAACTATTAGTAACTTTTACTAACTACTTAAAAATCATTAAATTCAACTCATGATGAATCTTTGAAGCATTCAGCTTTTTCCTAAATGTAAGCCTAGAACGTTTGAGATTCGACAGCCATATCTTTTTAGTTTGAAAGATAAGTTACACATAGGTACATTGTGTAATTATTCTAAGGTTGCCAGCTATTGCTTACCTAAATAAATCTACCTATAAGCCGGTAACTAGCCGGTACAAATTAAAGATATCCCTACAATTTTTATAACCTTTAAGTCACAAATTAATTAGTCGACTTCACCTTTGTAAGTACGTAATTTGATTAACATTAAAAGTATGAAATTCCTGCAGTCATAACTTTCGACGCTCCGAATGAGAAGTAATGACATTAGTGACAGCTCACAATTATTACGCCTGACCCCAATACGGAGGTCGAGAGGTCCTCGTGAGGGCACTCCCTCCCTACCTGCAAGACTATTCCCAAACGCTGTTTACGTAGTTTCGGGTTTATCTGTCACTGTCGCTCATGCTGGCATCTCACTTTGCATGAGAGGGATGGCACCATTCGAAAGTTAGGTTAACGTTGTTAAGAGTAACCCCCCTGTTCCTACAAGTATCTGCATATATTCAGAATCACGTACCTACATGTGATCGTGGTGTTTTATCTCTGCAAAAAGGACGACGCGTCTACGTACTCATCGTATGTAATTTTATATGAGTGTGTTTGAAATCACTCGTATTAGGTTATATTAGAATATAAATTAATAAAACACTCGTTGTAAATACTAGTCGGATCTAGATCTAAATTACACAATTATTATGATACTATGTGTCTATACATTTCGATTTGTCGGACTCACGTGATCTGCTTATAAGGATTAACAAAGGTGTTATAATAACAAGAATTCAGTGTTTTTGTTAATTAATTCACTTAGATTTGTCCTCATTTCAAGAAATACACAACGGTAACATATTAAGTAAGCTTTAGAGGAAAACATTTGAATTATAATGATACCGGGACAGATGAAACTAAATAAAAGCTAAAATAAAATACAAAACTATCGACAGATCACTGTAAAAGTTAAAATGAACCTGGAAATATTTCTTCCAATTGATCCGAAGTCCGTTCCAATCGGCTTACCAACAAAAAGAGCGCGCAATCAGCGGCGATCCACTTTCAAGCGAGTTTCATTTTCCTCTCGGAACTAATTAAGCTGATATAGGTCAGGACTCAGGCCTCCTGCAATTTGTAAGGGTTTATAGTTTTTAGGCTCTGCTGCAGCTAGCCTGCGACCATGGCTTAGGTATTGTTACGGAATAGATTTACTTAGGCTTAAGAGCGTTTACGTCTAGCGTGGCATNGACGAGTTTAGCGCCGCACAGGTGCTTGAAACGCGATCAGTGGACTAGTCCCACTTTTCGAAAATCGAACAAGTCCGAATAGAATGTCAAATTTTGCCACTTGTCTAGGGGGAAGAACAATTCGGGCTATTTCGGTTGCCTTCGTGAGTGTGATTGAATAGCGAAAATTAAATTAGTTTACTAGCTGCATAAATCTGACTGAACTGCATCATGACATCAGATCATCATCAGTGAAAAAAAGATCGCCTATTTTATTTGGCAATATTTCGACTTATATCCCGACCAGGAACATAAAAACCCTCGCCATGTTGCGGAAAACTAATGGTACTAATTTCTTTTAATGGCAACAGTAACTGAAAACTTCATTGACATGTCACCTGGCATGTCAATAATTAAACTGTCTATTGCTGTCAAAGTGTAAACAAACTTTATTTAAATGTGTGCAATTGATTTTGTGAATTAAATTGCTAAAAATTTTTTATAGTCGTGAAAGAAAAGTGGTTCACAATGTGTTAAAGTATTTGTCGAAGAGAAATACTAAGGGTTCGGACAATATTTTCATTGAATAATGTTTCCGAGAAAGGTTGTCAAATTGACTGACATGTATATTGTATTGTACAGTCCACTATAAAAATTAGCTGTGGTTTGTTTCAACTACCTATTTTAAAGTTTTTTGTCACTTTTTAAGTGTTGAATTTTATGGAATTGTAAAAGAAGTACCGAGTTTGAAGCGGCCATGAGCAGACATTGCAGTTGAATATTCAAGTTCTGAATTTGATTATTGATGAATAATAAAATAAATCCTACTAACTCGATTAAT
The DNA here is from genome assembly GCF_004193835.3 of Ostrinia furnacalis. NCBI lineage: Eukaryota > Metazoa > Arthropoda > Insecta > Lepidoptera > Crambidae > Ostrinia > Ostrinia furnacalis. The sequence continues at coordinate 92,681 of NW_021137841.1, read as the reverse complement.
TGTTTCATTTAATTTATTTAAACCAGGTTACCTATAATAATAATCTTTAATCGTTAATTTATGAAAATATCAAATTAGCCCGTAATCCTGAATCCTGATAAAGTTAGCCTATTAATTTAACACAGGTACGACTGTACTCAGTGTTGCACTATCAAATGCAATTGACGCGCCTCTATGCCAGGGTTTTTATGTTCCTGGTCGGGCTATAACAGATATTTACTATTTATGTATTTGTCATTAGAGTGAATAGCCCAGAAAAAGAAATTAGCTTTTTTAAAGGCCTTAATATGACTTTTTGTAACTTTTTGGACTTTAAATAAAAGCCGTCATTATTATAAGCCATTTTATTGATGTTTACTTCAAAGATTAATGTGAAATACATTTTATAAATAGGAAATTGTCTTAGTTTTTAATATCCGGTATCCGGCCGGATAGTGAGTTACTATCCGGTATCCGGCCGGATAGTGAGTTACTATCCGGTATCCGGCCGGATAGTAAATTTAGGCCGGATATCCGGCCTACCGGATAGTTACCGGATATCCGTTTCATCTCTACTTTCGATACTGTTCGTAGCAGCAGATCAACCATGGTCAGTTCATGTATGGTCTAACAAGCATTACACCGATTATTGTCACTTGTGAATTTGCGATAGAACTAAACTTGGCTCTACATGCGGTCTAATAACTTTTTCACAGTGCAGGTCATACGGTTTGTTTTGGCAAAATTTTATATGACAATGTTTTTGGTGGGATATAATATTTTAGAAAGCAATAATTAACTTTTTTTAAAAATAAAACCGACTTCAAATGCGTGAACACAAAAAAAAACTAAAAATTAAAAATATTGCGTATAAAAAAGTTCATCCCCAATTTTCCACCCTTGGGGGTTGTTTTTTCTATTATTAAATTTAAATGGACCACCCTTGAGGTATTACCTATACGCCGAAAAAAGATTTGTTCAAATCGGTTCATAATTGGCGGAGTTATCGCGTAACAAACATAGAAAAAAAAAACATACGGGTCGAATTGAGAACCTCCTCCTTTTTTTTGAAGTCGGTTGAAAACACCTTATACTCGTCGTAAATACGAGTTGGACAAATATAGAGAACTTAAAGTATTCCCGGAAACTGATATATTTGCACCCTCTTTCCTACACTATATCGGCCGAGTCCCAGATTTACGCACGATGTTATTTGAGTTTTGATTTAATATCGCGAACCGGGTCAGCGCGCCGCATTACAGGGGTCCGGCGCACGGGCCGGCGCCTGCTAAATGAACTCGTTTGGAAACACACTGTGACAGGTACTTTGAATATCGTTGTGGAGCTACTAAATAAATTCATAGAGTCCGATTTGAATACCGAAACGGTACTACAACAACATACGCAATGTATCTATTACATTACCATCCAGATGGTAACCTGGATCTTTTTAAGATAAAGATAATGCAAATTCAAATATTGGGTTAGGTGACTACCTAAAGTTAAATTTTAATGAATGACCTACCTAGCTGAATCGTTTGTCCGAGGTAGACATACTTGTCAACAATTTCGAGTAATTGAGTTCCGAACTGAAACTGGGTAGGGCGAAACATGGACATTCAACACAAGCTTCCCTAAGCTTATCGCAGTTTAACCCTCCCGCAACAAAAGATTCATAAGTAGTATCGGATTAAGCTAGCATGCATAATAATATTAAATCTATTAAGAAATTAGGTATGAATAAATAATAAAACCTAAGACTGAAAATTGCACAGCCTCATTATTTGTATTTATTACTTATTTACGTATTAGATTATTCTATCTCTCAGGTCACATGACAGATACACGATAAAGAAAAACTAGGAACATAGTTGGTATGTTATTTAACAGATAAGTAAGCCGAAACCTCTCATGAATGAAGCAAATATAAGAAATAAGAAACTGAGCGCGAGGGCAGAATACTAACTCGAGAATGACGTGAGGCTTATCTCGTCGTACCCGACGAAAACTGCCCTAATTGCAAAACAGCAACTTTTCAGGAAAAAATAATTGTATGCAAGATTCAAATAATTTCGAAAGCTTGATCGCGCATGGAATTTATTCCGCTTTTCTTCTGTTTGCGCTACAAGCTTTCGAAATTATTTGAATCTTGCATACAATTATTTTTTTCGTTTTATTACAACTGCATTTCAGAATAAAGCTTGTTTTTAAAAAAGTTTTTTTTAATTATAATTTTATTTTACATTTTTTAGTTTTTTATCAATCTCGGGATCCTGAACATCAACTAGCACTAAAGTGCTCAAAAAGACAAATCCAACGAACCCAAATTCGATGCGATTCCGTCGATTCGTTAAGGAGTTGCTATGGCAACCTCCTGACTCCATCATCAGACCAGGTCAATGGTACCATAATATTGCATTGTCATCGTACTTACATAAGTATACCAAATTTCAGCTCAATCGGTTGGGGAAAACTGGTCTTAAATTTAGTTGCAAGATTTGTCCCACGCACACATACTAACAAGTGAAGTCAATATAAAGCTTGTAAAAAATATTGATGCCATTCGATTCTTTGAAGTAATCCTATTATACCCTAGAGATCCACGAAATCAAAAAGAGCAATTTGTATACAAATAGAGTAAAAAACTAATTTCATCTAGAAATAAAGACACAAACGCCATTGTGGCTCTTTGTTTTCCATACATCGAAAAAAGCGAGCGCCAATTTAATAATTGGCGTGTAATTTTGTAGGTATGAGATTGTGGCTTTTGCATAAAGTGGAACATCTAAATAAGTATTGAACTTTTTAATACAATTGTTTTACTGAAAGGTGTATTAAGGAATGTAGTATTTAATAATGAAATAAAAGAAAAAAAGCCCTAATGATCATTGGGGCAGTCTTCGTCGGGTACGACGATCTGGAATTTTGTATCTACTAGGTTAAGGTCTTCCAGCCCGAGCGTGTGGTCACGTCGCGCGGTTTAGGGCACCCACTTAGGCTGTCTCCTTTATAGACGCGAGGGACAGTGCAAAAGATTTAAGGCAAAATTTGTCATCTTGAAAACTTGAAGACAAATTGAAATCAAAGGCACAAACAAGGATAAAAAGGTAGTCAAAGTGATAAAATTACCATACCTAAGTAACCTATCCTAGTAGGTATATCCAGATAATATCGAGACGATTTTAAGACGTATTTGTGGAATGAATACGAGATGGGACATTGTTTGCCGCGTGCACTCAGAGACACTTGGCTCACGCCAGTGACTCCTCGCCGGTTACACAAGCGATCTTAGCAATTCTGCTATTCCAATATTGGCACAGCAAACAGCTGCTACAATTGGGCGATGTTTTCTTTTAATTTCCTATTACAAATAACGAAGGGAAATGAATATACAATTTTCATCTTGTGTTTATCAATTCCAATACGAGTAGGTACCTACTGTAATTTTAAAGCGTATTAAAATTCGATGTTCACTTTGTGTATGTCAGTGCCCTAAGAAAAGCAAGTAATTATACGTGATCATGATCATTACCTAAATGGTAAGTGATCTTTTAGCTAATAAATTGATAACCAAAAGGAGTTTCAATTAGTGGTCTCTTACCAAGGCTGTTACAGCACACATGCTAGAAGAATTATTAAAATATCATAAAGTATTGAAAAGTTCATCTGTCATAAGAAACAATAAAATGGGCGTTAGCTTCTGATCTAATCACGTTGGATCATTAGCTGCCTGGCCTCATCGGCCAGGTGCGCAACTAGCGCGACATGTGTGCGACTCCGCGGGCCCGGGTCATCCGGACGGATAGGCCATTTCTCATGTTTATTCGGGACTTTCAAGAGAGGTTGGGTTATCTTTCAAGCAAATACTCATATAAAGTATGTCAGGTTTTCCGATAAAAGGGACATTCCTTATGTGAGGATGTGTGCGCAGCGCGACCGCGACAGTAAATAAATATGAGTTTCGTCAAGTAGGTATGACGTTTTCACGATACTTAAGTCACTACCATCTATTCTGAGAAAAGTCTTATTTAATTTTTTCGTGGTTGTGGTTCAAGCACAAATATTTGGTGGGAGAAAACATTATCATGAAAGCCTCTTTTTATTTAGTTCTGCATTTTCACTTTTTCGATGTAAGCAGTAGCGAAACTAACTTGAGAAACTGGAGTCGACTTCTACCCTGCTCACTGGTTAAGTTGTGCTTGCGTGCCGCGTGCTGCGGCAACTTCGCCCAAGTACTTACTGCCGTTGCGTGAGTCTGGCATTTGGATATTTGTTAGACTCTGTTAGGTTAATGTATAGGGTTTAGCCAACACATTTTGATTTCTTATAATCACTCATTTCTTATTGCTTTAATATGAGCAAGCAATATCGTAATTGGTTAAGTAATCGAGCTTTTTGAAGACAGGGCAGTCAATACATAATTTTCACCATTGTGCTTGTTTGAAATTAAAAGTCAGAGAATATTTAACATCGAATCAACCAAAGACAGATTTAGACAAAACAACGCAGTTAAATTTTGTCTGTTTTATTAAAATAATAACCTAAAACACAATATAAGTTAAGCGATACTCAAGAATGATTCGAGGGCTCTCCTCGACTCGATTGCGAGCTTCAGCGGTCGTAAATCCGAAATATTTCGCGCCGAGCCTGGAGACGCAATAAGCGGCCCGCGCACACCCGGCAGGCGCGGGAGAGTATCCGATGATTGTGTCGTGGGTTGGGGAAGTAATCTCGCGGATGTGCCCTTACCAAATTTAGTTCGGATTTACCTGCAGATATATAGGTGCAAATGCTCAACTTTCTCATTAATATATTATTTGTCTTGTACGCTACTACATGCCTACTGCTCGGGACAACGACCGACCGCTTCATTTGTACAATATTATTTAAACACTACTAGATATCCTAAAAGATACCCACACAAAGTGAAGGAGAAAAACGGAGAGTCGAAATCAAACAAATCATTTTAGTTAATTCAGCTAACACTAAACTGATAGTGCGCTAAACTGTTACAACTCAATTACACGGGGAATTTATTTTAAAATTAGGTGTTCTACAAGTTATAATGAAGTTATCCAGTGATTGCTGCGATTGAAAATTGCCAGCAGTTTCAAGACCAGTAAATTGCGCGTACACTGTAATAAGCTTTTGGAATTTTTGAAATGCATCTAGATAATGGAGTGCCTTGAAGAAGCTGCGGCAGCTGTTGCTTCGTTTAAAATCTTTCGACAATCGAATTTAGTTTCAGAAAAGAAAATAGTTTTTTCTGACGTTTCATAAATGAATAAAAAAATGAATAAAAAACTATTCTAACAAAAATTTACTTTCACAAAATCAGAGCTTACGAAATCCGCTCTTCGACGTTTTCTGAGCTAGTATAGTAACAAACTGTTTCATAAATAGCGGGAGCGGCTTTTGTTAGCGAGACAAAAAGCGAATAGGTTACGGTACTGTTGACAGATTGCAGGACAACAGGCTCCAGCGGCCGCGCCTGCGCACTACAAAAACGCGCGCTTCCAACAAAATACACGCCGCGGTTTTGAAGACAAACGCTAAGCGAATCGACATGCGTCCTACTATAGGGTAAGTCCAGGATAGATGCCCCACTTTTTGAAACAGCTCTGTAACTCAGTCAGTAAGTTTTTAGCAACAATTTGACCTCAGTATCTGTAAACTTTGGTCTTTCGTCTATGATATTACTATAATTATTTTAGTTTAAGTTATACCAATTCTGAGTAAATACCATTTTAATTGACCTCTAAAAAGTGGGATAGACGCCTAATGTGGGGGATAGAAGACTCACTGCATGATTGCTTCAAAGGATAGATGCCTGATGCAGGGATAGATGACTCGTTAATACAGTTTTTGAATTCTAAGGATCAAATGCATTTTGAAATCAAACAAGCCAAGTATTATTATTTAAGATTGTTTGTTATTAAATGTAGTAAAAATGAAATTTAATATTTTTTATTAAAAATAGTACATAGTATGTACATCCACCCGAAGTCGGGTAAAAAGGTAATTCGATCAGAAAGGCACCCTATTTATTACTTTCCTAAGGTTAGCCGTATCTTTTTTCTTCTTACTTGCTACTTGTGATAAAAAGAGCAGGTTAGGATAGATGCCCCTAGGTGCATGGGACATGGCCCTAATGGCATCTATCCCCAAAAAAAAATAGGCAACTATCCTTTTAGCATAGGATAGGTGCCTTTTTTAATAAAAAATATAATAACACTAAAAATCGAATTAAACATAGCAATCTCGTCTAATTTATAAGATAGTCTATCAAATTATATAAAAATCTGCTTCATTTTACAGCTGACAAAAAAATTATCCATTAAAAGATACTTACCAATTTTATTTCGACGCTCGCTAAGGTTTGGCCGCGGAATATTTTTGCTCTCACTGGCTAAACGAACGCACTCTTTGATGGTTTGCGAGGCGAAAAGTGGTACGGGGAGGTCCCTTTCTATTATACGTACTATAACTTTAGGCTAAGTTGCTTGTAACATAGTGTACTTAAAATCGCGGCACCTATCCCACTGGGGCATGTATCCTGGAATTACCCTATCCTTTAAGGCATTGTAATTTATATCTATGTTCCTTATTTGCTTTGAAAGCGGAACCAATTATTATACACTGGTCATCACCAAAATCGGCCCACCTACGTTTTACAGGAAAACTCGTTTCTACTGACACAATCATGGTGCCCCAACAATATTGGTGTTATTTGAAAGCCCAATAAATATCCTTAAAGAAAAACACATTTAATTTCGTAATAAACGATTAACATATACAATAAATGTGACTTGAAAAACTTGAAAAAAGACCTCACTTTGGGCTCACCTCTGGGATCAATTAGACCAATTTTTATGGTTATAAAACCAAATAATGATCTCATGTGTCTTCTTTAACAGATGGATAGCGATTAATCCCAACTTAACAGTTTTATAGCCATAAAAGTTGGCTCAAGCGTAACTACCTATTTTTTGAAGAAGTGACTCTGGATTCTTCTATAGACACATTTTTGGGGTAAAAACCTTTCCTTTAATGAAATGAAGTTTAGAACTAGGCTTTTAAATGGTAATATAGTATAGCAATATTGGTGGGAAGTGGGGATGCATACGTTTGAAAGTGCTTGTCGCGGGTGGGTCGATTTTTATGATGACCAGTGTAGAAGGCTAAAGTAAGATCTACTAAGTATTAAAGTATTCTCCTTCACTAATCGTAATCGATTGACGCTTATAATAATGTCATGAGAATTTAATGGTTTCTTAAAATATTTTTTTTCGCTTTCAGTATTTTAAAGGATAGCCTACGTTCCTCTCCGATACAAATTGACTTTTAAGTTATATTAATTTAATTCAAATGTTACTAAAGATTTTAACCGCAGCGCGAAAGTTCGTTTAAGATATCGTGTGTTTACAATCTAAGTAGTTGTCTTGTTGCTAGCAGACGAGTTTTTGCCACTTGCACGATGCGGGTAGTGCGCTGGTGGCGAAGTTGCGGCGCATCTTCTTTAAACTAGCTATTGATTAGCTTTTGGTCGTAACACCAATTTTCCGATAAGGAGAGTAAAGGCACGAAAAAAAACTAAAGCAAGAAATGGCAATATAAAATAATTGTTACACAACTAAAGTACCTGAATGCCATGAACCTGATTTTTTAAGAGATAAAGATATTTTTAGAACTCGTACAACAAACGGAACGAAAAACTGACTTGAATGAACTTTTTTCAGACCACAATAAAAATGATGCAGTGGCAAAAACCTCTTTTATTCCTGCTCCCGGAAATAAAACGTTAGTATCGCGAGCGTGTGCAAAGAATCCTACACTTCACGCCTCTCGATGTGTAGAGGCAGCCCTGGCCGCATCGATCCGATGCTGTCGCGTCAACAGACCGTAGAGAAACGAAATAGAGATCAATTTCGCCCGACTTGTTTACTTTTCAAGGTGCTCGAAGGTAGGGTTGTCAGTGGATAATCCGTTCAGTGATATCCGGAGCTGTTAGTTTCTCATGTTTAGTAATACCAGTGTCTAGTTTATTCCCGAAATAGAAGTTACATAAAGTTTGCATTTAATTTTAGAAGAGCCGAAAGTGCGGTCTCTGCGACGTAACTGCGATATGCGATCAAAATATTGTTAAACTAAATTACGTTAGTTTTAAATTGCGTGAAACAAATGCGAAACAATAAAACGAGATTAATATCTACATAAATAAAATTAATGAAACACGATGACTTTTTGTTGTAATCATATTACCTACTTAAATCTGTTTATTTCCCTTTATACTGTTACAGTTTAAAACAAGTACCTACTCGTATTTTCAGAAGGCAAAACTGTGGCTGACAGCCCTAGACATAAACGCGTTTGCTTTGACGCGCAGCAGCGTCGACGGTGTCTGTGATGCCTGAACCGGTTTACTGCGTCCTTCGTGTAATTTTTTCAGTCGGCTTTTCAATCGTATCATGTTGAATAGCGACAGCCCTGCGTACTCAAGTGGGGCCTGCAGTAGTTTGTCTGAGTGGGTACAGACTAGAGTTAGTGCCCGTTCCAGTTTATGAGGTTTTTCTAGACACAATGCGCCTCCGTGCGTGGGTAAGTTAAATGCGCTGAAAATATGACGGACTTAATTTAACTGAAATAAGTTTGTAACTATTGAATGATGAATTATTTATTAATTTAAAGATAACAATGATCCATTTCGTTACTAATGTCCTCAACAACATTAATTGATGATAAACTTATACCCTAAAGCAACTTAATTTTGTTCTCTCCTTATAATAGTTGTTCAATTAAATAGAGCATCAAATGATAGCTTTGATTTAAGAAGCCCTAATGAAATCCAGTGCTAAATGCCCACAACATCAGATCGCTTGAAGGTTATTAATATTATTACACTTCAATTGTTTTTTGCAAGGATGATTAGGTACTTACTCATTGACTAAATAACTAAGCTTTGAAAGTCTCAATTTTGATAAAATCTAATATTTCCTGAAATATGTCAACCCTACACCTGCGGTCGGGAATGCGTTTGCATCGCAGCGAGTGGAGGACGCGACTTCATTCGCGATATGTACTCGTAAGTCGTACTACTCGCTTACTATTCGCAGCGAGTTATTCCGCTTTGTTGCGCCTGCGGGACCCACACTTCAAGTTTCATTAAACAAAAGTCATTGAGAACTTTGATGCGTTGTAGTTCGTTGACGTTGTTGCGTTCACTTTATGGGTTCGCTGTGAACGTGAACCCGGATTAAAGTTTTTGCGTTTAAACAGATTTGAATGTTGAAGTTTTTAAATCTCCAAAGTTTCAGATTAAATAAAAACAATCTCATATAAATTACTACAGTTACATTGATACATGGGAACACTTTTAGTTTGGTTAGAAGTTAAAAAGCTATTTGTTAGAACAGGTATTTTAAATCATCACATTGCAAAAACATTTTGTGAGATTTTCTTAGCTACTGCTTACCAGAATGCTTTGGATAAATTCTTGCACAAAAAGTGGAGTAAAAATTCACAAAGAAGCTTTAGCATGTCGCATCTTGTGTCTCTAAAACGCGGAAAACACCGGCTAAAGAAATTACTCGCGAGGGTGTGTGGATCTATTTATTTGCAATCAGCGAGGGCAGGGAGGGGGCTCTCTAGGGGACGGTAACTCAGTTTAGGACTTCAAGCAATTTTCTATTTGCACTGCGCTCTTATGTAAAGCGGCGGAAGACGACTCCACTTTTGTTTTGATTCGCACACGCTGCGGGATAATTGAGTTTGCTCGCTTTTTACCGTCTAATGGTTGATTTAAAACAGTGATATATATCTTTGAATATATTTCAAGGCCTTAATTGAAACAAACAGACATTTCTCATTATTTTTTTGATTTATTAATGTTATTCTTGGAAATAAATTACCCATTTTTACTAATTTATCTACTGTAGTAGTAATATACCAATATCTATAAAAACTATATTTCCGCAGCTGCTTACTTTCCACTCTAAGTATTCATACTACGAGTTAAAAGCACTGCTACGAAAATTCGACAGTTGAACTCAAGTTAGTTGACTACGTAGGTTGTTGTTAACTTGCAACTTTACGTAAAGATCGAAATCGTGGTTAAGTTTCAAACAACTGCCACCCAAACAACATGAAAGTGTCGTCGGACACGTCGTAGCAGCTGACACTGCTACGGCGCTACGAGCTACGCGCTACGAGCCTCCCTCGTCTCTCCGCCATTGAACCCGCACAATCTGCAATGTGATCTTAGCTTTTTACTTATATTGACTGGCACACTTTTTATTAACTTATGACAAGTTCTACTGTTATTTTGTTATTAAACAAAATTAATAATAACAACTTATTAATATTCAACAAAAACTGACATTATCCCTACATTCGTTTAGTATTATTTTAATGACATCTTTTAACTCAGTTACAGGCCTTTTAAAGCTAATAGTAAGAAGTTACAAAAATATTTAAAACAAAGTGCGTTGTATAATTATTTCAAAATAAATGTTCATCACAGATCAAAAGTAAGGAGCCGTGCGAGTGTTGCATGGTGGGATCGCTTCCCTCGCGCCTGCTTAATATTCCGCGGGGGCGCGCGCGTTTAGGGCACTTTTTCCAACTTGTTCATTAAGAAGTCCATTCTGTGAAAACTTGGAATGCGTGTCTTCCGCCGGCCATTAACGCCCTGGAGCGAGCGAGCAGGAAATTGGCTGAACTTAACAATAGTCTATGAAGTTCTATGTTTAGTGCTGTAAACTGTTATGTACAATACTTCGTGTTTGTTTCGAACAATTATAGTTTACAGACCATTTAAAAAATATTTTATTGCTTTTTACTTAGCTCTTGTCGGTGGTAATAAGTAGTATTTTTAACTTGACTTAAATCATACCTACTAATTTGAATAATAATGTCAATAAAGCTTTATCAAAGTATCATCATGTGACGTACTACAGAATTATGTTGTCCTCCAAAAGCTTAAGTACAGATAACAATAATTATCATTATGTATTATTAATCTTCATAACATGTAGGTAAATTAATTATGGATTTTGTTCATTTATCGCTTAGACGTTTTTCAGTCGGTTATGTTATTATGCACCTATTTATATCTTCGTAGTAAGCTGCTGTATAAATGAGTTTCATACAGAAACTAAAAGTAATCCTGTGTTAAGTACAACCAACGAAACCAGCAAAATGCTAATACTTTTCTCCAGATGTAAACTCATTCAGTGTTATTAATAAGCAGAGTTTATGAAATTTAATTAGATACAGACGGATTTGATAAAGTCCGAGGACAAGTTTGCTTTCAAATTAATATTTTTCAATAGCTAGAGTGGAAGTTTGCGGGAAAAGTTTGAATCACGTCTTGGGAGTTGGGACTTTATTAGCTGTGTTTGTGGTCAACGCTGCCGATAGTTCCGTTGGAATCTAATCTTTGTGATTATGAAGATATGGTTACTAAAAGAGAGTTTTGAGTGCATCATATTACCAAAATGTAAAAAGTTCGAGTATTATTTTCTAATTTGGTTAAGATAACACTTAAAAGTCATGTTTTGTTGTTAAATGCGGTTAAGTGTAATATTGAATGAAATTATTGATTGCTCCGTTTAATGGCAGTAAACTTGGAGCAACTTAAGATTCTGTAACCACTTCACAGCCAAGAGGTAATTTCCAAAGTCAATTTGACCTACTAATGGCGCCGTAACAAGCGCGGGCGGCGGCGGCTGATCGCCGAACTTTTGAAAACTTTTCAAATAACAGCGCGTTCTCTATTAGCAACGTTCCTTACGTTTTGTTTGCATTGCTCGCATCCGCGCTCCGAGCCGTAAACAACTGTGCCATAAAGATATAAGGTCGATTTTCGAAAATGCTCGGTCAGAGGAAGGTAACGAGCTGAACACCTCGAGGTAATTTCAAAAATTCCGCAACAAACTTGCGCTAGTCATATTGCGAGCGACTTGTTATCGCACAAAGTGAGTTTTACGCGAAGTGTACAATTAAATTTTTTTTTTTTTTTTTTAATCTGTTTTTATTTAGGGACTTTTGTTTGAAAACATGTCAGTCCCATCGAATCTTAACCTACGCTTACAATAACATTCACTATTTAGAAATAAATTTAATCCTGCGAAACCATATCCACCACAAATCTTGCAGCTTTGCTTGTTGGGTTAGCTAAAATATTAAGAAAACCTCCTACATCGTACGCGTTGATGTGAAACTTTCGCAGGATTAAATCTCTTTCCTTTTTAAATTTCACACACTCTACTAGGATGTGTTGAACATCCTCCACCTTATCACAAATATTACAATTTGGAGAGTTAACTTTCTTCATCATAAAAGCGAACTTATTTCCAGGATAATGTCCAGATCTCAATCTATGAAGAACAACAATGCACTTTCTGCTCAATTTAAAGTTATAAAACCAAGGGATCCGAGGAGGCTGACATTGAATAGTTTTAAACCAAATACCTTTTTCTTTACTTCTCTCATCAAAATACTCTTTAAACTTTTCATAACAAATATTTTTGAATTTAGTTAATACCTCAGTGTAAAACGGCAATATAGGAAACTCTAGACCTTCTGTACATGCTAATTTAGCCAATCTGTCAGCCTCCTCGTTGCCTCTTAGACCCAGATGAGATGGAACCCATTGCAATCTCAGAATCATGGCTGGTGATAAAGTCAACCTGTGAATCGTTTCTAACACCGTGTAGGCTATCGGCATTCCTCTGCTATGACCAGAGGCACATCGAGCCAGGTGTTGTAAAGCACTTTTACTGTCTGAAAGAATCACTACGTTATTTCCGATATTATCATGATTTTGTATAATGTATTTAAGTGATTCTGAGATTGCAATTAGCTCCATGGTCATAATAGAAACAGTGGTATCCACTCTAAAAAGCGCTGATGTACCATTTTTAAGGTCACAAAAGGCAGCTCCTAAACCATCTCTACTTTTAGAACCATCAGTAAATATTTTAAGGTAGCCTGGGTATTTATTGGACAATTCTTCAATTATATTTAAGTACACAGAAATTTTCGGAGCTGGACATACTTCTGATACAAAACTTATAAGCTAAATATAAATATCTCAAATTCAAGGGTGGAACAGATAACTCACACTCCATAACATGTATTGGTGTGCTCTTAACAAATCCTCCAATAATTCTTAATGCCTGATTTTGTAATCTATCCAACTTGATCAGATGAGTCTTAGCACAGCTACTATAAAGAAAGCAACCAAAGTCAAGTCGACTTCGAATTGTAGATATGTATAAAATACGTAGATGTTTGGGGTGGAGACCCCAGCCAGAACCCGCCAAGACCTTAAGGAGATTTAAATATTTCGTCACCTTCTCTACTATCTCATTGACGTGCTTACTCCATCGAAGCGACCTATCAAGCCATAAACCCAAATATTTAACTACATCTTCCTGTATTAGCGTAGTTCCTTTTATATTAACTTTAATTTGTGTTAATCTACGACCTCTTGAGAATAGACACAATTTGGATTTGTTTGTAGACAACTGAAGTCCAATATTGTCCAATAGACTAATAACAGTGTCAAGAGCTATTTGTAATTCCATTTCACATCGACTCAGGTCTTTATGACTGGTATACAGAACATAATCATCAGCGTATTGAGCAACCATGACACCTGTAATTTGCCGACATATAGATATGGTTACAATGTTAAAAAGCAATGGTGCTATCGGGTCACCTTGAGCGAGTCCCCTACTGGTACATCTGACTTCTGTTATACCACCCTGCCTCTCACTTCTAATTGTCAGTCGTCTTTCGCTCAAGAAACACCATAAATAGTTACAGATCTATTTCCCAACTCCAAGTCCATCAAGCACTTCTATGACTTTGTTCACCAGTACGTTATTATAGGCATTTTCTATGTCAAGGAAACAGGACACTGTTGGAGTGTTGTTAGAGAACCCTAATTGTATATGAGAAACAAGTCTGGCTAGACAGTCTAAGCATGATTGGGTTCTTCTAAAACCAGAAGTTTTCGGGGACAGTATCTGATGATGTTCTACAAACCACTCTAATCTCTTGCCTATCATGTTATGAAATATTTTACACAGACATTATATTAAAGAAATCGGTCTAACTTTTGCCTCCTGACTACCCCCAGCTTTAGGTATAGGCACTACCAATATATTACGCCATTGGTTTGGAACGGTACTTGTTCTGAAGATAGCATTATACAGTTTTAACAAAAACTTTTTGCCAGATATTGGTAGGTTAGATATCATTGAATAAGTAATACCGTCACTACCCGGAGCGGTATCTTTCTTTTTTAAACAGACTTCTAGTTCTTGCGTAGAGAACGGTATTCCTAGTAAATTATTGTTCGAAACTATTCTAGGGGGACAATCAACTACATAATCAGGGGCTAGTGAGTGTAACAAATCATTTTTTTGATGGTCCGCGACTGAGAACTTTGACTGACGATAACCTTTGTACCATCTCATTTTGCGCCACATATCAGAAACATCAGTACACTCATTAATATCAGAACAAAATTTCCTCCAGCTGTTGTTTTTAGCTATTTTAATATTTTTCCTAGTTTCTGATATCTTATCTTCTAATGTTTTTAAGTTAGAGGGTGTGGGGTTTTTTCTAAAGTTTCTTAGAGCTAATCTACGTTCGGCAACTAATTTAGATAAATCTACATTCCAATACTCTCGCGGCTTGAAACTTCTAGTAGGATTATTACAAATTTTAACGCTAGGTATGTGCTTACTTGCTGAATTATTAATCTGGTCTATGAGGTAATCATAATATTGCTGAATAATAGAAGAGTCGCAATTGTTGCTATCAAAATTGAAGAAAGCGTTTAAAAGTTGTTTACTGTATGCTTCCCAGTCAGCTTTTTTAAAATTGCGCCTTGCAACATAGTTTAAATCCATGTTAAAATTCATAGATATTTTAATAATGAGATGGTCGCTACCCAAGTTTTCGCTCAGTACTTGCCATTTAAAATGTATAANGGGTGCGATATATCAGACGATGCAAATGAAACATCAGGGGATGACCTTTGTAATACACCATTTACAAATTTAATTCTAGTATCTTCTCCATTATTAATAGAAACAAAATCATGTTCTAAAGAAGAGTCAAATAATTGCAGACCTCTATGGTCGCATTTATAGGACCAATTTGTGTGATGGCCATTAAAATCCCCAGTAATTAAAGTTTTGCTTTTAACTAACCCAAATACTTTGTCCCAATCTGCCTGATTCGTCCGCACTGAAGAGGGGCAATAAATAGCTATCAAATTTTCAAGGTGTTTACAGTTTAAAATTTTGACATAAACAATCTCTATACCTGAATTGAAGCCGCTGATGGAGCAAGCCTGAGAGTGTAGAGTATTATGAACTATAACCGCCACACCGCCATAATTGTCATACCTGTCCTTTCGGTAAATATTATAGCCACTTATATGCAGAGGAGATTCCTCTTCCAACCAAGTCTCACAAACAATAGCTATATGTATATTTTCCTGGTATAATAATGCGACAAAATCAATCAGTTTTGGTCTAAGGCTTTGTGCGTTCCACTGGAGTATATTAATTTTAGGACTACTATTCATTAAAAAGCTTAAACAAAGTATCAACTAATCTTCCACCTGAACATAATTTTACTATACAGCTGCACTCTTCTATTATAACTTTTAAAACCAACATAATCTTAGACTCAAAGTTATTTTCAGACAAAAAAATGTTCTTTAGTTTAAATAACAAGTTCCACACATCGAATTTCCTCTCTTTTCTTTTATTTTTATCTTCTTTCACTATATTATCATCTTGGGATTTTTCATCATTTGACCTTATTTCCGTATCCATCATAAACTCTTCGTCTAAATTATTTTCTGTTTCATATCGAATTTGTTTCTTTTTCCTGTGTTTACTAGTTTTAGTTCCTTGCAATATTTCAGAATATGAGATTTCTTTTTCTTGCTGGTTATCTTCGTGAATTTCTGCTGTTGTTTGTACAATGCTGCTAGAGCTTCTGTTTATATTGGTTAAGGGAGGGAATGATAGTATAAGATTCAGAAGTGGAAACTAATTAAAAAAAAACAAATTCAATAGAAAACCCGTTTATTAATTTTAAACATTTATTCGCAATAACTCAAAATAATTTCAATCACATAAAAATAACAATTGCACACTTATTTAGCAAGAAATAGAGATAAATAAAAATAGCTCACGTGACCTTCAATCGACCGACAGAGATTCCTCCAGACAACCGTCCGTTCCGAGCGCCGAGAAGCAAATGGGCTCCGGTACACGCGGCGTTGGTTTTTATAAACGACGCCCGGTAGTTTGATGACGTAGCCAGGCAGTTCCTTACAATAGTATTTCACTTGAGATCTGGGTATTAGGAGTAGTTAAAATGTCCTTCTCTTTTATGGTAAAATCTTTATTCTTCTCGCTGGCCAAATATAATTCTAAAGCTTTTTTATACGTAAAATTTTGTTCACTCATAATTCTACGAATATTTTTTTCTTTGGTGAAGAGTGGGCATATTTTATCTAAAGACATATGAGGCCCTTTACAGTTTGAACAAGTATATGTTTCCGTTTCACAATTCGCATGATTTTTACCACATTTCGGACATGTTTCTGTATTCAGTGAGCAAAATTTTCTTATGTGACCATACTTCCAACATCTTGAGCATTGAGTCACAGGGAACACAAATTTGTCAACATCAAACTTGCATCCATATGCTTCAATCGTTGGCGGTGTTGAGGCACTTCTAAAGCATAAGCGAACTGTCTCACTCTCAATCCATTTGTTCTCATTGCTAATGCGTTTCATTCTTTTGGCTGAGACTATCTCAGATGTAGCTTTTAGATTTTCTAAAAGTTCTTGTTCGCTTATGTCAAGATCAACTCCTCGTATAATGCCGTATGATAAGGTACTGTGATTTGTGAGTTGGGCCCTTACGTCCATTTCTGTCAACTTTGTGTTTGAAATTAGTTTATCTGCTTGTATTTTACTATTAAATTGGACAAATACTCTGTAAGGGCTTTTGTATTTAATTTTAGTAACTCCAGTAATATTTGAGTTTTGCAAAAACTTGGCCAAGGTCATTTGTTTCATTAGAGTTTTAGGTGAAAATAAACATACTTCATATATTTCCTCACCCGTTGAATTAAACATGTCTTCAATATTATTATTCTCTTCTTGTGTTGATGCTCTTCTGTTTAATCTTTTAGCTTTTCTTTGAACTGTTGTAAATCCTTCTTCACTACTTTCTTCACTTTCACGCGGCCTTTTTTCTTTATTTTTCTGCTCCATTTCTTGTAATTCTTTTTCACATTCGTCCAAAATGTCATCATCATTTCTGTCATCATCACTTAAAACATTTTCTTCCATTTTCACTTTAGGAGGGNTCCTTACACGGCCTCTCCTGACTGTGTGTCGTCCTCGACACTTGTTCTTCGGGTGGTGCCACTGGGACCTGCTACGCCTGGCGCCGACTGTTCAGGTTCTGGGTCAGCGTCCAGCAGGGGCATCGAAGGGTCAGCCGGACGAGTAGATGCTGCTGGTGTGGTCTCGTCATCTTCAGAATTCTCGTCTGGAAATGACATTGTATGAGAAACAGTACATAGGACAGCTAAATACACACGACCTCGTATGTCTTTCACTCGATCAACCAGTCAATTAATTCAAACATCAATCTAATAAACACTCCTCTAATTCGCTCATTCATACATCCATCTTTATAAAGGTAAGTCAGAGACGTCTCTTTAAAATAGTCGAACCCAATGCAGACTGCTCTCCAATACTGAGGTAGTCTCCCCAGCAAGACTCCCTCGTCCAACTGGCTGCCTGCAGTTTCAGCTCCTGTAACATGACTTGACGCAGACCATAATCATACGTCAAGTCGTTTGCCACGCAGACCGTATTCGTACGTGCAAACCCGCCCAACGCGCAGACCGTATTCATACGCGTGAGCCTGCCCAACACGTAGACCATAATCATACGTGTGAGCCGTCCGACCTTTCGGACCATAAGTTGACCATTCTGGTGAACTTATGACAACTAGCTACTTGAAGCCATTCAAGAGCCATCCACAACATCATGGTGCAGCGACAAACGCCAAGCGACACACGCCTGAGTGTCTGATACCACAGCGATCAGCACTTACACCATATGACCAAAGCCTGCAAGCAACAAATGCCATGAGAAAACTTACTCTCAAAAAATGCAGCACACGTTTCTGGGCACCATTCGCCGTGCCACGGCACCATATATTGCGCCGCTGCCTGCGTAGTCTTGCCGTAGCCTCCGCTCAGCAAGCGAAGCGTATAACGTCCGCTAGGCAGCACGTCAACCACTTTATAAGGGCCGCGCATGCCGGGATCAAGCTTCCCCGTAGACTGCGAAAACTTTATGACGAACACAACATCATGAAGGTTAAACTGACGAGGTGGACGACGCCGTCGGTTAACTTGTTCGTCTTGCTTAGCTTGGTTGCTTCTTAACAGCCGGCGAGCTCTGTCTCTGGTGATTTCCCGCAGGGCCTCCCGGTTGGGTGACGAACCTTCGACAGCCACATCGCGCACCAATGCACGAATAATAGGCGTCGTTGCCTCCGTGCCGATCAGAAGATTTAACGGAGAGACTTGCGTGGTTTTTTGCTTTGTAATATTAAGCACAAGTTGAAGTTTCCACAAAGTGCTGGACCACGGTACGTTTTTGTGGTTCGCTTGTATACGTAACATGTTAAGTACTGTCCGCATATATCGCTCCGCTTGACCATTAGCATGATGCATTTCGGGGGTTATGTAGTGAAGACTACAACCTAGCTCATTTATCCATGTTACGAAATCATTTGACTCAAACATCCGCCCTTTGTCCGTAATCATAAGCTTTGGCACCCCAAACAACGAAATAGCTTGTGTGACCACACGTTTCAGCTCTACGGCATCTTGTTTGTAGATGGGATACAAAAGGGAATACTTAGTGAAAGCATCCACAATGAGGAGAACAAATTTGTATCCTTCGGATACGGGCAGGGGACCTAGTGCATCAACATGCACCGTATGGAACGGGGCATCTGGTTTTTCCCATGAAGTAATGTTTTGCAAAGGGGCACGAGGCACCCTTTTTTGTGAAATACATATGACACAATGACCTACGTATTTGGCGACAAACTGTCTGAGGCCTGGGAACCAGAAGTGTCTCAGAATAAGGTCGAGAGTTTTCTCCGCTCCAATGTGCTCATGCTCATCGTGAAACACTCTAAGGAGACTGAGTCGGTGACCTTTAGGAATGTAACACAGCAGTCGGGGCTGCTCACCTACCGGGACATACTTATAGTACAGGACACCATTTTGGACGGAATATTTAGTGGCATCTAAGCTGCCATCCTGAAGCTTTTGAATAAGGTCTTGCGTTTCGTTATCAGCTGACTGAGCTATTTGTGCCCAATTGCGAGGCCTTGAGATTTGATTGACGCTGGCTATGGGATTGCGACTTAGATAGTCAGCGTGAGGCATCATTACCCCTTTGCGGTATTCGATAGAAAAGTTAAAGTCCTGGAGATAGATCCACCAGCGGGCAACTCGGGGTAATAAATCTTTCTTTCGCTCGGTGGATTTTAGCGCGTTACAATCAGTGACAACTACGAATTTTAACCCAACTAGATAGTGCCGGAAGTTTTGAAGAGCTTTAACGACGGCAAGGGTCTCCAGTTCGTAGGAGTGATATTTGCTCTCAGCCCCTTGAGTAGATCGACTAAAGTAAGCTACTACGCGCTTTTTAGAATCTGGGTGGACTTGCAAGAGGACAGCGCCATAACCTGCGCTACTAGCGTCCGTATGGACTTCAGTAGGAAGTTTCGGGTCAAAAATTGCGAGAACTGGCTCACTCGTAAGATGTTTTATGAGATCTTGCCGGATAGCCTCGCATTCAGGAGTCCAAACGAACTTTACGTCTTTACGGGTCAAATGAGCAATGGGGGCAGTTTTGGTGGCGTAGTCTTTTATGTACCGCCTAAAGTAGCCTGCTAGCCCAAGTAATTGGCGAACCTGTTTTACGTTCTCTGGTGGCGTGGTGTTAGCTAAGGCTTCTACTTTTCGCGGACTCGGTCTAACCTGACCCTGACTAATAACTTTTCCCAAGTACTCTACTTCGGTTACGAGAAATGAGCATTTTCGAAGATTAATCGAGAAACCGGCCGTAGTGAGTGTTTTAAGTACCTTACGTAATAGCTCGATCCCCTCATTTACAGTGTCACTTAAAAGGAGCACATCATCGACATAAACAAGAACGTTCCCGGCGTCAATATGTTCGCGTAAGGTGTCATTAATTATACGTTGGTACACTATGGGTGAATTGGCTAAACCGTATGGCATTTTTACGTATTCAAAATGGTCTTCCGGCGTCACGAATCCGGTTAGAGGAATACTCTCTTCTTTAAGAGGGATTTGGTGAAAGCCGGTAGCCATGTCCAGGCTTGAGAAGAATTTAGCACCACCCAACCTATCAATCTGGTCTTCTATTAGGGGAAGCGGGTAGCGATCTTTTACCGTGATACGATTGAGCGCTCGGTAATCGACGCAGAGCCTATCGGAACCGTCGCGTTTCTTAACGAGTATAATCGGACTGGCGAATTCCGATTTTGAACGCCTAATGACACCTTTGTCTAAAAGATCTTTGGTGATCTCCCGAACTTTAAGTTTCTCATCATACGAGAGCTTGTACGGTCTATATACCACAGGTGTCGAATCGGTAAGCTTTATCTCCGTTTCGCCCGTTTGCACAGTCGTAGCGGCGGTACCCGAAATCAAGAAATTGGAAAACTCATTGATGACAGACATAAGGCTTTCCAATTCGTCACCTTGAAGAGGTGTATTCACTTTGACTTCCTCTGTTTTCACGGAGTTAATTTGACCAGAGAAGCTGGTGCTACGCGTAAGATACTGTCTATCCTTGGTCCGCACATACGTTATTCCGTCGCGGTTCATTACGTCCGTGCCTATTATAATAGGGGCGTTCATGAAAGATGCTGGGACTACCAACAGATCTACCTCAATTGATATGTCACTGAATTCTACGGTCACTGTGACATATGACGTGGTCACTAACTCTTTGTCGCTCAAGCCCTTTAATACACAACGTTTCGGCTTAGGTTGGCATGAGATGTATTTAAGAACGTCTGAAGAAATGAGAGATACGCCGAGAGCACCACTATCAAGAAGTACGTCCACCGGTACTCCATCTACCACCGCAGGAGTAATATCATTGTTTTGGAAAGATCCCGGTCTTTGAGAGCAAAGGTTTACGTTGCGCTGATTCCGCGGCTCCGATCGTGCCTTGGCAAAGCAGTTGTCCTCAGTATGTCCCTGCTTCTTACAAAACGCACACAAATTACTAGGACCTGGTTTCGCGCTTGATGTCGTATCGGATTTCGGTCGTTTGCAATCACGACTGACGTGTCCCCGTTGGTTGCAAGTAAAACACTTTAAACCGAACCGATTATTGTGTCGAGCCGGGGCTTGTTTTTTAGCATTTGTCGAGTTATCTCTTTTCGCAGTATTGGGTTTGGTATAAATTGAGAGAAAAGAAACGATAGTGTCCGGCGTCAGATTGGCATTAGCAGCTGCCGCACGTACTTGTGGACTGTCGATTCCACGGATAACAATGAGTGTCCTCAACTCATCGCTTAACCCTTGAACTATTTTTAGGCGTAACAAAGTGCGACGCGCGTATTCCGCAAAAGTCGAATATTTGTCTGACGTCGTGTTCATGGCGTCTAATAAAATGTTAGCGTAGTCGAGTTTATTGGGACACAGAGACACAAATTCCTTTTTGAAGTTAGACCATGTTCTATCGTTCGAAACCCACTCGCTCAACCACACTTTGGCATCACCCTTTAGACATGAGGCCACACGCGAGAGGCACTCGTGATCGTTCCAGCCGTTCGCGTCTCTGGCGCGATCCACTTCTTCGCACCATGCCTCAATGTTATTTATCAGAGGATCGAAATTAGACACGTAATAGCTTTGTGACTTCGAAGGTTGCATGGTTTTAATAGCTTGCATTAAAGCATTTGCAAGAGTGGATGCCTCAGAGGACGCGACACCCGAGCCTAGCGAGGCCTGTCGATGCGGTGCACACGGGCTTGGCTCCCTAGGTATAGAATCGCGTTCGGGTCGCGTTTGATGCTCATGGTTATTCGAAACATTACGCGAAATAGGAGGCGATCTATCGCTGCCATAATTTTGTGATCGATCTCGGTTTCGTTTACGTGATTTGCTACACGACAACGACCTAGACCTGCAACGGCTAAATCGCGAGCGACACCGACGACGAGAATTCGAATCGCTACGCGAGCGACGCCTAGTCCTACCGCGCGAACGGTGTCTTTCGGCACTACAGGAATCACGCCGATCTCGGACACGAGAGCCACTCCGCGAATTATGCCGTGCACTACTCGAGCTATGTCGCGAAACGCCATCACTACGATCACGCGACCTACTCTGCGAGACTTCCCTACTTCGAGAGTTACGACGCTTACGCGACCGACCTCGAGTATGCTTTCGTTTACGGTTACGGGATCCAGTACGCACCATTTTATCACTCACTCACAGAAATAAATTCACAAAACAAAAAAAAATACAAAAAGCAGGTA
The DNA here is from genome assembly GCF_004193835.3 of Ostrinia furnacalis. Classification (NCBI taxonomy): domain Eukaryota; kingdom Metazoa; phylum Arthropoda; class Insecta; order Lepidoptera; family Crambidae; genus Ostrinia; species Ostrinia furnacalis. Next base: position 70,040 of record NW_021137841.1, on the reverse strand, counting down.
GTTAAATAAGCTTGCAATTGCTTTGTTACTTGAAAACAGATACGATTTTCTTATAATTAGCTTTAGTAAATCATTTAAATATACAGGTGGGCGAAAGTAGTCCTTTATCCCACTTCTGATATAAGATTCAGAAGTGGAAACTAATTAAAAAAAATAGGGCATGTAATATCGGAAGGTTTTCAATTCCGATATTGGATTCCGATATTAGATCTCAATATCGGAATTCCGATATTAATATCGGAATTGAGTTCATGTGCTATAAAATTAATATTTGGTTATATTCGTAAGAATTCTGGATTGTTTACAATAAAATAATGATTTTAATCAAAATCTTTATGTTATGGGTATCCATTGCATTTGGTTTTTTATGTGACAAGAGGCAAACGAGCAGACGGATCACCTGATAATGAATGGTTACTGATAATGAGCCTATATGGATTAGCAAATAATTAAAGTGTTTTTGTAAAATCACAGGTATCAAACAAACTTTTTTACTCCTTCATTATATTACCCTGTTTTATGTTGGCGGAAGGAATTTTAGAGTCATTCAAATCACGTGTTACAAAAATTGTAGAGAGTGGTAAAAAACTTGAATATGCTTGTAATTCGTTCCTTTTTGATATATATTATCGATGTACAGTCGCGGAATGAAAAGGTTCGTCACCTTAGTGTCGGTTTTCGCTTGCACTAGGTACTGTAAGAGTCAAACCTGCCAACATAACAGTGCAAGAAACAGTGCTGCTAATATTTAAATAAATATGAAGTTTGCTAACGAATAAGGTTTTGCTTGTTTATTTTTTTATCCCATCAGTGCAATGCAATGATGACATTGACCAATTGACAATAGTTTTTTTTATTTAATAGAAATAATAATGGCAGGTTGAACCAACAAGAAGGTTTTAGTTTATCAATCATAATAATCTTCTTGACAAGATAAATCGTCAAAAATGGTGGCGGCCTGCATTCAGNTTAAAAACACAAACCCCCATATTAGTGAAATGATAAAAAATACAAATTACTACTCCAAACTAACTGACGACGGATACCAATGTCAAATGGGATGTAAACTGAGATACCCACAAAAAAAAAAAAAAAAAAAAATATCCTCAACTAACAGTGCGTAAACTGGCATCACCGTACGTGATACTACATAGTTCTTATTTCTAATCTCTTTGGACAAAGCCCTCGCATAATTATGATAGAACTTCACTTTTTAAGTTCGTTTAATCATTAAATCTATTGTCTTAGTTCTAAGGACGCGAACATTCTGGTATAGAAATGTTAGGTTATTTATTTTGAACGCGCCTTTTTACAATAGGTGTTACGATCAGTTCCTATGAACGGCACTTGTATTTGTTTGTTTCTGCCAATTGCCGAAGCATCAAATTGAGTTTTTGTTGTGGAAAAATAAAATAAGTCACTGGAATGTTGAGGTCTAACAAAATTAAATGATAGATTACTACTCAATGTGACGTAATACAAAACGAGCGTAGGGGTGTTTATGTGAAGTGTAAATGAGATTGTGTATGAAATATGTATGTGTAGACGAGGTAAGTGTACAATGTTATTAACGTGCGACCAGCATAGGGTTGAAACTAAGATAGTAATTATGGCGTAGTGATAATATTTTCTGATTATTAATAACATGGTGAAGCAAAGTATTAGGTAATATTTTTTAAATCTTCCTCGCAGGATATTAGAATGTAAGGCGAGTTTTCTGATTTTCTTGTATAAATACGGCAGTTTTTTGTCCAAATAAATTTATAACCAGAGTTTTTAGCTTTAGACTTGCAGCTTTTTAGTAGCTGCTTGTTATGAACAGATAAATGTTCGTTTATATAAATATGACATAACTCGCCCTGCACTCCTACATCCTTTGAGGTTAAGCCGTGACGCTTTCGCGCAGCCGACAATACCTCATCCTTTTTAGAGCGATTATGGAAGCGGATTATCAAATTACGAGGTTTTCCTTTCACTTGTCTCTTTGCTTGGACACGATGGATGAAATCCAAATCCTTTGGGTTGATGTTAACGTTGAGGTGCTTCGCGATATTTTCCACTATGGCTGGGAGTGATTCGCCAACGTTCTCAGGGACACCGACCACTTCTACATTCTGAAGCCTGGACCATTGCTCTTGCCTTAAAGACGCTTCCTCCATACTGTTCACTTTAGATTGTAGTGCTTTCAGCTGCGAGCTTAGGTTAGTGTTCGCCGATTGTAGTTTTTTAATGGTAGCTGAATTTTTGGCAGCAGAACTTTTTACACCTTCGAAGAGATCACTTAACGTACTCACTGACTTTTCCAGTTCCAAGTACCTTTTCTCAATGGCTTTGGTGACTGATGCAGTGACATCTGCCAAAAACTTTGGTAAAGCCTGTTGGATTGCAATTTCAATCTCTGCCTTTATTGTGGCAATCACATCCCTCGGGGGCTCTTCATCACCGACCGCTGCACCTGTAGGCCGCTTCCTAGTGTCTGTGTTCACAAACTCGCCGCTGCTGCCGGCCGCATCCTTCACCGGCGTGTCAGTGTTGTCTCCACGACGACCCGGTTTTGCTTTGTACTCAGGGCATACCCATGTTGGGTCTCCTTTCTTAAGGCCGACACAACCGCAGTGATACTCAAAAACTCATTAAAACTCATTTATTTCTGTAAATAGGTCGCTAGATTTCAAAAGAGGATCAGAAGAAACCACCCTGTCCACTCGTACGTGGAAGAAAAGCCTCCTCCCACCGGTAAGTGGTTGTTTATTGGTGGTGGGCGAGCGAACCGCGATTCGTAAATTTGTTGGCAGGGCTCCTTTCAGGGGTTCTGACCCAGAGTGCCGCAATCGGCCTGTTCCGGCAGGGCCATTGACTGCACACTCAACGTCCTCGACATTATAATTTTCAGGTATTTGGATATCTGAAAGTATAAAGTAAAATATAGTCTTTTTTTTTTTTTTTTTTGAGGGGACTATAAAAACTAAAAATAATTATGAATTTTTATTTGTGAAATTTTAACACTTCATTAATAATATAATATGTAGGTATTTACTTTTTAAATTCGTTATATTATGTTCATAATGTATCTAAGAACGTATTTTGCCTTCGTGTGTGACTCACGGTCAAACTCCAGGCGTAGATTTTTGCGTCATGTCTAGCCATCGTGTATAACTCGCGGTTACCCTCCAGGCAGACTTATAGACGCTGTATTGCACACTTTTATTTCGTATAATATAATATATTTACTTACCCTGGTTTTCGATATCAGAATCTGAATCGGAAATTATAATATTTCGTCGACGTTTATGCACTTTATGTTTTTGTTCTAAACGTTTGATTTTTTCTTTGTAACGCTTTATTTTATCTTCAGCCTTGCGTTTCGGCATATTTGAAATGTAACGGTTACGCGTTTGTTATAACTTGAAGTGACGTGCGTTCACTACCGCGCACAAAAAAGGAATGAGCAAAACGCGGGAGCGCTAGTGATGCGTAGACCCATAGATGACGGTTTGAAATCGGAAATCGAGTAAGAACAATCGATACAAATCTAAAAGTGCGACACTACCTAGTACGTTAGGGAAACTACATGGTAATAATATATCTGAAGAATGGAGCTATGAAAATATAATAATAAATAAGGTAGTGAATGATGGTGTTGAAATTTGCAATATGTTCGGTACATATTTTGCATCCGTTTATTCGTCGGTTTTTGGCGTTTTCAATGCTATTGAGTCCTCTTCTTATTTAAGTAACCTAAAATCAAACTCGGACTGTTTTTCTAAATTAGAGATCGATACTGAAACTATTGTGGAACATCTTAAAACTTTGGACGTCACAAAGGGGCCTGGTTCCGATAATATACCCGCATTCTTCATCGTGAATTGTGCTGATGAGCTGGCAATCCCGCTATCTATCATTTTCAATAAATCTCTTCTGGTATTTTCCCAAAACAATGGAAGCTTGCTAAGGTGGTCCCTGTCCATNGTGCAGTATTGTGGGTGCTATTTTAAATCTAGTAATACATAGTACTATTGTTAAGTGAGTACGTAACAGTTCGCAATTTGAAAGTGTTGATTTTGCATTTTATTTCTGATTTATTTTTATTTCTAGCGTAGGTAGTTATATAATTAATTACCCCACAACGTAGACATCCTAATCGTAGTTACTAGAATTATTTTGTAGGTTGCTTTAGCTGCTTTAAAAGGTAAAATGGGAACTCACCCTATCAAATATTTCTTACTTAACAAAAACGAATTATCATACGAGGTTCTTATTAGAGGAGAGGAACCAGCTAGCACTGTTCTAGGGTTGCGTAAACAAATAAATAAAATTATATTATCGGTACCAGACGATGAAATCATAGATTCTGGTTTACCTATTTCTGAGGACTGTGAGGGTGTTTTTACTTCTATTAAAGAATTAGGTTCAAAAGTGAATAGTTTACATGAAAAATATGATTTTAATTTGTTTCAAAGAACTACGACTTTGCATAATCACATTTACTATCGGCTGAAGCGGCTCGATAAATCAGATTCATCATTTGCTTCTCAAATAAAATCTTTAAACAAAGAATTTGATTTACTTTCTGGTAAATTAATGACCATGAACAAATCTGTTTCACCACAAAGTGCCACTTCAGAGCCAAGTCCTTCTTCATCAGGCGACAATTCATCCACTATTACTGTACATTGCGATCATTCTAACACAACAGATCTGAAAATTAAATACGACGGTAAAAGTTGCGTTCACGCGTTTGTGCAGAGAATGAATGAGTATAAAACCGTTCGTAACCTACCCTCAAATAAATTATTAATGTACGCAGCTGATATTTTTACTGGAAATGCACTTCACTGGTATCGCAGTGTGCGTGACTCTGTTAATGATTGGGATGAGTTAATAGCCCAGCTTATAGAGGATTTTAGCCCGGTAGACTACGACTACAGGCTTATGTCAGAAATACGAAATAGGACTCAGGGTGATCAAGAAAATATTATCATCTATTTAGCTATAATGTCAGAACTTTTTTCACGCTTAACGAAAAAATTAAGTGAACAAGATCAGTTAGAAATTCTATTACATAACATCCGCCCATGTTACTCAACAGTTTTGGCTTCTTGTATCACCGGGATTGAATCCANTGTTGGAAACTACAGACCAATTTCAATCTTACCAACTATGGCGAAAGTATTTGAGGCACTGATCTGTCCTAAGGTTCAAAATTACTTTAAAAAATATTTATCAACTCACCAACATGGATTTACCCCTGCTCGTTCGACGAGTAGTAATTTGTTAAGTTTTGTTGAAAATGCTATAGAGTCTGTTGATTCTAATAAACAAATAGATGCAGTCTACACTGACTTTAGCAAAGCCTTTGATACGGTCTCACACAGCGTGCTAGTTCAGAAACTCTCAGCTTACGGGTTTTCCGGCTCCCTGCTCAATTGGATAAAATCCTATTTAGCTGATCGATCTTTTTATGTGGTTGTTAGCGGGTATAAATCTAACATATTTAACATCTCTTCCGGCGTACCTCAAGGTTCACATCTGGGGCCCATTCTTTTCAATATCTTCATAAATGATTTACCAGACTGCTTTGTCCACTCTTCGCCATACATGTTTGCCGATGACCTGAAAATTGCCCGTGTGGTGTGTTCTCATAGGGATGCACTGCTGCTTCAGAGTGATGTCGATAGGCTTGAACATTGGTGCACTAATAATAACATGCAGCTCAATGTTAAGAAATGTTCTCAAATCACCTTCACTCGTAAATTGAACCCAATCATGCATAACTACACTATGCACGGTTTGCATCTGAATAGAGTTGACATAATAAGGGATCTTGGCATACTACTGGATAAAAAACTAACATTTGTTCCTCATATCGATTACATTATTAAAAAAACTTTTAAAACACTTGGCTTTATCATGAGGAACACAAAATCATTTCGAAAGTCAGCTACCAAAATCTTTCTTTATAATAGCCTTGTTCGTAGCACTTTGGAGTATGGTGGGGTTGTTTGGCGTCCACACTACGCAACTCATACACTTAGACTGGAACGCGTCCAAAAACGGTTTCTTAATCACTTAGCCTATTCTACAGGTAAAGCTAAAAAAATTCCGAGCTACTCAAAACGACTAGATCAGTTTAAAATGAAACCTTTAGAAAACCGTAGAACTGCACTCGATCTTATATTTTTATTTAAATTAATAAATGGAATTGTTGACTGTCCACATCTTCTATCTAAACTCAATCTTAAAGTTCCCTACAAATATCCTAGATATCCAATCAAAATTCTGTGTCCGCCCTTCAGAAAAACGGTATCTGGATCCTACTCCCCAATATCTAGATTCTGTAAATTGTATAATGAGTACAGCACTGAACTAGACTTATTTGGCATGTCGATTAATAAATTTAGGCGTCAAGCACACTTATTAGATAAGTAGATCAATGTCTACNAAAAATGTATAGGTATTAATTTATTTACTTCTAACAATAAGGTATAACTTCTAACAATATGACATTGCTATGAAAATCATTTCGATGTACACTTAATACTAGAGATGAAACGGATATCCGGTAACTATCCGGTAGGCCGGATATCCGGCCTAAATTTAGGGGGCGTCCATAAATTACGTGAGACTTTAAGGGGAGGGAGGGGGTCAACGAAAACCTCACTAAATCTCACGTGGGGGAGAGGGGGGGTCTCGGAAAATATCACGTAATTTTTACGTCATCGGAATCGCTCGCGCAGTGTAGGGTTCCGTAGTTGTCTGTCGTTAACAAAATATATTTCAGAAGCAAGCAATTACTTCATCTAAAGTCATTTTTCATAATATGAAATTGTATAATACATGAGTCAAATGACTATTACTCTTAAATTAAGTAATGTATCTTAACCGTTAATTTTCCTTGAAAAAATTCATCCCCACTTTACATGCAGGGGCAGCTACCCTAGATTTTTTATTTTTTTAAATTTTATTTTGTCGGCGTTATTAAAATACATACCTTCACAAAATTACAGCTCCCCAGTGCCAATAGTTTCCAAGCGAAACCTCGGACAGACAGACAGACATATCGAAACTATAAGGGTTCCTTGTCAGGACTACGGAACCCTAAAAAATTACATTACATACGTATGAAAATAGTATGTATTCGTAGTTAAAGTAACCAATAGTCAAATTTGACAGATGTCAAATGACAAGTGGTTAAATAACAGAAAAAAAATGTTTTTATAACAATGTTTAACTTGACTTTTAGTACATTTTTTAACTATTAGTTTCGTTTCAGCCAAATGAAACGAAACTAATAGTTAAAAAAAAATATCTCCAAAACTGTTTACCACCGCCCTGGAAGATGTCTTCAAGCTTCTGGACTGGAACGGATTTGGCATAAATATCAACGGCGAGTACATCACCCACCTTCGATTCGCGGACGATATCGTAGTCATGGCTGAGACCTTGGAGGATCTAGGCACAATGCTCGATGGCCTCCGTAGAGCCTCTCAACAAGTCTGCCTCAGAATGAACATGGACAAGACAAAAATCATGTCTAATGTCCGTGTTGCACCCACTCCTCTGAAGGTTGGAGACTCTACACTCGAATTTGNAAGTTATTTTTATTGAAAAAGTACGTGTGAGTCGGACGAACACCAACACAAGTAATGACAAGAAATATGGCGGACCGCGGAATGTACTACGGTGCTGAGGAGTCAAAACACGTACTTTATTATATTTAAAACTTATATATTTAAATAAATATTCTCTAAAAGTGTGATAAGGACGGCATCATCCCAGGTACTGCTACATGTAAAACATAATCATCTTCGGGAGAGATACGAAGTATAATTGTCAAAAAAACCAAGTCTCGCAACTCAGTTGTTCTACGGTAAAAAGTTGTGAGATCCATGTAATACCAAGTCCAGGCCAGGAAATCTTTAACGTTTTACATAAATATATTGACTTGGCCATCGCATGAAAACACGTGTAAATTAAATTATTTAGTGCGATGGCCAAGTCAATAATTTATGTAAAACGTTAAAGATTTCCTGGTAAGTATTGTTTTTGATGGGATTAAATTATTTCCAGGCATCATTAGCATGTTTATAATCAGACTCTGAAACAGTAGAATCACTTAAACTTGTATAGAAGCACTGTCGAGGAGGCAGTTCCTTTCAGAATCAGAATCAGAATCATCATTTATTTGCTATAAATGTGGTACAGGAGATGGATACAGTTAATGGTTAGGTCTCACAATTAGTCATTTCTGACATGCAAATATTAAATTAATTAATTATTAAACATTTCAACAAATTCCATTAAAATATTATCAATGTAAGATGTCAATATAAATGTCAATAGTAGATACTCAATGTCAAAAATTCAGAAATTGTCGATGTCAAAGATTCACCAAGCATAATTCAATAACGATTACATACATNGTTTATTTTTGTTTCTTGTATTAAAGTTATGCAAATCGCTCTTTTACGTGAATTGCTCTATATTTTTGCGGACATATAAAAGGTTTTCATAAATGAACTGTGAAGCTACTGTCAGTATGTTTATTTCCTTAAAAAAATCTTTCAAGGAAAATCGGGGTCCAAGGTTATAAATGGCCCGCACTGCTCTCTTCTGCAGAACAAACACAGTTTCAATGTCCGCGGCTGATCCCCACAACAATATGCCGTATGACATTATACTATGAAAATAGCTAAAATATACTAGCCTTGCCGTTTCAATGTCAGTTAATTTCCTTATCTTTCTCACTGCAAAAGCAGCCGAACTGAGCCTTTTTGACAAAGTTTCAATATGAGGACCCCATTGAAGTTTAGCATCTAAAGTGATTCCCAGGAATGTTGTGGAATTTATGCTATTTAATGGTTCATTCTTCACCATTAATTGCGTGGAAACCTGCTTCACATTAGGTAAGCTAAATTTAATGCACTTAGTTTTGTTTGCATTTAACAATAAGTTGTTGAACCAATGTAGAACCTGTGAGAGTGTGTTATTAATATCGTCAAAATTTACCCTACCTCTATCAACTTTGAAAATGAGAGATGTGTCATCAGCAAATAACACAATATCACACAGATCTTTTACAAAGTAAGGAAGGTCATTAATGTAAATAAGAAATAGCAAAGGTCCCAATATTGATCCCTGCGGCACACTGAAGCCTGCATGACGATTTAGAGCACGTTATTGTGCTATCCTTTGCTTTCAAGTCACTTCCACAGGCACCGCACTTGACCATGATTGATTTTTCGACGAATTGATGTTTAATTGGAGAAACTTATATCACCACATAAAGAGCTTACGCCAACAATAAAAATTATTGACAAAAAGTGAAAAATATTTGAGTATTAATATTATTAATTACTGAATTTATCGGAGCCAATGTTTACTTGGCAACTACACACAGTTTTTTATTATATGATCAAACGAACTTACCAAGTGAAGTTCGATCTGAATTATCCTGTTTTCGCCTCCGAGATTTATTTTACACATATTTCTTTTAGAAAAAGTATATAATAAATTAAAATCAGCTAATCTAACTATAAATCTAGAAAAGTCAGTATTCTTTCGGAACGAACTTAAATATTTGGGCTATATAGTTAATTCAAAAGGATTACACGTCGATCCAGGCAAAGTAGAAGCAATCCTTAACTTTCCAACTCCAACGAATAAAAAGGAAGTTAAAAGGTTCCTCGGTACTGCTTCATGGTACAGGCGATTTGTGCCTAATTTCAGCTCCATCGCTGACCCGCTGAACAAGTTAACATCCACTTGTAAAAAGAAAGCCACCTCTTTTGTTTGGACGAAAGACGCAGACGAGGCCTTTAACAAACTTAAGAAATGTCTTACATCTGCTCCAACCTTATCTTGCCCAGAGTTCGACAAGCCATTTGAGGTTCACACTGATGCGAGTGACTATGGTATAGGAGCCCTGCTCACTCAAACCGTTGATAGTGTTGAACGTCCTATAGCGTACATGAGTAAGTCCTTGTCTGCAGCTGAAAGAAATTATAGTATAACGGAGAGAGAAGCTTTAGCTGTTTTGGTCGCTATCGAGCATTGGCGATGNTACAGAACTTTGAAGACTTTTCTCTTTATCATCAAGATCTGACTTAAATATGATTCATTAGAGTCCTGAATAATATTGATAATCATAGCATTGGATCAAGTTAGTCATCTATGGTTTTCTGAACCCTTTTCCCTTTTGTAATGAGATAAGTGGTAATGGTGGTATTTGCACATTCTTTTTCATCCTGACATCAAAGACTGTACGTGTACGTCCTATCTCAGTCAGATTTATAGCAATACAATCGCGATAATTTCACAAAAGAGTATAAAGCTTATCTAACTAACCAGAACATGTCGGAACTAAGTCCGAGTTCGAGAGTATACATAGCTGAGGGGTCTTTTACAATTCGATTTACATGACATATTGGATATGCTCCAAAAAGCATTGAAGTAGCTATTAAAATATTTGCTTTAAGTGTTATTGGACTAGGANTCAGGCCAGTGTCCTCCCTCACATTAGACTATCTCTCGGTCAGCTATGTGCCAGGAATAAGACGGAATAAACATCTTGTTATCTTATACACTCTTTTTACTCACGACCTACTTCTGTGATAGTGACTGGCTAGCCGGTTATCACAGTCGGACCGTCTGGAGCGCACGTGTTGCGCACGTCCACTCCCGAAGGCTGCCCAAAACGAACTCCCGAAGTTAAAGTTAGCTCAACAAAAAAAAAATTGAAATTGAGCAACTATCCAGCCAACTAGGCGTCACTGCGCGTTGCTAACATTAACCTGTTGTTACTCTGTTACTTTTACTGTTGTAGTACTCATGACCTTAATTCAACATTGCTATAAAGAGGTGGGAAATTAAATCCACTTTGTTTTCAGTTTAACCCTTATTCAAATGCGAGGTATGCATTTTTTTTACAAAGTTAAAGTGGATTTTGGGTAATTGTGGGTCACTTATTTCATATTTTTGATCAAAATTAATAAAAAAATAGGGGAAGGGGTAGTTTTTTGGGTGGTAAATAATTTACCATTATCCATTCATGACTACCAATTATTAAATGTTGGTGGTAAAATAGTTACCATTGTCCGTCTTGGTTTGTTTTTGGTTCTTGACTAGTGACTTCCTCTTGGTTCTACCTTTATTTTATTAAATATTTTGGGAATGAAATTTTTTTATTGTTTTTATAAAAAATATTCGACACCTTCAGGTTCAATTGTCGTATAAACCATTTTGGCCAAATTGAGTTATATATGTTACTGTAAAAGCTCGAATTGCAGTAAATCCTAAGATATTCCAGTAAAACCTAAGATCTACCAATTCCTAATGGTAAATGTCCCAAAAGTTTTGGGATTCGAACTCTTACCACCATTTCGTTGGTAAATCTTAGGATTTACATTAATGGCACGGTAAATGTTGAAAAATAAAAGAAGCATTTTTGACAGGTAACAATCGGTCTTATCTACGCATTACACGAGCGCAGCCTTTTTGTATTGTTTAAATTTACGAACAATTTAAGAACTAAAAAAAGACCACGACATCACTTTTCATTTTAATACAATTTAACAAACCATGATGTCACTGCCTTGTTTTTTCTTTAGCAACGTAAGGTCATGTCATATAAAATACTAGCTTTTGCCCGCGGCTTCACTCGCGTGAAATTTAATTTGTCTGTCACAGATCGCCATAAATTATAGCCTATATGTTATTCTGGGTTATAAACAATAATACTGTAAAGTTTCATCGAAATCAGTTCCGTAGTTTTTGCTTGAAAAGAATAACAAACATCCACACAAACTTTCGCGTTTATAATATTAGTAGGATGCATGCAGTACAAAATTTCAGTGTCCTAGATAGGCTAGATATTATATTTACAGGTACCTAAGTATGCGCTACTATCAATGCTGGGTTATTATAATTCAGATTTTTTCCACTTCTGTAAACTTTTACGAAAACAACATCGTTGGTAATGAGTCAGAANTATATAACTTTTGGATCCCGCTAGGGTGAGTTCTTATTACCATGCTTATTTGTAGTGTTTTTATAGTTTTTAGTGCTGCCTAACCGAAACCTGCTTCGCGGAAATTGTAATCCCACCAAAAACATTCTGTAAAAAATTAGCCAAGTCTCGATGGAGCTGCCTGTTTATCTCTAAAAAGTAATGAAATCTAGACAAAGTCGTGCCAAGTCTATGGTTCCTTACTGCGATTTCTTTATTATTATATTTAATGTTGTGTGACTTGGCCGTTGAAGGGTACCAAACCAGATGCTCCATGACACCATTGCACCAATCTGTCGCCAAATCCGCTACCCATTGACGATGGATAATAAATTGCACTTGGAAAACGTTGATGCAATAACCAGTCAATTGTAGGCTTAATAAAGCTGCGTATTTCAATAATACTTAAATGTATGATTATCTTAATAAAGATTGTTCCAGATCTTCGATTTTCCTAGTTTTTATAGTTTTCCCTTTATGTAGTCATTAAACCCTAACTCTGTACCAAATTTCAACTCTCTGAGTTGATGGGAAGTACTAGTTCTATTTTGATGATCATCAGTGAGTGAGTGAGTGAGTGTCGTAAATGCGAAACTTTGCTTTCGCTTAACTTCGGAACTAAATGACCTACAGACTTGAAATTTTGGATTTTAAGTATGTGATTATAGCTTACTAGATGACAAAAATTTCTGCGTTCTGGTTTTATCCAGAGGTTCTCAAATAGAGGCCTGAAAATGCGGCGAAATGGTTCCAGTAAAGATGGTACGGCAGTGTTTGCTTCGCGCTCGACTTGGCGGGGGCACTGCCGTGCCCCTAGATTAATTATACATAACAAATAATTATACACGTCGGCGCAGAGACGTTGATATTAAGAATATTCTTAATCGCATCCGTCGACACGAGTACATTCTCAGATTACCCACTTGTTAAAAAAAAAAGTTCCTAGATGGTGAACTTAGATAGCGTTTATATAAGATGCTAAACAAAGTTTATGTGGTTTAAGCACTTCAAAAGGGATGATATTTTNGGATGATGAGACCTATTACCCTGATACAAGTGATGATACTGAGGAGAGTAGTTTTGAAAGAAATATCACTTTGAGGTCACACCAGAGACGCAACCTTCAAGGCAATAATTTCATGTGTGTTATGCCAATTTCAGATCCACAAACTGTGAAAGAAGCTATGGCAAGTACTAAGGCTGAATTTTGGAAGGATGCTATGAATGAAGAGTACAAGTCTTTATTAGAAAATAAAACTTGGGAAATTACTTCGCTACCAGCTGGCAAACGTGCAATACCATGTAAGTGGGTTTTTAAGACGAAGACGAATGAGAAAGGAGAAATTGTTAAATACAAAGCAAGGCTTGTGGTCAAGGGCTGTTCTCAAAAACCCGGCATTGATTACACGGAAGTATTTTCACCAGTGGTAAGAACGACTTCGCTTAGATATTTGTTTGCTCTGTCTGCCAAGTACGATATGGATATGTGGCAAATGGATGCCGTATCAGCGTTTCTCCAAGGAGACATAGAGGAGGAGATATACATGAAAATGCCTCCTATGTATGACAACACTGATAGTACAGATAGTGAGAAAGTTTGTCGACTGAAAAAGTCTCTATATGGATTGAAACAGGCTAGCAGGCAGTGGAACAAGAAGCTTGATGCAGCATTAAAAGAATTGGGTCTTTTACAAGCTAAATGTGATCCTTGTATCTACTATAACATTGTGAATGAAAATGACATGACTTTTATGGCTATTCATGTAGATGATATTATTTTGTTCACAAACAATCAAGATAGTAAGGCTCGTATTAAGGAACAGTTATTCAGCAAGTTAAAAATGAAGGATTTAGGTGAACTGAAGTACTGTCTTGGAATACATGTAGAAAGAGATAGAAATAAAGGCACTCTGTATTTAGATCAAAGAAAATATATACAGGAGGTATTGAGCAAATATGGAATGGCTGATTGCAAAACTGTAAAAACTCCAATTGATCCAAACTTCAAGTTTCAAGGAATAGAAAATACTGAAGAAAGTAAGATATTGAAAGACATTCCTTATCAGGAAGTAATTGGATGTTTATTATACATTTCACAGGTCACTAGGCCCGATATTAGTTTTGTGATCAATATGTTGAGTAAGTACAACACCAAACCTCAACAGCAACACTGGGCTGCTTTGAAACGAGTGATGCGTTATTTGAAGGGTACTCAAGACTTCAAACTGAGTTATAAGAAGAATCCAGAGGAGACAATGACGCATGGCTACTGTGACTCAGACTGGGCCAGCTCAGAAGATGATCGGCGCTCTTGCACAGGTTACACATTCTTGTTTCAGGGAGGAATGATTAGCTGGAACTCGAGGCGGCAACCTACTGTAGCGTTATCTACGACTGAAGCGGAGTACATGTCGCTGTCATCGTGTGTACAAGAAGCTTTGTGGCTGAGNGAAGATTATTTACACTTGGATTGTGGCATAGGCACTGTCCCTCTTCAGTGACAATAACAAGGACTAATCAACTAAAAAGCATGAAAAAAAATAATTTTAACAAAAAAATAAAACCGACGCCAACAATCACTTAAAAGTAGAAAATAAGTACGTCGTTATTTATTTATTAGGACAATATACCATGATTAATATTTTTGGAGTCGGTGCTGGTAAATTTAAAACCATTTCTTGAGCTTGGCACTAAGATATGACCGTCTGACAGCATATTTTCTAATTTTGGTGCTTTAATATAAATTTTGGTGTTCTCTTAATTTTGGTGTAAGGAAAATCTCAAAAACTACTGGACAAAATTTAATGTCTTAATCATTTTAGAAACAGTATAAGTTTCCAATAAATTTGATCTATAATTAAAGAATAAAAATACACAAATAACAATTTCCACCAAAATTAGGCAAAAATATGCACTTGTTGAAATTCACCCATCAACATCATCAACAGCCCTTTACAGTCCACTGCTGGACTATGAGCCTCCTCCACTATAGTGGAGGGTTTTGCCATAATCTCCACGCTTGGCAGGCGGGTTGGAGATCGCAGTTTAAAAGATTGATGTTTTTCAGAGAGCGCTGCTGCCCATTCTCTGTTTGATGTGTAGTCCTTAAGTCGCCTCTTACGACACCCGCGGGAAGAGTAGGGGTTGGTGACAAATGTATTCTACTCTGCCGTCACCACACGGCTCTATGCAGTACGCCCAAATAAAAACAATGGAAAGACAAAGTTAGCAATGGCCAAAATATATTGCCCTAATTTTAAGCAGTTAAGCAATCAGCACTGTTTATATTGTAAAAATCCTCAAAGCGTAACGATTTCATCGGTATGGGTTTTTTGAGCTTTACTTTTTCAAGAAAAGTTTATATCTTCCCTGTGGGTCACGGCTTACTAGGTACCCCCACCCCTTCCCCCTCGATCCCGTATATCGTGGTAAAGACATAGGAAAAGCATTAGCTATTGCGGTGTTTCCCCTTTCTTGCTTTGCATATTTATGGAAAATCTTCACTTAATAAGTTATTTACGTTGCCGCAACACGGAGACAAGCTTGCCACAGTTTTACATAGCCAAAATCATGGTTGTTTTCCATACGAGTACATTAATGTTCACGGGTGTTTAGGAAAAAACCACTAGGAGGCTTTTTTGGGCACAACACGACCTTCGATTTATTAAGTTATCTAGGTATTTCCAAATTTTTTCGTTAGTAGGTAGGTAGTTGATTCTCTACATAATTTATGCGAAGAGACAGGATTTAAAAATATATTATAAAACACAAAATAAAGATGTCAGTTTCGAACAAACGCAACGCAATACGGTTTTTCATTTTTACTCTCTTCGTATTTTATCAAATTATGTAGAGAATCAGTAGTTTTATTTTGATCATCGATGTGATCAAATCAATGACTGATAAATTCAGGTTCCTATCAAAGGGATTAACGAACCACGAAAATCCGCTTTCTTTTATCTTTATATTTACATTTATACGGAAAAGAAACTTTTTGTATTACCGTATGATCAAAGACCTTGCTTAATCAAGCATACGTCTCTTTGACCAAAAGAAACTTTACGATCAAAGCGGTTTGACTGTAACTTGTTGACCGCACCGTTTTCAATTTGTATCCTACACAGATAACGTTGAGTAATGTATCAAGCCAGGACAAAATTGACCTTTTCACTTTTTATTGCGTCACAACCAAATCCCTGGCATATTAAATCCTTTGTCCGAATACGTACCGTATTCTATTTGAACGTATACAAAATAAATGAACCGTGTAACCTAGATGTTTATAAATCCAGGAGTAAAGTGTCGCATGGGTCAAGGTTCTGTATACGTTTTACAAATGTTTTCTGTATAATTTGTTGATTAATAAGTAAATATTATTTGACAGTTCCTTTACACACTTTAGTACCTAAATTGACTTTTTGAATTATTACTATCTAGTCTTAGAAATCCAAAAATATAAACCACGTGTTCCTAATTACAGGTCTTAATATTTGATTAGTCTGATTTTTTAAACATACATTTAAACTTATCTTACAAACTGAATTTTAACATGTCCTAGAGACAGATTTAAGGTGATTGAAATACTCATCTAAGTTAGATGACACGCAATCTGATGAAGAAGCTAAAAACCAAAGCGAAAAGTTTTGACAAAACTAAGTTTCATCATTCTTTATTCATCTGAGACTTTCTATCTCATATTTTATTGCCTTTATTATTCCGACTTACAAACAATTTGAACCGGGAACACACAACGGCGATCAGTTATGTAAGGTACGCCGGAGGCCGGTCAAGGTTACCAGAAATATGGTGAGCAAGCCTCGGAGCTGTCTGCCTTAAGGCGGCTATACACATTTTATTTATTTATTTTTATTTAAAATGTTTATTGGCCACAAAACAATATTACACAAAAGGCAAAAGGATGGCACACTCGCATACCAATCTCTTCACCAAATGTCATTCGCGCTACTGGAACGCACTCTGGAATGCGTGTATGAGAGTAGATCGGGTAACACTTTTGACAGTAATCGTGATCGTCAGGAGTGATTGCTTTGGGCACATGTTGCTTGCTTTTCGATGTCTCGCCATCTTTGCCTCTTGGTGGTCAGCTCTGTGCACTTATGCAGGGGCGCGCCCACAGCAGTCTTGATCAGGTCTATCCATCGCATTGGTGAACATCCACGTGACCTGTAGGCCTAGGATGCGCGACGTGATAAGCATTTATCGCGCCATTTTATCGGTTTTTCGCGATAAGCCCATACGTTTGTCATCTGAAATCATTGATAAGATTTTATCACGGCGCGCATCCTAGCCCGGCTGGTGCCCTCCACTTTGCCCTGTATTACAAGGTGGTCTTATGGATTTACTTCCGCCATTTACTTCTACATGCCGTTTATAAGCATGCATGGTACTGTTCCGTTTAACAGGCATGTGTATCGCCACCTTTATGTCCACTCCGCTGGAAATATCGTGCAATATGACAGGATTAGGCACTCGCTACCGCTTCAGACAATAGAGAAAAGTCACATCTTTAGAAACCTTTTGTGCTCTTATTTCGACATCTGTCGCTTTGTAGGATGCCGATAGACAGTGGCTTTGAGCTTCTAGTTTTAGCCTTTTTTGATGATACTTTATTCACAAGACAACCTGCTGTAGGCTAGATATAAAATAGCCTAGTAGTTTTTGGCGGGTTATGAACAGAACAAGTAAATACATTAAAGGGCTGGTTGATTATTCTTGGTTTTATGTGTGATACGCAACACTCGTACAACAAAGTTAAGTTTTACATAGCCTTGCCTTAAACACATACTTATGCGCAACATTGTCTACTTTCACAAGTTTGCTTTTTTACCGCCTTAACGCTGCTTTGTACACACAGTACACGTTACATTCCGAAAAACAAAATTTAATTTATTTCACAAAAGAATAAGTGGAACAATACTCGTAAATATGATTTCCACAGGAACGAAAGAAAAGAAAGAAAGTGTTTTAATTAAGTTCGAGTTTGATATCAAAGCAGGAAAAATAATATCCAATTTAAATTTTTTTGGGTGATGTTATTGCTGATTTGAAAATAATGAGTATTCAAGCCAACAGATTCGAATAAGACATGATAAAAGTGTATTGAATCAAAGATTTTATGAACAGTTTAATGTTGAACAAATAAGCGGAAGTAAAAAATGAAATAGGTACTTATTGGCTTGAATCTAATACCAAAAACTTAATCGCAAATGAATTATAGAAGTAAAAGATAAAAGACTACATCATTTCGTTAACTGTGTAATAATATAAGAAGTAAGAGTGAAGGTAAGAAATAGACTGGTTCTAAAATTGTTGATAGACAGTTTTGCATTCCACAAAACAAAAGCATTCCATTCTATTGTTTTAATCCCAAAATCTACATGGGCAAAGGAATCAACAATATAGTCATGCCTTAAAAACTCAAACGAAACATGCCTTTAAAAATATATTTCAGAGCAAGCATGTTTCAATTTTGGCATCACGGCCAGCTATGGAGCGGAACTTAACCGACTATCGAGCGCATTCAAATTTGAGACAAGGCTCAAAATTATATTTGAACAATTTGCCTGTTTGCAAAAAACATTCCCGAAGCATTTAAATTTCGACTCCGTGTAACAAACTGATGGAAAACATATTTCCCGTTAGAAAAGCCGATTACGCGGCGTTCGACATCTCTCTCTGTAGCGGTTTTCTTCGACTGAAACTATTACATTTTTTTGTGGAATGAGCATTTAATAAATAGGGAAAAAGGAATTGAGGACGTTGACTTTTGACTGTATGAAATGCCAATACATTTACTTATGTTTCGCGCCAATACATTTTTGTGAAAAAGAGACCCAACTGAAAGCCTTATGAAATGACACCAAGTAAGATACAAATAATTTATTATTTATTTATTTAGATAAGAACAGATTAAAGTCGCGTGATTTAAATTGAATGTAGTTGACTCAATGTGAGCTTTATTGCATGTTACGAGTTAAGGATCTCACGATTACCTACCTATATCAGTTTGTAACTGTAGGTATAACTATCAGTAACAAGGAAGCTGATAATGTTTGTGTCACATGTTGTGAAGCTAAACAAACTCGATCATCGTTTCCCCATTCTGCGAAGGCGCTGTTGGAAATAATACATACCGACTTATGCGGTCCAATGGAAACGACATCGGCTGGAGGAGGAAAGTATTTTATAACCTTCATAGACGATTTTTCACGCAAAGTTTATGTATACTTTTTGATGAGCAAAACTGACATTCGATCGGTATTTCAAAAGTATAAACAAGAAGTTGAAAATGAATTGGACAAGAAAATCAAAATTTTGAGAAGTGACAATGGGAAGGAGTATTGTAACCAGGATTTTACTAACTTTCTAGCAGTTTCCGGCATCAAACATCAGACGAGCTCTCCGTACTCACCTGAGCAGAACGGGTTGGCCGAGCGGATGAACAGGTCTCTTGTCGAGCGTGCAAAGTGCATGCTATTTGAAGCAAAGCTGAAGAAAACTTTTTGGGCTGAGGCTGTTGCTGCTGCAGCTCATGTCATCAACAGATCGCCGTCACGAGTACTGGGTGAGGTAACACCATACGAAAAATGGACTGGTAAGAAACCAAATATTTCACATCTAAGGATTTTTGGCACTAAGGCCATGGTACACGTTCCTAAACAAATTCGACAGAAATGGGATCGTAAATCACGTGAACTAATATTTGTTGGATACTGTGAGAACACAAAGGGGTATAGACTGTTTGATCCTATTAACAAAAAGATTGTCATTAGCAGGGATGTAATATTCATAGAGAAAGACCTTCAAACTGAAAATATTACACCGGAACCTGTATCATTGACACAGTGTGTTAATATTCCCCTGGATGCAAACAATGATTGTTCAGATTCACAGAATAGTACCGAAATAAATAACACTCTAACAAATGAAGAGGATAGCGTTCAAATTGAAGCGGAAACTAGTACGAGTGACACATCAATTTACAGTTGTGATAATGGAAGGTCGGATGATGAGACCTATTACCCTGATACAAGTGATGATACTGAGGAGAGTAGTTTTGAAAGAAATATCACTTTGAGGTCACACCAGAGACGCAACCTTCAAGGCAATAATTTCATGTGTGTTATGCCAATTTCAGATCCACAAACTGTGAAAGAAGCTATGGCAAGTACTAAGGCTGAATTTTGGAAGGATGCTATGAATGAAGAGTACAAGTCTTTATTAGAAAATAAAACTTGGGAAATTACTTCGCTACCAGCTGGCAAACGTGCAATACCATGTAAGTGGGTTTTTAAGACGAAGACGAATGAGAAAGGAGAAATTGTTAAATACAAAGCAAGGCTTGTGGTCAAGGGCTGTTCTCAAAAACCCGGCATTGATTACACGGAAGTATTTTCACCAGTGGTAAGAACGACTTCGCTTAGATATTTGTTTGCTCTGTCTGCCAAGTACGATATGGATATGTGGCAAATGGATGCCGTATCAGCGTTTCTCCAAGGAGACATAGAGGAGGAGATTTACATGAAAATGCCTCCTATGTATGACAACACTGATAGTACAGATAGTGAGAAAGTTTGTCGACTGAAAAAGTCTCTATATGGATTGAAACAGGCTAGCAGGCAGTGGAACAAGAAGCTTGATGCAGCATTAAAAGAATTGGGTCTTTTACAAGCTAAATGTGATCCTTGTATCTACTATAACATTGTGAATGAAAATGACATGACTTTTATGGCTATTCATGTAGATGATATTATTTTGTTCACAAACAATCAAGATAGTAAGGCTCGTATTAAGGAACAGTTATTCAGCAAGTTAAAAATGAAGGATTTAGGTGAACTGAAGTACTGTCTTGGAATACATGTAGAAAGAGATAGAAATAAAGGCACTCTGTATTTAGATCAAAGAAAATATATACAGGAGGTATTGAGCAAATATGGAATGGCTGATTGCAAAACTGTAAAAACTCCAATTGATCCAAACTTCAAGTTTCAAGGAATAGAAAATACTGAAGAAAGTAAGATATTGAAAGACATTCCTTATCAGGAAGTAATTGGATGTTTATTATACATTTCACAGGTCACTAGGCCCGATATTAGTTTTGTGATCAATATGTTGAGTAAGTACAACACCAAACCTCAACAGCAACACTGGGCTGCTTTGAAACGAGTGATGCGTTATTTGAAGGGTACTCAAGACTTCAAACTGAGTTATAAGAAGAATCCAGAGGAGACAATGACGCATGGCTACTGTGACTCAGACTGGGCCAGCTCAGAAGATGATCGGCGCTCTTGCACAGGTTACACATTCTTGTTTCAGGGAGGAATGATTAGCTGGAACTCGAGGCGGCAACCTACTGTAGCGTTATCTACGACTGAAGCGGAGTACATGTCGCTGTCATCGTGTGTACAAGAAGCTTTGTGGCTGAGACAACTTCAAGGAACATTTTGGCCACAGTTGAAGAGTGAACCGATGGTTATTTATAGCGATAACCAGAGCTCAATCAAGCTTGCAGGTACCGATGGATATCATGCCAGAACAAAACACATTGACGTGAGGCACCATTTTGTCCGAGACAAGGTACTAAGTGGAGTGATCGATGTTCGCTATGTACAAACCAACATGATGGTTGCAGATGCACTTACCAAGGCAACGACGCATGCAAAATTAGAATACTGTGTATCGCAAATGGGTTTGTGTTTAAGGGAGGATGTAGGATTTAAATAAACACCGCCCTTTGCCATAGTTAAAAAGTTAATACTTTTGTCTATGATGCTAACTCTGTATTCTCTGTGATCTGTCCGTCCGTGTGGACGTCAATAAACCGTTTAATTGAAATAATTCCCTCTTTTATTAGTATACTTCCAACAGTAACCAAAGGTTTTTTTTTGCACGTGACTGGGACTGAGACTATTTACTTCAATCTTAGTCGGAGTTATTAGCATGATTGCTGAAGTCAATACAAGTTATATACAGTGTGTCTCGATGATATACGGCCTATTGGCATTGTTATATACAGGATGTCACGATGATATAGGACAATCATCTGTATAAGTATTTACCTAATAAAATCAATGGTTCTGGTTTCTCCTCTCTCCAAGGTGCTTGAGTAGGTAGGTATTTCAGGTTTTTTTTTAATTTTGATTACATCAATAATTTGATTTACATCCATTTGCGTGCAGTGGACAGGCAGTCCTGACTGCCAAACAGTGACTTATTGAGAAGTCTCATGCGATTTATATGAAATCAATGGAAAAATCCCAATAACCATTTTTATTTCTTGTTTGGGACACATTTTTCATTTAATAATGTAGAAACTTAATTTTCACTTCATTTATTTGAAATATTACATAAGCTTGCGACATTCATAACTTTCATGCATGTTAATTTGGTATTAAGAATCTAAATATGGCTACACGTATTCAAGTTCACGATTTGCGTGTGTATCAACAGTCGCCATGGAACTGAAAAGGCGAACAACCAACAAATACTACTATAGGAAGGTCATTTATTTAACTTTTTATTGACACGAATAGGTACTATGTTGCTAATGCCTTTCATGAAATGATACTCGATTCATAAAAGTAGTCAAGTAGTAATAGTTTCAAGCACAGAGTCAAGTCTCTGATTGCTTGAATTTCCACATTTAGACTTGATTTATGTTAGTGTATCGTTTCAAAATACGGGCCTGAAAGTCCCTTTAAATACTCAGCCTATTTATAGACTGCGGAAACACAAATAAATACTCCAATTTGGAGCACGATTGTCAGTGTAAATCGGCATACGAAGCTGATACAAATGATAATAAAGTGCAATAAGCACAACATATTCATTGATCTTCCGCTCGGCTGGGCATCCTCATTGTACCTCCGATCGTTTCAATTTCAGCCTTACGTACAAAAAAATAGAATCGTCCAATCCCCACGTTTTTTCAACGACAATAACCCGTCATACATTTATGTAAATATACCGAAACACGGTCTGCTTTAAATTAATGTATTCAGAATTTACATTTCTAGGTATACGGCCGTGGTTTTGTTCATTTTCATATTTACTGTCATAATAGTATCGATGTTAAGCTCGAGCCGAATTTGCCGGGCTCGCTTTACGGCTTCCGTATTTTATGGTAATGGGGAAACCTGAGGGGCGGGCAGAGGTCGGGTACTCTTAGATTCACCTTACGCTGGCTCAGGTTTAAAAAATAACATTGGTGTATCCTTTGAAAACAACCGATCGACTCGTGATACGAGTAGCCTATGTTTTGTAAACTCCAGGATTTTCTTCCAGGTTTTCTTTGTTCGATTTTGAAAATAAAAGGGAAAATTTATTTTAATGATAGATCGCCCGGTGCTTTGTCCTGCTGGAAGCTCTTCTGGAAGGACTGGTCTTTTGTTCTAAACGTCCTGCCAGAAGATTATCGCAAGTCCTGCCCGAAGTACGCAATTTGTACGTGTTTGCTTGCTGGTCCTTCCACAGTACGGTGACCTTAAAATTTGAACTCATCCTTACCAGAAGTAGTAAACACTTGGTTAGTGTTTATTAAATAAAAAGTCATGTCGTAGAATCATTTTGTTTAACCAGTATTTTACTTTTCTTAATATATTATAAACTTGTTTATCTTCTTTCAACTTAACTAATAGGAACTATAATAAGGAACTTTAAATTAATTACTTTGGTACGTCACTTTGTATTAGAAATTACACCTATCACTTACAAATACACTACAAATTAAAAACAAAAACAAGAAATAAATTATAAATGTTTGATTAGGCTGGAATACTTCACATTCATTATAATATTATCGCCAAAATGTTGCCGACTCCACGCCCGGCGCGTCAAAATGTGTCGCGCGAGCGCGAACGCGCTGCCCCCGTGTATACTCGTGCGCCATCGGTCTCCGACTAACGGTTAGTCGCGTTTTTCGATCTTGGGCACTATTGGGTGAAAGAGAGAGAAACACTCTATTTTTTCGTGTAAATTTGAAATTTGTACAATGTATACTTACGAAACTGTGATCTTTTAATTTTGCGTCCTACCGGAAGTACTTTAAGTCCTGCTGGCAGGACTCCGGGCGATCTATCATTAAAGTCGAATGATAACACTTATCTTAGCTTGTAGGTGTAAGGTTAGGTAATCCGTTAAAATAAAGGTCTTGCTCAGTGACCTATAACTATGCATCCAAATGTGCAGTGAACTTTAATTTAGCAAGGTTCAGTGAATAGCACCTACCACATAAATTCTGCTAAGAATTTTCAGACGGGTCTCAGTTGGCTCTATTACCGTGGCAAAAAGAGTAAAAACATGAGTAGGTACTCTTTAAATAAGTAATTACAACGTCCTTTACTAAATCAAAGCTGTAATTAAGTCTTCGAAGTCTAATTATACTACACATAATTTATACAATTATAAACTTATTTCGGGCTAGTGCTATGCGTCTTAAACAAAGAAAAGAATGTTCTTGATTCCTCAAGTGTCTTAAATTTTAAAGAAAAGAATTCTTGATTCCTCAAAGTTTTTCTCCTAGAATATAACATTAAATGCTTCAAGGCTTATATTCATAAACAACCGAATTGTAATTCAGGCTTTCTCCTTTGCGACGCATAAATGGCGTATAAAGCTTCACTTATCTTGAGTAGACGTTATTCCCGAAACGTTTTATAATTATAGCAGTTTCCGCTCACGCATGAAAATCCTTTAGATCTTATTTTTTATGGTTATGGGTCCTCATGCGCGAATTATAGAGATTAGAACGCACGCCCACGGCCATACAACTTTATGGGAGTCAATCGTTGAATGGAGAGGGGCAGTAACAAAAAGAACTGACAAGTGTGTATCGGGCCAGTCATGAATGGTTCCGTTATCAATTTTAGTCATTTAAGGCTGAGTTGCGCCACCTTACTTTAATCATAACCGGTGTTTTTTTGTATGTAGTTTGATAGACTTTAGACGTTTGTTATAGTTAGTTAAAGTAAGATGGCATAACCCAGCCTTAAAGTTCATTAGCTGGGTATGAGTACGAAATTTTACATCATGACGGTATTTTCGTTTAATTGCGATTCCATAATAATAAAATTGATGTATTGACGCACCCACAAAATTCTTGGAAAACTCCACGTAAAGTAACGATGTGTTTTTCCTCCACGTGTAAGTATGAACCTTTTTTAAGATCATTCAACTAGATTCATAAGAAACAGCAACTTTTTAGAACCAAGAGTCTCTGAGGACTGACGATCGGTAAAAATTATAAATAATCGCATCTGATTTATGTACTTTTCCTAAGTTAAATTGTTTATAAGTACTTAAATGTTATTCTGAACTTTGTTACGTCTTGTTTGAATAGTGTAATTGGTACTACCGTTCTATTCATTAATAAATAAATAAAATAAATAAATGGGTTCTTGTTGACTACGAAACCCTTAAAAGTACCATAACTTTTACTTAATGGAGTCGTTAGTGGTAGGATTGATTTGTGTCAAAATAAAAGTACCTACTTAGCTAAAAATAGGCAGGAGGACGTGCGGTCATGGAGGGCCATTAGTATGTACGAGTACCTATGTTCTTTCAAATTACATCCGTAGGTAACCCCTTGCCACGGGGTATTATACAAAATTGCCCTTAACCTACTTGTAATACTTTACCTGTAGGGGTAGGGGTAATACAGTATGCGAATGATCGTTGTTGTATCATTACATACTAATCTATACGTTTGTAGTTGTATAACTTTTTGTGGTGCATTTTATCTTACCCGTTAACATAATGCTCAAGTTTTTATGTAGGTAATTTATAATTTGTGTACCTCTACCAAAACACATAGATGACCAGATAAAGTTTCTTTCGCATTTATAGATAGTTTTTTAATAAAACCTGATAGGTACTTATTTGTATTCATCAATGCACTTTGCGTACATTTTACAAGTCGTTTTTGGTTATTCGCCGCCTCTCCCTCTCCCAGCGGGTAAAAGGGACTATTCCCATGCCTCACAACTTGTTTTTAGAGTAAAGTGGGTTTGATAGAATGATCAAAGAACAAAGTAAACGCAATAATCCAAAAAAAGTGCAAATGGTACTGAGAAAACTGGAGAAAATCATGTGAATAGTAGTTACTAAATAAAGATTTCAGAAATTCTAAAGAAAGATGAGAAGAATCAATCCAACTTGTGCTTATTGACGTTATTGGCTGACATTACAACTGTAATGTAGGGTAAATAGGTACTAAGTACCCACCTAATAGGGTTAAATCTAGAAGAGGTCAACAGTGTGTCCGTTTCAGGCACTGAAGGTTCCAATCCCAATCTCCCTCTGCACTTCATTAAATTAATTACTTATTAATTAAACTAAGAAACAAACTTACTTTGCAGTTGGAAAACTCGCCTTCTATACAATCTCACTGAAATATAAGTTTTTAATTAACTATTTTTAGTTTATTTATTTAATTTTGCTGTAAAAAGACTTTGCTTTTAACTGAATTGCATTGACTTTTAGAGCTTCAAGGAACTGCAAAACTCAGTAAATTAATAACGCCAGAGAGACGTGACAAACGGAGTGTCCGTCTAAGTCCCTCTTTTTCTTTTTGAGGAGTTGAAAAGTAATGTTGGAACCTTTATAAGCTTTTTGAAAGCAAACTTAGTGAGAATAAAACAAATTGTCAGAATTTAACTAAGATTGTCCTGAATTGACTCTCAAATTGTTCCCAAATAACATTTCGACAATAATATTCTGAGCACTTTCGTCAACTCCTAAACCTACTTAACATTTCATACCCTGAATTTGAAGGCTTTCTTACAAATTACAATCATGACCCCGGTAATGACAGAGCTCAACAAGGCATATTACCAGTTATTATTATAACTCCAAATGTCGAGGTCAAATGTTTCGGTTGAACTCTTTATGTTTAACCTTTTCCTAGTTCTACTTTACTACCTATCATTATAAAAGTTCATAAGAATAGAACTTCAAATGATTTGTTTAGTAAATATTACATAATTTATAATTTGCATCATTCGTTTTTATTGAATACAGAAAAGCTCATCAAGAACTTTCTCACTAGTCGTACTCGAGTACCTACATTAGTACAATTTTAAACAACCATTAACTTACCGGAAAAGTAGAAAATGTTCATTTTACTGTCTTAGCGGTACGAAACCATGCGGTTGTGTCATTTTAGCCGCCATTAGAAAAGTTGAAAACTAACAAAACTAGTTTTAAAACGATAGCAACAGAAAGGGAAAAATCATGTTTAAAAATTCATTCATAATCACAACACAAATCTAACGCTCCAAAAAGTGGAACAACAATAAAACTCTTCCCATCCAAAAACTATTACCAACAAGTGAAAAAGGCAACGGTCCCTCCCATTGTGAGGAGGTGTCGCCCTTCATAAAGATACAACCTAGAGGTAGGGTTACCATATCTCAGGATTTGTCCTGCGTTTTCAGTATTTTTGGACTTTTCTGATAATTGCTGTCGGATTTTGTAAATCTCAGGATTTTTTGGAATTTCTAATTAAATAGGTAACATTCCCTACATTTTTAAGATTTCTTGAATTAAAAAGAAAAATCTGTAAAGATAATGTAAATGTGTGTGGAAATAAATAAAAGTTAAACAAAGTAAATAAATCTCATCAATATTGAGTATCTCTCTACTTGAAGTAATTTTGCACAACAAGTCACATTTTTATTGTTTTTATCTGCGGATTACTGAGGATAAATAAGTGTTGATTTTCACTTATTTATCCCCTGTAATCCACAGTGTGTAAAAACAATGAAAATGTGACTTTTTGAAATTGCACAGTACGTTTTAGAGAAAATTATCAAACTGCAATAAAATCTCAGGATTTTTCCATGAAAATTGGGCTTCCGAATTTTTCATCTGGTAACCCTAACCTGGAGGCAACCTTTTGGGCCATCCACTTGTACACTGAATGACTTGCCCTTTACCAACAATGAACCTTCGAGAGCTGCTGAGTTATTAGCATCACATTGTTGTTAACGCGCAAGGACCAATTTCCGATCAGGATAATGTATACTTGTTTGAACAAGTCTGTCTATTTAGAACTACGAGTAAAATAGAGAGAACCCCTATTGAAAAAAATCATGTAACTGCGCATGTTTTTAAAGTTACTTTGAAAATGTTTACAGCTCGGAATGTGCGTAGATATCTTAGCAGCATGCCTACAAAAACGGTTTTATACGCTAGATGAACATTTAATTTTCACCTCAAAAATTCACTACCTCACTCAAGTAGACTCCATGGAATAAATTATTCACGGAAGAATTACAGTAAGCAATAAGTACATTAAAATAATATGTGTTCGTTAATATGCATGCATTACGTTGACAAAGGTAAAGGTAAATGAAAATCCAATGAATGTATTAACATTCACAAGAATCTCAAGTGCAAATGTAATTATCATTGAAAGCTTACTTCATAGAACTTGCATGCATTTACAAATTATCAGAATGCATAATAGATTCAGAAATAGAACTTGCACGTAGATATTGAATCAGATTTCAGTCACGACACCGTTTGCAAACTTGGCCTTAGCGAAAATTGCAAGGCGTCGCGTCGCGGGCGCATTATACTTTACGAGCGCTGTGCACGCCGACCTATAATGAAAAAGCTGGTCAAGCGTGAGTCGGATTCACGCGCCGAGGGTTCCGTACAAATATGCAGGTTTGTAAGTAAATGTAAATGGTTTGGACAATACAGGAATCGAATCTCAAAGGTTTTAAAGTACTGAACATTGGTTTTTAATAACGGAAAGATTTGGCTGATTGAGAGACAAACTTACCGACTGCAAATATTTTTTAACCGCAAATAAATAAACATGGAAGTTTGATTTCTTCACTGCTCCAATAGACTGTAGGTCTGGAGTATTACCACAGAATAATAATAAGTAGTACCTATTACTCGTAACAATAATTACAATACCTTAAATAGATTCTTCTATGCGATCTTAAAAGGTTTTAACAGACGGACAAAGTAATCCTATAAATAAAGATTCCGTTTTTGTCTTTTGGGCTACGTAATCCTAAATATAGGCGCAAATAGGCCAAATCCTTTGAGAAATTGAATAACTTTGAGAATCGACGGAGACAAAAATACCTGGTGTTCCCAAATTACACTACTTTCATAAGGGGGCCGCACATTTATCACCCACTGGAGCAATCTAATAAATTGGCCAATATTGGAGAAGGTTATCTTTAACGCCGGCACTTTGTAACTAAGGCCTTTATTAATGTTGCCCGTGAGGATAATACTTAAAATAAGTACTGTAAATTAATTTTGTATATCGGTGTGGTTAGGACTTTTATAGCGTTTGTGGATAGGTATTTCATTAAAATTTCCCTTTAAAGTTAAACATAAATTCATTTTAGTACCCAAATCAGGCTTTGAACATCTGTGTGTTGTTATTTAGGCAATCCAATGTAAATGATTACAAAAGATTCCTACAATAAAACACGAAACATTTTCAAATTTCAAAAGCATTTTCAACAATCAACGAGTTTTTTACAATGCCTCTAACACTGACGGTCGAATCAAAAGATTCCCACTTTACAAGATTAACTTCGAATCGTATTGTTGCTCACTTCGTTATTATTTTCAAAGTCGTAAAAATTTCGGCTTGAACATTCGAAAACATGTAAATCCGCGGGCGGCGAACGAATTTAATTTCGGAATAAAACGTCTGAATCACATAAAAATTCTAGGTACGTAACTTTATGTTGTACTGTAAAGGCAGTTTTATGATTGACCGTAAAAAGAGCCTCCACGAGCCAATTTTATTCTTTAATTAGCCGACGTTTCTGTTTTACACGAATTGTTTTGGTACAAAGTTGACAAAATGACGTTATACATATTAATGTTCTAACGAAGCCCGGACTTGCTGGCGGGCTTGGAACAAATTTTACGCTCGTGTGTGTACGTTGCCCTACTTTTTTGCTAATATGATAATGCTGTACTCACGTGAGAGATACTTATCGATGTATTGGTAAAAATCACCAATCATCATGAAACCTGCAAAGACGATAAAGACCAAGAGGTTTTAATCTAAAATACGACTTATTCTTAGATTAGGGTTGCCATACGTCCCCGTACGCCGGGACATGTCCCCGTTTGAAGCATGGTGTCCTGGCGTCCCGGCCGATAAGCAATTTGTCCCCGTTTAAAAATCATAGTTATTTAATAGAGGGCTGGACTTGGTAAACAGTAATATACCTACGTAGAAATAAACGCGACTAACTAGCTAGGCTAATGAGGCTAATCGAAGAATTGAAGAAATGACAAGTTATTTAAACGAGAAATCTATACAAATTAGTGATTCAATGTATGAGGAATTTATGTACTTACAATCGTTCCTACAAACTGAAATGTCTGATGAATGGAAAAGTAAAAATTTTATAAAAAAAAATAAAACCGACTCCAAAAAACCTACACTAAAATGTGGAAAAATAATTACTAATTACCTACTTATTTATTAGGACGAATATTTATGTAGGTATACCACGATTGATACTTCTGGAGTCGGTGCCAAGATTATGAAACATGTAAAGTTTGCCTGCACCGACTCCAAAAGTATCAATCATGGTATACCTACATAAATATTAATAATTCGTCCTAATAAATAAGTAGGTAATTAGTAATTATTTTTCCACGTTTTAGTGTAGGTTTTTTGGAGTCGGTTTTATTTTTTTTTAATAAAATTTTACTTATTTCTTGCTTTTTAGTTAACTAATTATTACCTTGATGTTACCACTGAAGGTAGGCAGTACACTGAGACCAAAAAAAATTGGTTCATAATCGGCGGAGATATTGCGTATAAAAAAGTTCATCCCCAATTTTCCACCGTTGGGGGTGAAATATTTTCTTCAAATTCGCACGAAACCACCCTTTTGATAATACCTATTCAACAAAAAAATAATCGTTCAAATTGGTTCATAATCGGCGGAGATATTGCGTATAAAAAAGTTCATCCCCAATTTGCCACCCTTGGGGGTTGTTTTTTTTATTATTAAATTTAAATGGGACCACCCTTGAGGTATTACCTATACGCCGAAAAAAGATTTGTTCAAATCGGTTCATAATTGGCGGAGTTATCGCGTAACAAACATAGAAAAAAAAAAACATACGGGTCGAATTGAGAACCTCCTCCTTTTTTGAAGTCGGTTTAAAATAGGTGAACGTACACTTTTTCCCGAATTTTAATAGTTTCTAAGATTTCTTTTCCATTTTTTTTACTTCAGCGGATATTTGAACGTCAAATAGGTCAAGAAATAGATACACGAGTAGGTAAGCAACACATATCTATCAAATTATTTTTATTTATATGTGTTTTTATGTAAAAAAACATGTAATCATTCATGTGACAACCCTGTCTATTGGTGGTCCGCATCAATTAACTTTGCAAGCGTTCAATCCAGTTTCAGTAAACAAAACTAATCGACAAACGTACCCCTGACCGCTACAGTTACGGCTTAACCGCTCATTTTTAACTGTTGGTTTACGCTAAGTGTTTACATTGTGNTCTTAGATGCTATTTTCCAAAACCATTTTGTAAGGAGATCCCAGCAATAAATAATTTCAAGTCTAAAGCTATAAGTACTAATGAGACTGAAAATAAAATGAAAACCGTGAACCGTGACCTGACCTTTATTTTCATAATTTAAAATTATATCATGTTCAAATCCACAATCAATATGTGAACCTATTGTGTTCTGTGATAAAAAAAGCTTTTCAATTTTTATTGTGTCAGTGGTTGCCTACTATCCTCTACTATCTTGCTATCTTTAGACTTACGTGGTAGTAAAATCAATTCCAGAGGTGGACCTAGAATAGCCTACACGTGACAGCCGGCCTCGCATGCACTATTAATATTTGCGGTGCACCGGGCCTTGACCTGACCTTCACCCCTCTGATATTATAAACCTGTCAGGCCCGAGACTCCGAGAGGGGATGGCGCTATAAAATTGCCCGCAAGGTGAGGACCGCTCATGTGTGCTGCTGCTACCGATCCAAAGGTCAAAGTTGCATCGATAGGAACTCGATTATGGATTCCTTGTAAAGCTTACAAACTGATTCAGCTGAAACTCCACTGATGAAACTTTTCAGAACTATACCAATTAGAATAACGGACACCATTACGGAGAAACCATAGGGGAACTAATTCCAGGGAGCATACATACTCAAGTCGATTATGTAATTGTTTTTTTTTTGTATCAAAAATAAAAAGCTTCCTTACTTTTTTTGCCCCAACATAGTCCTAGCTTGTCAATGTCAATTTATCAGTGGCACAAAACTGACAAAACTATGAAATTGCCGCACAAAATCTTAACGACTGTAAATTATTCTGTCCTGTATTGCTGTACTGGGCTACGTGTACATTTAATAGCGGGAAAATAAACTAAATACACGCTAAAAGATAAATTTGTACGTTCTGTAAATATTTCAAGGAATACCCAGCGAAATTCTTTTTAATTTTTAACTGCAGTTCCCCAAGATTAAATTTATTTAGTCGCAGTGGTAAAACTCATTCCATTAGACCGCCCCTGCAAGGTCACACGGTTGGAAATGTGCATTTTTCTTTCGAATAAATGCTACAGAGTGCTTTAAATTATGGATGCAGTTTAGCCGAGGGAATTAATTTTTAGTGTGTAGCGTAATTGAGGCCGCTTAGCAAGGTCAGAATGGAACTCGTAAATTTTAAAAGTCGTGCAATCCGTTCGGGATATTTTGGATGCAGCAACACTGTAGGCTTGTTGAATTTTACATTTTAATCCTAGTTTTTCGAGATACAATGTTGCTAGAATCAAATGAGCACATAAGCTGAAGGGAAGTGCAGGCACGAATAACAGTGAAATAGAGTGAATTGAATAAACTTATACGGTAAATTGAAATAAGGTTTGTTTTTTTTTATCCACTACGAGGAAGCTCTTGGCTTGTATCTCACCTGATGGTATTGAAAACTGTTTTAGGAAAAACCCTAATTTCCAAATAAGTTCACCCAAGATTTCGCTACGCTTGATAAACTTTATTAAGTTTGAATCATCAAACCAAACCAGAATAAATAACTAAAAGTTTATAATAACGAATAATGAATGAAACCGTGGCGCAAAAGCTCAGTTTACACTTNTGTAAGTGTCTCTTCTGTAACGTAAACAGTCTTTGACAACCGCTATCAGATGAGTCCGCTGCCCACCAAGCACCAGCGGCCCGAGGCTACCTACAGGAGCTGCTCCCAGTCACTGCCTCTTGACATTCTGTAAGTGTATCTTCTGTAATGTAAACAGTCTTTAACAACCGCTATCAGATGAGTCCGCTGCCCACCAAGCACCAGCGGCCCGAGGCTACCTACAGGAGCTGCTCCCAGTCACTACCTCTTGACATTCTGTAAGTGTCCCTCCTGCAAGCTTGCTTATAGTCTTTGACAGCTGCTATCAGATGAGTGCGCTGCCCATCAAGCACCAGTGGCCCGAAGCTACCTACAGGAGCTTTCCCAGTCATTGCCGTGTAAGTGTCCCTTCTGCAATATTCATATTCTTTGATAGGCATTATAGGGTAGTGACAGGCAACACACTAAGCACCAGTGGCCCGAAGCTACCTACAGGAGCTGCTCCTAGTCACTGCCTCTTGACATTCTGTAAGTGTCCCTTCTGCAATCATAATAGTCTTTGACAGTCACTATCTGATGTCCGCTGCCGACCATTTTTTCTCTTACTTGCCTATTATTCCATACTATTATTTGATTAAAGTGTCTTGTGCAGTCAATTGAAGAAACTTCTTTAAGCAAGTAGACAATATCTATGTATAGGCTTGTCGCTTTGATGACATCAAAACAATTAGCAGGAATAATGTTACCATTCACTCAAATTGAATCACTGCAATTAACGGTAATGGTCTGTCGAAAGATAAGGAAGCAATTACGATATGAATATCGGATCAGGTTGGCAAGCTACTGTTACTGCANAAACCGTGGCGCAAAAGCTCAGTTTACACTTTACAATGTAAACACTTAGCGTAAACCAACAGTTAAAAATGAGCGGTTAAGCCGTAACTGTAGCGGTCAGGGGTACGTTTGTCGATTAGTTTTGTTTACTGAAACTGGATTGAACGCTTGCAAAGTTAATTGATGCGGACTACAAATGGACAGGGTTATCACATGAATTATTACATGTCTTTACATAAAAACACATATAAATAAAAATAATTTGATAGATATGTGTTGCTTACCTACTCGTGTATCTATTTCTTGACCTATTTGACGTTCAAATATCCGCTGAAGTAAAAAAAATGGAAAAGAAATCTTAGAAAATATAAAAAAAACTGGTACCTATTCCTTACTTTGCAGTGGTGGATACCAAATGATAATGATGATGATTCTTTGTATTCAAAATAACGTGTGAGTTACGTTCCATTCCAAAATTAACGCACAATCATATTATTTAAAACAAAACTGAACCAATTATAACAGAAAATACGAGAGATACGGTTAAATGTTCGATCAAAATTGCTGTAATTAAGGCAATAACGATGCTGACTAGCCAAATAGCTGATCGATCCCAAAACGGATTTAAATTTGCATTTTAATAGTTATTTTAGTCCACATCAAAAATTGCTTTATAATTTCCACTGAAAACGGTTTAACATCCTGATGTTTAAAAACCTTTTTAAGCAAGCGTCAATAATTATGGCTTTTCATGACATTCAGTAATATGCAATACAAATTAAAAATACAGCGCTGGAAAAGCGCTTATTTTTAAATATGTGTCATTCCTTTCCTGAGCCGCAGAATACTTATAGTACAACCAGAGCCGTAAAATGTAGGTTACCATAAAAAAATAATTTTCAGGACATTAAAATATAAGACTGAAATAAAAACACAATATCTACGTTTACATTTCCTTTTATAGAATAAAAGGTGTAAACTTTTATAACCATTTAGCTTTTTTGGGTTGTGTTTAAAAGCCTAGTCATCGTGCTGCAAAATTAAAAGAGTTAGTTTAAAAGAAAATACTTTTAAAGAGTTTTAAGCACGCATCATAATAATTTTTATATCAGAATAATCCGAGAGTAATCGATTGGTTTACGTATTGTATACCTTTATTATGTTGAATTACCCTACTAAAGCACTTGTTTTTATTAAAGTTTGCTGTTCACAATGCCACTGAAGTTTGAACTTCAGTAAATTGCAG
The DNA here is from genome assembly GCF_004193835.3 of Ostrinia furnacalis. Classification (NCBI taxonomy): domain Eukaryota; kingdom Metazoa; phylum Arthropoda; class Insecta; order Lepidoptera; family Crambidae; genus Ostrinia; species Ostrinia furnacalis. Next base: position 34,829 of record NW_021137841.1, on the reverse strand, counting down.
ACATTATTGTTAATTCCATACAATCATCGATGACCTTTCGTTGTAGTGTTGACGTGAGGGTAAACATAATTTTACCGTTTGAATAAAACTTTCCATTTAAAAAAACAAAACATGTTTGAGTTTTGAAAAGTTTTAGTTAAATATTCTAAATATTTTAGTAAAATCTAACTACAGCTTCTCCGAGATCTTGTGCTCTGCTAACTTTGAGCAGCTTATTTAATTTTTAGTTCACAGAAATTACCCAATTCTTATTTATTCATTGTAAATTACCAAAATCCCATTAGATCTTGTTAAGATGGTTTTTAGGACAACAAATTAAAGACAGGTTTATTATTGTGAATACAAAGTAGAATTATGTCAAAAGACAAATTAATTTAATACGGAAAATAATTGGGTACTATTTCAAAGGCAAAATTGAACATTAGTAAATTTTAAAGGGTCACAAGCCTTTATGTTGAGAACTAAAATGAATGTCCCAGGTTTTAAGGTCCAAAAACAATTGTGTACAAATTACGTTGGTGTCCTAATTAACAGAGAACATCTGGCGAACCTATTAAAAAGTGGTTAGGTTTGGCGAAATATTCCAAACACCGAGATGTTTTACGCTAGCTCGTAAAAGCATCCACAGCTGAGTTATACTCCGAAAGCTTGCTGTAACTCGTGTGGTTGACCATTATGACCATAACTACCCATTTGGCTTTTAGCTCACGACTTGAGAGGCTAGAGGTGAGTTAGTGGCAGTGCGGTTTGCTATCTGACTACTAGTAACACTGTTATGAAGCTTGTAGTATTGAAATGGGCTGGCCAAAATAGTCACTTTTTAAATTTCGAAAAAAAAAGGAAAAACTTTTACTTAATTAACTAATTAATTAGCTGTCATCCTTATTCTTATCCTATTTGACACTGTTAAGTATGAAGCTTCGAGAAATATTTGAATAGGGTAGCGAGCATAGTTCCGTATTGCTATCAAATAAAGAAAAAGGTAGATATTTCCATTGTTTCCAAGAAAAAATCTTTCTTGAAAGCTTTCCTAAGACTCTCGTAGAGTAGTAGAAACCTAATAAGTGCTGTAGATACGAATTCCATACCTATAAACTTTAAAAGCGACGTCCTCAATCTTTATAAAGGAAGGCGCTGGTTCATGCCGTTACCGACCGGGCGTCGTGGAAATCATTGGGGGAGGCCTATGTACAGCAGTGGACGTCCTGTGCCAGAAATGATGACGATGTTTGGTGATGATGTGAGGAAGAGTTCTACCGCATATACATCTATTATGGCCACATTAAGTAGAGGCCGGAAGTTTCTTTTTACGGCGCAATGCAAATCTGAAATGTTTAATTTAGCTCGACCTTCGTTTAACTCTTAGCCACGTGGGAGTTAAGAGTTTGGAGTTGTTTCTATGATTTCGTAGGTACATAAAAGAAGAACGGTCATCTGTGACCCAGGACAGAAACGAGACATGCCTCAGTTTTTTCGTCATGTCTTAATTAGTTAAATTATATATTTTTTATATTCGAAATCTATGTATAACACCAAAATATTACCCTTTGTTTTTGTTCAGGCGTTATACAAAAACTAATACAAAATGCCTATTTATCACCAAAATTGGTAAATGTATGTACCTAAATGTCTAGTATAGCTGCTATGGAATGTATCTAGGTGACCTGGAGATACAGCCGGATTATACAGGGTGGAAACGAGAAGTTACAAAATTCAAAAATTCAATGTTACCAGCTTCCATTATCTGTAACCTATTATTGGTACCTTTTGAAAGAGCTCGTGAAGCACTTTCAGAATCAGTAACTAGTTTTTCGATATCTTGTATAGTTTAGAAATAATCGAGTGAGATCACTTATCATTCCATATGTATAACCAGCCTGTATAATCCGGCTGTATCTCCAGGTCACCTAGATACATTCCATAGCAGCTGTAATAGACATTTAGGTACATACATTTACCAATTTTGGTGATAAATAGGCATTTTGTATTAGTTTTTGTATAACGCCTGAACAAAAACAAAGGGTAATATTTTGGTGTTGTACATAGACTTCGAATATAAAAAATATATAATTTAACTAATTAAGACATGACAAAAAAACTGAGATATGTCTCATTTCTGTCGGGTCTGGGTTTTTTTTGTATGGGGCGTGACCGTTCTTCTTTCATAATTAAATCTACAAATGTTCGTGAATGTTCGATGTGCTTATTAGCTGGAATGAAAATCAAAGTGTAATTTCCAATTATTATTGTCATTAGAACGCTCTACCTTAGCCTCGTGAAGGCAAATAATTATTTTTTGACGTAAAAGCCTTGCCTTGAATGAGAGATTTATCTATTCAATGTCAACTTTAGTATCAATAAATATGGAAAATCTATTACCATGAAGCTGCGTGTACTAATTATAATTTAAAATTGTATAGTTCAAGAATTTCATGCCAATTAATAGGTACATAGAATTTGTCCAGCAGTGGACGTCATTTGGTTGAAACGAACGGATACATAGAAACATATCATTAGCGGTAAACCTAGCAAAAATAGGTTATAAACTGAAGTACCTTACCGCTGAAATCTATACGAAACGTTGCCGGGTCAGCTTAGCTCTCACCATTTTGGTTACCTCATAAATTTCAGTTCGACCACTGTATGTTGGACCGCAAATTCAGCCGGTGACCCGGTCTTAAGCAACAGGGCGAGTGTGACCTGTATACCTGTACAGGGCAACCTGTATAGTACAGTTACTGAACAACAAAGGCGAAAACGTGTAAAGTGAAGTTACCTAGCCGCAGACTCGTAAACTCGGTAAGGTACGGTGGAATTCACGGACTGAATTTGGAAACCGCGATTTTGCGAGCCATAGTACATACATGGTACAGTAGGCTAACACCGTAGAAAAAAATTGCCTATTTAGGCACGTAAGGTACTTAAACGGCGTATTGTAATCAATTGTATGAAATTAACAAACTTACAACCTAAACGGTAGATTTATATAAGTAGAAATGTACCTTTTCCTACATTTATGACTCTCATTAATTTCGATTATGTTTTGTTACAGGTTCAGGAGAAGTCTACGGGCTTATGTAATATGGTATGATAACGTCACATATATTTACTTTTTTACCTATTATTAAACTCAGAAAAGTTATATGGTGCTCTAATTGTTTAGCTCTTGTTACAGATTCACAAAAGAGGACTTGAAAAACTAAACCGAATATTACTTTACATACTGCACTGTAAATTTTAATCAAGCAATGACTGTGATGGGAAGTTAGATGTAGAAGTGACGTATCGATGGGAGCCGCATGGAGTCGCGCGCGCAGATGAGTCCGCTGCCCACCAAGCACCAGCGGCCCGAGGCTACCTACAGGAGCTGCTCCCAGTCACTGCCTCTTGACATTCTGTAAGTGTCCCTTCTGCAATATTTATAATCTTTGATAGGCACTGTCGAGCGGCGACAACACACCAAGCACCAGCGGCTCGAGGCTACCTATAGGAGTTGCTCCCAGTCACTGCCTCTTGACATTCTGTAAGTGTCCCTCCTGCAAGCTTGCTATAGTCTTTGACAGCTGCTATCAGATGAGTTCGCTGCCCACCAAGCACCAGCGGCCCGAGGCTACCTACAGGAGCTGCTCCCAGTCACTACCTCTTGACATTCTGTGTCTCTTCTGTAATGTAAACAGTCTTTGACAACCGCTATCAGATGAGTCCGCTGCCCACCAAGCACCAGCGGCTCGAGGCTACTTACAGGAGCTGCTCCCAGTCACTGCCTCTTGACATTCTGTAAGTGTCTCTTCTGTAATGTAAACAGTCTTTGACAACCGCTATCAGATGAGTCCGCTGCTCACCAAGCACCAGTGGCCCGAAGCTACCTCCAGGAGCTTTCCCAGTCATTGCCTCTTGACATTCAGTAAGTGCCCCTTCTGCAATCTTACTTAGTCCTTGAACAGCTAGTGTCAGACGTGGCTACATACAGCAATTGCTCCAAGTAACGAGCAAGGGCTTGCAGATATTCCTTAAGCATCCCTTTGAAGTTATTTTCAATCGTCTGCCATACCTTTTTGCCTTCAACATCAGCCGAATCTGTGTACACATCAGGCTACCCATTTTTGTTGTAAACTCGCCCCTATTACAACTGCACAAGAACCCGCAGTGGTTACTTTGACGTGCCGTCGTCTGTACATATCACTTATTAATCGTTTACAGCTTATAGTAATCCTTTTTGCAAGTGTCTTTGGCTGTCACTTCAAACCTTCAATGCAAGTAACTCAGCAAGGCGTAGCTTTGATTTCACTAAAACAATTGGCCAGTATTATCTTACCATTCACTCAAATTGAATCACTGCAATTAACGGTAATGGTCTGTCGAAAGATAAGGAAGCAATTACGATATGTATATCGGATCAGTTGGCAAGCTACTGTTACTGCGNTTACTGCAAACCACCTGATAGCGTGTCAACTATTCTACTATCAGCTCATTAGCATTTAATTCTTCCGCCTATTTCAAATAAGCAAGAGAAAGTATTTAACGACACCGAGAAAAATGTGTGGAAAAACGGAATGTAAAATTACTACCTACTACTTTTTCGTAGTACACCTCATTTTATAAATTTGTGAGATTATAGATTTTTGTCGGGTGCACTTATTTCATATTCCTCATTTTCAAACTTGTCTAATCCAGACCTTAGTTACCCTGAGGTTGAATATAGTGAATTATGCCCAGTGAACAGTCACTTTATCAATCCACACGTTTACTGCTACCTAAATCCATACTTGAATTATAACAACTTGTTTTTGTCCACCTGTCTGCTACTTTTACATGCCTAAACTTGTCTGATGGTAAGGCCTTAGTCGAAAACTAGTACTTATTATAGTTAAAATTATAGATATTTTTTTCCTATCAGATGGTTGCCTCGTTCCTCGTTCCGGCCGGCAGAGGGCGAGTTGGCGGACTGCGTGCTGGTGGTGGGAGTGTCGCGGCCGAAGCTCGCCGCGGCCCTCCTATCCGTCACGCTGCTGTCACTCTTCCTCACCTTCCACGTGCTCTATGACAGCGCACTCTATAGCATACAGGTGAGCAACACACGACACGACACTGCATAAACATAAACACAACACCGAAGCTCGCCGCGGCCCTCCTGTCCGTCACGCTGCTGTCACTCTTCCTCACCTTCCACGTGCTCTATGACAGCGCACTCTATAGCATACAGGTGAGCAACACACGACACGACACTGCATAAACATAAACACAACACCGAAGCTCGCCGCGGCCCTTCTGTCCGTCACGCTGCTGTCACTCTTCCTCACCTTCCACGTGCTCTATGACAGCGCACTCTATAGCATACAGGTGAGCAAACACCATATGTGTAACCGACATAGCTCGCAGAATTGCTAAAATCAAGTGGCAGTGGGCGGGGCACATAGCTCGTAGAGACGATGGCCGTTGGGGCAGGAAAGTTCTCGAGTGGCGACTACGGGCTAGAAGACGTAGCGTGGGCAGGCCTCCTACTAGGTGGACCGAAGAGCCTGGATGCGGGCAGCGCAGGACCGTTCATTGTGGAAAACCTTGGGGGAGGCCTTTGTCCAGCAGTGGACGTCATTTGGCTGAAACGAAGACGAACGAGCAAACACACGACACGACACTGCACAAACATAAACACAACACCGAAGCTCGCCGCGGCCCTCCTGTCCGTCACGCTGCTGTCGCTCTTCCTCACCTTCCACGTGCTCTATGACAGCGCACTCTATAGCATATAGGTGAGCAACCACAAAAGACTGCTTTAACTCAAATACAACACATACAGAGTGAATTTGCAATCAGTGTCCGAATTTTTAGGAGCGACTGCTTAATCGGTTTACGTAAAGAAAACTTTTTTTTTTTCTAATTTAATTATTTTTATCCGCCGCGAGCGGTTTTAAAATTGGCACATGTGGATAATTTATTTACTTCGTTCATTAAAAAATACGTACACAAAAGTAACTGCAAAGCTTAATGGACATAATGGTGTGGAAAAATAAGCCATAACCTTTAAAACTTATGATATGGACTGGACACCCGCGAATTAGATTTTCAATTAGTTCTTGCGAAAAATATCACGATTAAAATTAATTAAGATAAAGTTGTATTGTTAAATTGTTCTATCATATATCACCCTGTATTACACTGAAGCTCGCTGCTGCCCTCTTATCCGTCACGCGCCGCTGCTGTCACTCTTTCTCATAATAATATATTCTTCCCTTCCTATTTATAAATAACAATCACAACAAATTCTCGTAATCGTCAACAAGAAACACCTAATAATAATTCACCGTACCCAACCGTGATAAACATTTCCCTCGCCATGGTATAAGGTATAATCCCACCTAATTTCACCGTGAGATATTAGCCCCGGTTATCAATGCTCCGATATATTACCCACTTACTTCTTGCTTCGATCCCGGGCACGTATGAAAGGCACTTTCACGTACACTCGGCCGCGATATTATGGGTAATATGTGCAGATAGGGAGATTTACAGCTGTACTCTCCAGCTAAAAGCATGGCTGCAGTTCTATTAAATATACATAAAGTACATGGAATGGGCGATACTGGCGTTTGGGAGTAAATTTTACATTAGATATCTTTACTCATTTGTGTGTTACATTATATCGATTAATTTAATTCATGTAAGTTCTTCAAAACTATTTCGTTTATATTTTCTTAATCAAACAAAAGTTTTGGGAAAATTGAAAGTGTACAAAATCATGAAGGAAAAATATACAATGGAATAATGCTTTTTTCAAAAGTAGATAAGTTTTTGCTGATCAGTTCCTTACACGCTGATTGACTCTGTCCGCCTGTATTCACAATCATTACGTTGACGTCTCACAGTGCGCGTGGACGCACAGGGTGACACGAACTTATCATCACAGGGCTCTAATCAACGCTGTGCGTTCGATTTGCTGCTTCACTTAAGCAAGTATCTTTTGCGAATACGGGCGTAAGTATGCTTCTTGCATTATTAAAACTCTACTGGCAGTGAAGAGAAAATTAGATCACTCTAATTGTCGGCCTCGTGCGTGACCCACTTTAATCCGGGCTACACATTATGCCCATTTCTTCTTAATGTGTCTAAGATCATTAGGAAGAATGAGGGTTAGGTCGGCGCGTTTCATATTTCATCACTCCGCAGACGTCACGTAGCAATAAATATGAGGTGGCACTTAAGTATAAAACTATAGAGCTAGCGCTTACTGAGTCAGTGCTTGAGGTATGGCAGCGACACGTTTTTCCCGTAGTACCTACCGCTCCCATATCCAATGACCAACCTATGAACGCGCGCGCAGTGATCTGCATGCATTGGTTTAGCTGAAGCTTAAGCCACATTTAAGCGGTAGACCAAATTGTAACACGAAGCGTATTGATGATATTTTTTTATTGATCGAACAATCGACTTATTGCGACTGCTTACTCTTTCGAAAACCAATCGAGCTATCAAATATGAACAAACATACTGTATCGGCACGTATCTCCTCAATGTTGTCGTGAACCGATTCTCGCATTCAATAGGCCGTAAACCTTAAGCGCATTTTACGCGGATTTAAACACGAACTCGACAATATGCTTGTGTTATGTCACAAATAAACCGCTTATTGTCTAACGCAAGATGGCTGTCACTTATGTTGGATTTTATACAGGGTGTGTCGTAGCGTCGCCTTAGCATAAACCTCGATGCGGGAAATACACTGAATATTGCTTACAAAGTCACTCTGATAGGCAGAAGAAATATTTTTATTTCTACTACAGATGACTGTTGACACTTTCACAAAAATATTTGAATAATAAAAGCAAACCAGTAAATTGGCACTTGCTATTTTTATTTCATACCTTTTTATATCAAACCCATTCCCAGCAAAAAAACCAGCTTTCCCTATCAGATACTTTTTCTGAACTGTACCTTAACCTAACCTACTTAAGAAATGTATTCGTAAAACAAACAAGGATTAACGTAGAACTGATATGGTTGTTTTACAATATGAGCCTTGTGTCGGTTTCATAACAGCCCTTTCGGTGCGTGTTTCCCGTGGGCGTGCCGACCAAGCCCAAGGTAGGCCTGCACCTATTGCGAAACTCATAATTAGTGATGTTTGGATACCGATAACTGAGTGTATTCGAATGCACACCGAAAATCCAACTAAAAGCATCTTAGGTTGCTGACACGTGCTAATTTAATTTAAATTTAAAACTTATTTCCATTATTAATTAACATTAAATAATTATTTTTCTATTTATAAAATTTATGTATTATGTATATTGTTAACTCGAATTGTATGTTGTGTGCACTTGTTATTGGAGCTGCAACAAGTTCTACTGTATAACCTGCTTTAAAAGCTTTGTATGTTATGGTTGTATCCCTGTTTTGTGCACCAAATAAAATAAATAAATAAATAAATTTGCAACGAAAACGTGTTGTCGTCTGTTTCTGGCAGAAAATATTTTTGGTAAAAATATAAGTTTATTCTTAAAAAAACAAGTATTCGTTTCGTCAGTGGCTTAATTATTTTATGGTCTGTTAATTCTTCTCAAATTGTCATACTATTGGTAATAATGAGAATATTATATTAACCTCATTTATTTAAATAAAACAATAAATGATTTGTAGTCACTATCCTCTACAGGTGTACTTATTTCTTTTTTATGTTTCATTTTTATTTGCTGTATCCAAATGTAATTAATCACTTTGAACGCACCACCGCTTTTATAGGTCAGCGATCTCATAAAACCACTATTGTGTCGAGCGTAAAATCGATAACATGAATCGAGAAGTACGTCAGATGTATCCCATCACTAGTCGTGGTCGTAACAGTAATTAATGCGTGGTGTTCTGCAGATAGCACGACAGCGCCCTTCTTTATGACAGCCTGTACTTCAGAGTTATGGCGTAATAGAAATTGTTACAGTTAACCCACCCTTTTGTGCATAGGTCAACGTTAATAAATTTACCTTATAAAAATCGATCATACTACCTAATTGACTGATTTCTGATGTGATGCGATATCTTCAGGGACACATATCAAATTAACAAGTTTTTTTTTTGTTTTTTTTTTTTGTATTAATAATTATTGTTTATTATCATATGACCAGGAAAGTGCTAGACATCCAAACTAAGCCCCGCGGACGAGGAAGACCCCGAATTACATGGATGTCCGTAATCAATAACGACCTCAAAGAAGCCCAAGTTAACAGTAAGACAACCCAGGACCGAGCCGCCTGGAGACGCATGACGCGGAGGGCCGACCCCAAATAAAATGGGAATGGGCCAGGCAAAGTAGTAGTTTATTATCAGCCCGAAATAAAAATTCATTTAAGTACAAGATCGTTAACCTTAAAAATACAACACCCAAACCTCACTGATTGTGTATTCAGTGATTTGCATACAGTTAATTAAGTCTCAAAAATAAAAACAAGTACCTAGTTAACTACTACTGTCGTAGCATAATTAATGCTTGGTGTTCTAAGTAACCATGACAGCACTCTACTCTACTTAACACCCTGTATTTCCGGATAGTGCTTAGTAGAATTTGATACAGTAAACCCACATCTTATGCTCAGTGAAACTACGCGTTAAGGATAAATCTTGTTTATACAATTTGTTCGTCCAGCCAGAGTAGACTGACTGACCGATCATTTATTTATGCAGAGTCTACTGAGTCTGAATATTTTGATGTACCAAATCAAACATTTAACATAGGTTTTTAGTAAAGGTTAATTTAATTTCGAAACGTTTGTACTCGTAAGATTGTTAAAATCTTTTGACGCATAGTTAGTTAAAAAAACTCATATATTTTTGCAAATAGGCTTTTGAAAAGCAATTTTACACGTCCCAGTATTAATATTGCCACTGGTTCGGGACAATAAATGGGCCAGTGCTGAGAAGAAGCAGCGCAAGGAATTCAGTCACTTTTGTTGACAGTTGTATTGTTTACGCACTTTTTCGTAAGCATGTACAGAGCCTACTCATCTTTAGTCTATTGTAGCCATGGGGTTCAGCAATTCGGCGGTGGCGTGCATCTCCCGCCACGTTTGCATAGTAAACCGAGACCGAGTTTATATCTCGTTTGAGTACGCCATAAATAAATTTAAGAGGGACGTGAAACTTTAATAGTTGTTCACAAAAGGATTTACTTAACAGGACATCGTTAACGTTTGTTAACGACCGGATCGTGAATCGCGATATTGATGTTACCTATATCTCGATTTTACTTCGATATGCTATCAAGGCTTTATAAGAACCTAATACAGTTCTCTCTGGAGATAAACTTAAATATTTTCTATTTTTACATGCCCAGACTAGTTGTCTGAAACCTTTTCTCTATTTTATCAGAACACCCACACGTTCAAGTTTATTACACGAGTTTCTCAATTTACTAGCTCAATACATAGGTGTAGCTGAAAATATTCAGGTTTCCTTCAAAAATATCTTTCTGTAGACTACCTAAGTACCTACTAGTAGTATCTACTAACCTCTACTTAAGTACATGCTCTGCGCACGCATTGCGATGCATGATGTGATGTGAACAATGTCAAACTTTAAAATTGTTTAATCTTTGTACTACCTAAATAATGCTGTTTCTATGTATAAACATACTGACACTTACATCACTTAATTTTATAGGTAATACCTATCTAATTTTAGTAACAATTTAGGATGTATAGTGAAAATGAAACCAAGACCTTCTAACACCGATCGTGAATCATTGTAGGTACTATTGATTAAATGCCGCGACCAGCACAAAGACGTGGAACACTGTAAAAATGCATGTCACTCATCCACCATTATTTACTGCCTCGGTCTCATTCAACAATTTGCATGAAAAACGGGTTAAACAATCCATTAACCCCTACTACAAATCACAGATCTGCAGTCTCCAAAATAAACATAATATTTTGTGATTTATTATGCCACACCCCGATTTCATGGGGGTCATTTAATGAAAATAGATTGATTGTGTTCAGGTCCCCATGACAAAATTAAAAACCTGACGGTTATAATTCAGAAATCGCTTAGCTCTAGCGCTTTTTCGTAAAAAAAATTGATGCGACAGTTAACAAACGGTGTCAATTTCGGACTCAGATTCGAAGGTCTATAGTTCGATAGAATCCCACCACCGCTGGATTTACCCTGAATAAAAAAAGTATCCTGTAGGTTTTGATTCCTTTGCGAGTGTCGAAAATTTGTTGAAAATATCGACATAATCGGCTGTATCTTTTGATTGGCTTGGCTTAGAAGTTTGATATTTTCACAGCTTAAAGGGACAATAGACCTGAGTATTTCATGTAAATTTCAGCTTGATAAGTCTACGCGTTCTTGAGATAAAGGGTCTTGACAGACAGACAGACGGACAACAAAGTGATCCTATAAGGGTTCCGTTTTTTCCTTTTGAGGTACGGAACCCTAAAAAGAACTTAAATGAAAATCCTCGCTCTACGCACTCGCGTACCTACTTCGCTCGGTGAAGCGATTTCGAAAATAAAACTATCACGAATATAATAGCTTTATATGTCTAGCGATAACAAAAACATCGAATTACCTTAACAAGTAGCAATTTACGTAAAATCAGCTGTTACGTGGGCTAACTCGATCTGCTCGAGTGGCGGAGACTGGAGTGCTCATTCTTATCCTTTATAATTAGACCATTTGTGTGCCCAAAGCAGAATTCCAACCCTCAGGCTTATTTGTAATGTTATTCTAACCTTTCGCTATATTTTGTCGCAAATTATAAATGTACACGAGGTGAACAATTTAGGAAATATCATGTGCGTTCTTCATAAATGTTAAATTGAGTGGTGTCGATGTCATCTTTACAGGTTGCTTAGATTTAGCAAAGCCATAGATAAATACAAGTTGTACTTAGTTACAACTTAGATGAGATTGTGTTCCAGTGCTTCGTATGGTGACGGACGAAACATTATTTGAAACACTCACGTTTCTGTTCAGACTCAGATGTAATTTTTAGGACAATTCCATCCAATTATCGAGTCGGTGTGGCCGACTCGAGATACGAGGAACGCGGGTTCGAATCCCACCGCCGCTCGACTATTGTGGTGAGCCCACTCGTAACACAAGCTTATTTAGCTTACCACGAGGGGCTAATGGGACTATTAGTAATTTTTTTTTTAAAAGATTATTACCAATTTGTATTAAATTGGTAATAATCTTTAAAAAAAAAAAAAAAATAAATAATAGCTAGTTGATATCAACAAAAACTAATTGTGAATGTAATCTTACCATCTACTCTTCTCCAAAGAACACCTGAATTGAATAAAATATAACATTATTTATTGACCTGATAAAGATAGGAAGGCGCTGGATGCAGGCCGCTACCAACCGTGCGATGTGGAAGTCATTGGGGGAGGCCTATGTTCAGCAGTGGGCGTCCTGTGGCTGAAATGATGATGTTAATGATGATTATTCATTGCTACGAGTACTTCTGTGTACAGTTGTAATAAAGGCTTTTACCCCACAGGCGGCCAGCATGGCGTCTGCGGCGAATGAGAACCGCAAGCTGCTGCAGAACCAGGAAGCGAACAGCAGGACCATCAACCATCCCATGGCGCTGCGCAAGCGACTGCGCCCGCCANGACCGCCGCGCCAGCCCCGGCCCGCGAGGAGACTCCCGCAGGTTTGATCTATGGCACAGTTTTAAGGGGGGATTAGGGGCCCCATCACAATCACAAATAACTGTGAAATGCGATCTTTTTTGCTGTTTTTGGGCAAAAATACTACTACCATACCATAATAACACTGATTTAATTACAAAACTACAAGAAACTTTGTAGGCAATTGTTTACTTTCTACATTGCACTGTACGCACAATAGCCCTTAATACTATTACTTATTATGTGCCTTAACTTAATAAAAGTATTCTAACTTTGGACGTCATTTAACGGGGCACTTTATAGCTAGTACATTTAAAACTATTTTAATTAACATCATATTATAAGATATTACCTATGTGTGTAGTGTAATGTGTTATTAAACGACAGCTTTTAACTGACTTTTCATGTAGGTATTTCCTTATTAATACAGGATCAAAAATTGCAAACTTAAACATAAAATCACGAAACATAGACACAGTGTGTAAAAATAACTTTTTCCATCTTCCGATCCTAGATTTATTTGAACCTCCAAGATATTTTTCCGCAAAAGTTAAAAGTTCTGCTTACTTTGATATGTAAAACTAAGCAACTGGTATGTAAGACGTTTGGTTGTTAGCTCACCCTATATTTATGGAGTAACCTGGTTTTTTTTGGTTACTTTTATATGTCTTTGTAGATTAAACTAACCAGTCCAAGTTTATTCCAATTAGGTTTTGCTAACCACAATTAATTGTGAGACTACTTATATGTATATTTTATTATCTATACATCAATACTTGAAAGCACTTAAAAGGCTTCCTTCAGATCAATCTTTGGCGAAGCCCTAAGATAACAAAACTCTATTTGATACTAGTATATCTTTGTTGGGACTTACAGCAATATAGGTAATTATGTAGTATTGAACTGTCAACTCCAATAAAATCATAAATAAAATAATATGTTTAAACAGAACATTACACTGATTGTAACATATGTGATAATAATACATTCCACATCAACTAGAATAATAATATGCAAATGGTTTCATTTGCCTTAATTACGTTTGCACATACTCCATTGGGCAATTACAAAGGCGTTCATCCATTCCAGGCTTTGATCATCGGAGTACGGAAGTGCGGAACCAGGGCGCTGCTAGAGATGTTATACCTCCATCCCATGGTGCAGAAGGCATCAGGGGAAGTCCACTTCTTCGACAGAGATGAGAACTACGCACTGGGCCTGGAGTGGTATAGGAGCAAAATGCCGATGTCTTTCAAGGGGCAGATCACGATAGAGAAGAGTCCTAGCTACTTCGTTACACCTGAAGTAAGTAACTTTTTACAGCTTCGTATGGTTTATTTTTAATTTAAAAATAAATGAGATAAATTAGTTCAGATTTCGGATGTCAAGAATTAATTATCGTACAATAAATACTACAGCTACATTTTAATCGATATTCCTAATGCGATATGTAGGTACGAGTTTATGTCAGACCACTTGATGACAGTTTGAACGATTTGAAAAGATTCGTATTAAAGAAAAAAGCGAGTCGTCTTCTATGACTGAAATCCTCGTGGGTGAAGCTGTGAGAAGAAGCTAAATATTTTATTTAAAACAGGACATTCTTAATTGTTTTAAAATCTTAAAATTATTCACCCAGACACTACGAAATAATATCTATGATCGAGAAATGTACTTACGTAACGTTATGACGTTATGGTGTTTGTGAGAGTCTTGTCAACCGTAGCCTACGGCTGCTACGCCGTAGCTTGCTGTACTACGAAAATATAGAAACGTCTGTCGTTTGCTACGAGTACCTACATTCATAATACATACAAAATGTATTCTGTTTAGTTTGGGTTGATTCGCTTCGAAACGAAATAAATTAATTATAAATTAAATTTAATTTTTTATTTCTAGTTTGATATGTGTTTTATAATTTAATATTTAACTGGACTTCTAGCTACGAGAAACAATTTAAGACAGAATCTTTAACAAACTGAAACTTGTATTTAACTACACATGAACATGAAAGAAATAGTCTTCTTTACATTATGTGTTTACTATTTATTAGTTCGTCGAAACCAATTGATCCACGGCGATGAAGCCAATGCTTCAACGAACTAATATTCGTTCTGAGAAATCATTTAAATGTAAATCAATTTACATAAATGTCGAATACTATACCGTTGTGATTTGAATCGCATAAGAGCTTCGTAGATAAACTTAACTTGAGAAATCGAGTTCTTAGAAGCAATTTGGATAAGCCGCTCACTGATATGAATAAATTGTATAGTATAATAAGTTTAGTTAAACATTCCTACAATTACTTAACAAATGTTAGGATTTTGACCCTGCACAACTATTTACTAAAGTATTTAGAAACAGATAAGACGTGAGCTTTTATTTTATTGAGTCAAGTTGTAAATTTTTTCAAAGCTCGCCAAACAAGGCGTTGGATGAATCTGGCGTTTGTCGGCCGTTTGGTGTAGTGGTTCAGAACGGACTACTTTGCCGAGAGGTCCCGGGTTCGATTCCCGGCCGGGCAGAAATTGAAATGCTGAATTTCAATTTCTTCAACGGGTCTGGGTGTTTTCTATGTATAATATGTATGTATTTACAAAAAAAAAGTATTCAAGTATGTTTATATCCGTTGTCTAGTACCCATAGTACAAACTTTGCTTAGTTTGGGACTAGCGGCGCAGTGTAGAAAAAAAAATCTCTTTATGACCTATGCTGTTCCTAAGTTGGGAACACAAGCGGTGTCCCATAAATGAGTTTTGCCCAAGACCTCAAGGAGCCCGGGAGCCAGCGCCTCAAGCCATTCGTTTCTCACACTCACAACTGAAACGAGTCTATAATGGTTTAAATGAACGTGCCTTAATCTTTTGTTAATAATTAAATTAAAATAATTAAAATACTCACGATAGGTCCCCGAGCAAGACCGAGCCATGAACTCATCAGTGCGTCTGCTCCTCATAGTCCGGGAGCCTATGACGCGAGCCATTTTTTTCATACTACATAATAGAACGATTCTGAAATGGTTTGAATGGACGTTCCTGAATCTTTTGTTATCTTCTGTTACTCACGATAGGTCCCCGAGCGAGTTCGAGCCATGAACTCGTCAGTGCGTCTGCTCCTCATAGTCCGGGAGCCGGTGACGCGAGCCATCTCGGACTACACTCAACTCAGGAGCCGCGCCACACCGTCGGCGCCCGCGCACCCGCTGCTGCCCGGCCATCCCGTGCCCGACGCGGCCAAGCCGTTCGAACATCTAGCTATCTCGCCCGACGGATCTATCAATGTTGCTTACAGGTAAGTCATTTATTTATTTCAACACAAATAATGCATTGTTTATGTTTTCTTTACAGCTTCTTTTTTTTCTCAGCTATTTTACACTCTTGACAACATCTCGCTGTTTTTCAGGATTTGCATAAAATATTAGTTCTGTATCAATTAATTACTCAAGTCATGCTTGAAAGCTTGTATCTTATTTGCTAATTTTAAAATGAGTCACATTAATATTTCAATTTGTGAAATCTAAACAACTTGATCCGAATACTACTGTTAAAAACGTACAATACAGAGAACAGGGCGTAAGCTTACTGAATCAAAATTATCTATTATTATTATTCATTGAGTCAGAATCAGAATTAAGAGGTTTTACTTTAATTAATTATACTGTGTTATACATAGCGGGCTCACTGTTAATTACAATTTCTCCCAAGGGTGTCGATTTGATATGAAACAAGTCCGCCCCAAAATCCAAATTGAATGAAGTACAGACTACAATATCATGAAAAATACTGGCATCTTATGCCTAGTTGTAATCTCGTATTTTGCAACAAAAATACAATCTGATACTATACTGTAAAATATGTCATCTACAGCCCTTTACAGTCCACTGTTGGACTATGAGCCTCCTCCACTTTAGTGGAGAGTTTTGCCATAATCTCCACGATTGGCAGGCGGTTTGGAGATCGCAATTTAAAAGATTGATGTTTATCAGAGAGCGCTGCTGCCCGTTCTCTGTTGAATGTGTAGTCCCTAAGTCGCCTCTTACGACACCCACGGGAAGAGTAGGGGTTGGTGACAAAATGTATTCTACTCTGTATTCTACACGGCCACCGATACAATATGTATGACAGAATAATGATTTCCACAGACCAATAGCGATATCCCTGTACCACGCGTACCTCCACCGATGGCTCGAGGTTTTTCCCCGAGAACAGATTCTGGTGGTGAATGGAGACCTGCTCATCGAAGACCCTGTACCGCAGCTGCGACGCATCGAGAAGTTCTTGGGCCTGGAACACAAAATTGGTAAGTACTAAAGAATAATGCTCATTCAACTGGCAAAAATGTTTACAAAATAAAGAATAGATCAACGGTACCTTTGTACCTTGTCTTAATGTTGTCTAAATTCGTGCCCGAACTATTGAGTACATAAATAAAGAAACTTTCAAAGGAAATTGCTTTGTACCTAATTGAAAACTAGTTCTTTTGTGCCGGTGTCTATTTGGCTGTATTTTGCTCTAAAAGAAAGATTACTTTGTTGTAATATAAAATGGATTAAAAAAAAATACATCAGTAGTCGGTACATAACCGAACTAGTTATTTAGACTTCTGTATCTTGCGCTGTAATAGCTAAAGAGGTCCCATTTCACAACAGGAAGAAAAAACTTCTACTTCAACGAAACGAAAGGGTTCTACTGCTTGCGTAACGACACCACGGACAAATGCCTCCGTGAAACCAAAGGACGGAAGCACCCACGCGTAGACCCAGCGGTGGTCACCAAACTCCGCAAGTTCTTTATCCAGCACAACCAAAGGTTCTACGACCTAGTAGGAGAAGACCTCGGCTGGCCAGAGGACTGAATATAAAACAAACGATTAAAGACCCAGAAGCAAAGCGAATAAAATCCATTTCGAATTTAACAACTTGACTACTTCTTTTTAATTTCATGCCGAAGGCAATGCAACTTCGTATTTATGGCCAGTACTCTGCAACAAAGATCGCATTTTATTATTGATTCTCACAAAAACAAATGAACAATCGAATTTAAATTTTAAAATAGGAACACAGATTTAAACCTGGCATAAATTGGATTAAATCGTTCGCTAAGCATCTAGGTATTTGAATTCGTTGGTAATGCCGCATTTTACGCATCCCAGGTGCATGCACCATGTTGTGATCTAATACATATCAAAGTAATTTACACATATCAATAAAACATATCGTAGCTAGTAAGTTTTTTAAATCGTTTATGTATACATGTAGCATATACTTAGTATAGGGCATCTGGAATAAATTTATTTATAGCTAATTCATCGTACTCAAGTAGGAATTGTTTTCGATATTAAAACATTACATTGCGTTGTATAAAGCGTTACACTTTATTTAGGTTGCCTACCTGTGTGAAAGAAAAGAGGGAACAACTGAAAATTTATGAAAGATAAAGATTTAGAAATTTGTATAATGGTAGGCAAAGATTATTGTTGTTTTCGAGTTATCATGATAGTGTTTTTCACTGGCATTATTGCACTGATTTGTAAGACCGACCCACTGGAACCCTGAGCAATATATTTTTATATATATAATTAAGTATTGTGTGCAACCTTTATATTTATACAACGTTTATTATACAGATTTAATATTTTAACTGTTTGTGATGATAATTTCTTTTAATAGGATAAATTATTTTATATTAGATATAGGTGTTCAGATATAAGTGTATAATGTAATAATAATATAAAAGATGAATGAATGTTGTAAATTTTTCGCTTTCTCTTTTTAGATGTCGTGTTTTGGTCAGTGTGTCTTTCATGTGTTTACGTTGTTAGTGGACGTGGTTTTCCCATAATACCTTAGGTATAACCCATACTTTCAAGATACAAAATTGAAAATTTAAGATAGCTTTTAATCGTTAAAAAATCTTATTTACATTAGATCCAAAACGTGAAATAACACTATCGTCTAAAATCTAAATGTATATGACTATCCAAATTCTATGAAGTTTTAATTTGATGTGTGTGATGATACCTATTAATGCTGATTCTACTGAAAATAATAAGTTTAAACTACGGAGAGATATTAATATAAATTCGACGCGGGTTTTAGAAGTATTCTATTTAAGTAACGTAACGTCCAAGACTGAAGAGTTAGTTGAATAAGTCTAAGTAATACCTATTTAGCATAAAATGTCCATAGGTAATACGTAAGACAGAGGCCGCCACGCTTGCCC
Source organism: Ostrinia furnacalis (assembly GCF_004193835.3). Taxonomy (NCBI): domain Eukaryota; kingdom Metazoa; phylum Arthropoda; class Insecta; order Lepidoptera; family Crambidae; genus Ostrinia; species Ostrinia furnacalis. The sequence goes on along the minus strand of NW_021137841.1, from coordinate 15,973 downwards.
AGCCAGGCTGGGATGCGCGCCGCGATATACTTTATCGACGTCAAAATGTTGGCATAATCGATAAAATGGCGTGATAACCGCTTATCGTAGCGCGCATCCTAGGCCTACAGGACTCGACACCTTAACTTGGCACGACCCGGTAAAGGTGACCGTTCACTCTGTCGAAACTCGCGAATGTTCGCTCTGCCTTCATAAGTCAACATAAAGTACGTTCATTCTGCTCTGATATACCTAAATCACATCTGAAATGTTGATTACTTAACAGTATTATCTAAATATATAAAAGGAGAAACTGACTGACTGACTGACAGATCAACGCACAGCCTAAACGGCTAAACGTAGGCACTTGAAATTTGGAAGGGACGTAGCTTAGGTACCGTAGAGGTGCACTAAGAAAAGAATTCCCGAAATTCCCACGGGAACGGGAATTAGCGGGAAAAACAGGATTCACGCGTACGAAGTCGCGGGCAGCCGCTAGTCAAGTAATATGTAAATTGCTATAGAAAATTTACAAAATTAAGCTTTAAAAGCAGAAAGCTAACCATACTACCTACTACTTTATCTCCCAACCAACATAATGAATGAAACCCTTATTAGGAACCTTTTATAGACAAAAATAAAAAGCCGTGTGGTGACGGCAGAGCAGAATACATTTGTCACCAACCCCTACTCTTCCCGCGGGTGTCGTAAGAGGCGACTTAGGGACTACACATTAAACAGAGAATGGGCAGCAGCGCTCTCTGAAAAACATCAATCTTTTAAACTGCAATCTCCAACCCGCCTGCCTAGCGTGGAGATTATGGCAAAACCCTCCACTATAGTGGAGGAGGCTCATAGTCCAGCAGTGGACTGTAAAGGGCTGTTGATGATGATGATGATAGACAAAAATAAACAGTTTTTAACACCAGGTCACCTAGAGAAAATGGGCAAGCGAATGATGACGGGTATTATTTTATGTTTAAAATAAAACAACGCACGTTACAAATTAATTATAAAAACTAATACACACAACATACAACTTAATTAAGCGACACAACTTCTTTTTCACCGCTCTTGACCGATAAATTAGCGATGTTTTACCACACCTCTGTGATAATTAACCATACTCTTTCGCTCACGCGAGTTATCTTAACTCGTAGCAAAATTTTAAAGAGCAGACATAAATCAATGATGTCTGTTTATTACCATCTATCTAGATGCTGAAATTCTACACTTCGACTCAGTAGAGTGAACGTTCACCTTTATCCAAAATCGAAAATGTAACTCACTGACGAGTTTTGTGTGACAATTCTAATTGATGCACGTTAGTTGTCACACAAAACTCACGACACGATATCATACGACACGGGTGATTAGTTCGTGCTAACTACTGGTTTTAGTTAAGTCAAGATGCACTTTTAAACTCGATTTAAGGCGAAGTTCTTTTACTAGGAATTTGCTTCCAATCCAAATTTCAATCAACGAATGTTTATATGTTTTTATAACCCAGTTTAAAGTACTTTAGACGCGTACGCGTATGTGAATAACTCCCTTTGTATGTAATGTGTAATAGTGAATAACACCTTACTTGATTATGAGCACTCGCTGCTAGGTTTGATGTATACAAGTTGCTAAATCTGTTAATTATTAAAATACCTATCCATTTCCTTAATTGCCTGTATAAAAAAGGTGCAATCAGCAAGATTTACAACTGTTATAAAACACAAAAAAAAAATTGTAAAAAATAACTTGGATAATATTTTAGCAACTTGTATGTCAACAAGAATATCAAGCATATCAAAAATTTTCAATAATAGTTAAGTTTTTATTATAAGAGTTCTATAAGTTACATTTTGAAGTTAAGATATTTTATTTGTGTAGGACTAATTCAATAGTTGATAGATAATTTTAATCACTGTTAAATGTTGTGCACATTCATAAGGCGTAGTTAAATTTTTGATTAGGGCAATAATTTTATAGTAATTAACATTAATTTATTATGAATCAATTCAAAATATATTTATATTTTTATTGGGTAGAAAAAACTTTTTTCTACTTCTTTTGTGATATTTTTCATTATTTTTGTAATTGCATCTTTACCTATGGATTCTGATATTTAATTATGTTTTAAAAGTTTTAATTATAGTACCTATATTTACACTAAATCAATTTTAAAAGTATTACCTAAATCTTAATGTTACCTACAATCCCTTGTAAATATCTTCTAACATTTCTTTCAATAAGTTAATTGTACCTGCATCTTCAATAAAATATCCAAACTGGAATATTATGGTAAATTATTTCAAAAATATCCACATTCTCCTACATAATTAAAACCTGTTATTAGAAAAAGAAGAATTTCAACAAATAAACAAATTATAATTTTACCAAACAAATTCCACGAATGTATGATTTAATGGTAATTTATTCAAAAGAAACAATAATATTTTTAATAACAGTAGGTACAAATTATGGTAACAAAGTTTCAAATGCTTGGGTTTGCCAAGAATTTTACATAAAGCAACTACCGAGGTAAACAACCGAGGCGCAATTGAGTTATTTAGTTACAGTTTGAAGCTTGAACTAAGGGTGCCGCCTCGGTAACAGCGGGGAGCAAATAATGGACTAAAACAAAATGGACAATAAAAGTAACGCTCTAGGAACAAGAAAATGGTGCACGACCTTATCACCGCAGAAAGATGGTGACATAAATAATTTTGCTGTCGATTACTCAAAGTTGAATTCCGCTGTCGGAGGATAGAGTCAATAAAACCTTCAGATTTCAAATTATTCTTTCTTTCTTTCTTTCATTTCTGACTGCATAGACGACAGCATTTCAAGATAAATAATAAACACTGTGGCTTTTATTGTACCCACTGGGTGCTATTTTCCAACAAAAAGATTAAATAAGTAGTCGCACAATGAATTACAGAGACTAATTTTGTAGTCAGGATCCGACTTTTATCAACGAGTTGCCTTTTGTCTCTTCCGCTCATCGCACCGTTCGTCGTCCGCTGATATCGAGTACACCAAACTAACTTGGATTCAGTTCTAAACGAGGCGGTAGTGTTTGTCAATCAAATACACTGAGTTGTGAATGAGAAAATTCAGCGGCTGAACTTTTATTAACTCGCTGTTAGAGCATACGTAGTAGCAAATGTTAGAGCCAAAGCACACGATGTGTTGCGGCGCCACACCGTAAAAAAAATGCCATATCGCGCGGCGCGGCACTGCACCGCTCGTGTGCCCGCCACAGATATTTTTCCATGTAAGAATACGACGTAGTGACACTACTCCGGAGTCGTACTACGGTCGCAATGCATCGTGTGCTTGGCTCTATATGTGTAAATGGGTAAGTAAGTACATATAACAATGGTGATCATAGGTCATAGAGTCCGCTTGAATTGTGTAAGTACCCGGAAAATAGCTGATTAATAAGAATTTGAAGGTCGGCTCCGAAAGTAATATGATAGAAGGATGTTGGGTATCGCTATATTGGTGAAGATGAAGAAATGGTTTGTGAGATCAAATATTATGCAGAGGAAACGTAACGCAACTAACAAAAAATCATTCTTCCAGAATAAAACATGCCATCTAACTACCTAACTAAATAACTAATAATATCGTCTTATTCTTACTCAATATCGTGGTTTGTTTAGTTCAACTTTCTTAGAATGAGTTGTTAAGTAGCACAAAATCTGTGTAGGTACACAACATGAGGACATAAATTGTAGTTGCCCCAAGCCTCCGGACCCTGCAGCATCAATCACTCGCTTCCCTCGACGGTTACCGGAGGCAAATAGAGGTCACGGATGTAAGAAACATCACAGAGTATACAATATTTATTTTTTTATTTATTGATAAAGGTACACCAACAGCAATACACATTTAAAGTAACTTGTAACACAATTATGTTTGACAAATCCGTCAGAACATGACGCACCTCAATATAATTAAGAATATGCTAATTGAATACAGTTTAATCAGTTAAATCATTCAATATACTCGTATACATAGGATTTTAACTACTTATTGCCAAATTTGAATCGCGTTTTGCGTATCGCATCCTTTATTACTTCATATAAAATATTATTTAAGCCGGAGTTGCATCATCTCACTTTAACTAAAATAAAAGTCTGTCATACTCTATACAAAAACACCGGTTATATGTAGCTATACAATATGGTCAAAGTTAAGGTAATGCAACTGAGGTAAGCCTTCAAACATCCTAATTATAACATTATTATCGTTATCGTTCTTAGATACCAAAATTGGATGGGTCACCAATCCGTATACCTATTTAATACCTTAAAAGGAATTAATCCACGTTTAGAGCGCCATGTTAAAGTTTACGCCGGTTTATATCACTGGCACTAGTCATTAATCTTAGTCACTACTTAGCTGATTCCCGCAACTTGGACGATGTTTTATTTTTTTGAGGCAAAATCCTTCCTGAAGAGCACAGTTCGCGCCAAGAGAATGAGACAATAGTGTAAGTTTGATAAAATGTAAGTAAGAAAGTGTCAATAAAATGTGCAGCATTTGATATTAAAGTAACAAAGAGACTAGAATAATTTGACGAATTAATTTAATCTTTAAAATATTTTGTAGTTTTTTTTACACGTTTCAGCATAGCTTTTGTGCATAACTTTGCTCGTGACTTAACATGAAAATAACACCATACCTATAGCAAAATATACGAGAATGATTACAATGAGGACCTTTGGGAATAACCCTGATGACAGTGTTTCCTCTGGTAAAAATAATTGGTGTGATGATTGATTACAATATTGCTTTTTTGCGGATATAGGTATCTTCAGATATTTAAAAAAGCAAAAAAAGCAATGATGGTGGTTGCTATTTTCAACAAGCAATGGTGAACCATTGTTCGTTGAAAACAGTATATTCCCCAGTTTCAAAAAGTCTAGTTGTGTGCAAACTTCCGGTACATTCCCAGCTTGCTTCAGATAGCATCTACAGCATCAGAATTCAAACCGTTTAGCGTTGCGAAAGCTAAGCAAATGCCAGTACAGAAATACAATCCAATTTGTTCGAGCGGGAATTGTCTTAACGCTGCCACGCTGCTGCATTCGCTGCTCCATTGTGGAGATAATGGAGTAGATGGAATCTTAGTTTGACGTAGTTTTAATGATGACGTCATCAGAATTATCGGGGGTGCCAAATATAAGAGCAGGTTCAATTACAATCGTTTGTTAACTAAGTAATTGCGTGGTTGCTACGAGTTCGTTGGGATAACTTCATTACTCGTATATTCTTAGCCTTTTCAATTTATTTTTAGTAACTTTTGATACCAACTTAATCGTTATCATCAATTTTTGTAATGCATAGTACCTATTTGACGCAGATACTTGGTCTAAATACGATTGATGTCCTTCTTATACTAGGTACAGCGTTCTGGTCTGGAGCACAGAAGGTTTAATTTGCTGATGAAATGCCGCATCGTAAGAGACGTAACCTTACAGTTAGGTCAACTCTTTGACTAATTTCCTAATAGGTACCTATCATAGAGCAAGCTAATATTGCGGTGTAAAATCTAAAATAAAAAAACAATAGTTGAGTTAACAAAACAAATGTAGTAACTGAATTTCTGCACTTTGAAAACACACTATCCAGTTCTAAATATACAGTTCCTCTGTGAAAAACTCGTCACTAGTTTCCAGCTTTTTGTTTCACACCTTCGTTAGAGTAGTTTGAAAAAGTCAAAAATTCGCTAGTGTTGTTACTCGGGGTGAAAGGCCGCAGACGACTGTTTGCGGGGTGAATTGCCGCTATCTCACATGTCGCTATGGCGGGCACGACTCATGACCCCTATATCCGGAGACCCGGCTAAAGATCGGATAGATTGATGGTATAACCGCCACACTGGAGTGGACTTTACAGCCGTTTTATGACTTAATCTTTGATACAGCTGGATGTGAGTTACTATCCAATGGTGATGTTATAAATGACTCTTCTAAAGCAAGATTTAGGACTTATATTTCTAATCAAGATAATGTGTTTCGAAACAAAGCTTAAGTAACTTTTGCTTTTTAAATTATCAACATAAAATAGAATGTGGTGGATCATTTTATTAGATAGGTTCGAAGCACATGGACTACACGTCTAGATAAATACTGCGATATTAGGTATGTCTACTTAGTTTCATAGCGGCCATTTTCTATCAATATTTAATGTATATTCTGATGTTGTCTCTACGTGGTTATATTGTATAAGCTTATTTAGTATTCATTTTCATTCTAGATTACCAGTCTTCTTATTCCATTCGTTTTTGTAAAGCTCCGGCTGAGTAGGTCTGAATAAAAAATACAGCGCGCTGGATAAAAATATAAGCACTATTACTTTAACCCTAAGGCTGAGTTGCGCCAACTTACTTTAACCGCAACTATAACAATAAACGGTACTTTTTGTATGGAGTTTGACATATTTTCAAGGTTTGTTAAAGTTAAAGTAAGATGGTGCAACTCAGCGTAAGAAATGCACAGTTCCCAAAGGAGATCCGACTCTGCTGCGATGACAAACAAAATGCCAGAAATAGGGATTGCTGCGTCTAAAATAATGGGTAAAAAAAATGGATAAGAAACAGTAGGACACCTATGTTTAGTTGTGGTCTACTTGGTTAGCTAATTCTAAAACTAAGGGATATTTTTCAATAAGGGAGATTTTCGTCCAAATGTCACAGAAGAGACTCACCTTTCCTGTAATTTCTCGTAATGTTATTAGATATGTAGGTACTCTCTGAAATTAGAAGTGACTCAATCGGTTGTGATTTGAAATAAAATCGGATAACTCATATTAACAGGTTAAATAAAAAGAACAACTTGTACCGTATTATTGTGATCAAAAAAATTTCAGGAATTAAATGGCTTTCCTAAAGTTTTCTGTAGGTAGCCAACTAAAGGAAAGCCTTTTTTACAAAAATAACTAAGCTCTGAACCTCCTTTGATCATTTTTCGTTTTCTTTTAGTTTCGGATTACGCTAAGTACATGACTCGTGTAATTCCTTGAAATTACGTCTAATCAGCCGTTGTTAAACAAAATCTTTTGTATAGAGAATTTTCAGAAAACCCAATTTTCATCACAAATGTTTAGCATTTTTTAGGAATATTACAAACAGGTAGTACTAATTTAATTACAACAAAATAAACTACTCTTTATACAAATGAGAAACATTATTTTGTTAAATTACAACAATTTTTATTAAAAATGACACACTTTTTAAATTCTACTAAAAATAATATTTCACTCAACGATTTTATAGATTTGATGTAGGTCTAGTATAAAGTGATGTATCCCATAATTAGTTGTATGACAAAAGCTTTGTATCTCTCGATTGATTCCATGATATCAAGGAAATACATGATTTCTTTTCTACCATACATAGTGGCACTACTAACGACTAATGACCGGTTCCATTGCAGAGTGAAATCACTCGCCGGCACTCGTACGTTCCGATAAGGAGTTCTATTGAAGTTCGATTTAACAATGCGATAGCTTCCACTAGTACGGATGACAGACCATATAGCTGTACACTTTTGTTGCAAAATAGCCCGTGTGACAACCACTTAAGATGCTACAATGTTAAGCTTGGTGCTCGTCTGTACCTGCTGGAAAAAGTTCGTAGTGAAGTGGAGTGAAAGAAAGACACGATTTATGCTTTTGCAGCTTGGGAGGTTAGATTTAAAGTTCATGAAAGTATTGCACTGAAATATACTATAAGATAAGTCTGAACTATGAAATTGTCTCAAAATTATTTCAAGTACCTAATTAATTCAGTAACAATTTCCATTGCTAATTTGAATTTTGAAATTTAATTGCAAAGATCTACATCTATGAGTACAGGACGTGTAAAATTATATTCTACAATTTATTAAATGCCTAAAACTAAATCTTTAATCAAAATCAAAATCAAAAATATTTATTCAGTTTAGACCACAAGTGGCACTTTATGTGTGCCGGATTATTAATGTAATCTGTCCTAAATCCAATTCTCTGATGAACTTAATTGTAGTTTTAGACTAAGGCAAGGTAATGTCCTGACAACAACTAATTTTAGAGCAGACAAGTCAGTGAAATGTTTCAAACGACATCCACCCATAGAATGTGAAATAGTAGAGAAATAACAAAGGAACGCATCGCGACTTTACTCACAGCGGACGAAGCGGATTCTAACCTGTGAATTTGACAATAAATGGTTTTAAGAATATATAGCCTGACCAGGAACATAAAAACCCTGGCATAGAGGCGCGTCAATTGCATTTGATAGTGCAACACTGAGTAAAGTCGTACCTGTGTTAAATTAATAGGCTAACTTTATGTATCAGGATTCAGGATTACGGGCTAATTTGATATTTTCATAAATTAACGAAAAAATATTATTATAGGTAACCTGGTTTAAATAAATTAAATGAAANAGAGGTACTGATTAAATTTCTAATCGAAATGATTGATTGAGGTCAACGGTTGTTTTTTTTTACATTCATTACATTATGGTTAGTTTTGATTTTGAACAATTCTCAACCCGAAATGCGACGATTTCTTAGTTCGTTCGTTCCTTTCAGCCAAATTAATGACGTCCACTGCTGGACAAAGACCGCCCAAGGAAACTACTGAAAAGTATTTCCAGACATGAACTATGGATCAGATCTTTTAAAAATATTTATAAGTACATATTTACTATCCCTTCTACTCCCCATATCTTAACCCTTATTGCTTTCCCAATAACAGCTGCTAGTTGCAATTTTTTTTTTAAAGGCTACCGTTTAAGAAAGATGTCGCCTAATATTATGATCCCAAAACACATAAGCAAATAGGACATTGTCTGAAAAATCTTATGACCAAATTTTTCTGTATAAAGCTTAACTCGTTTTAATCAGACAGTTAACCTGAAAATGTTTTCGTGTGAATGTTTAAAGGCAAAAACGTCCCGCGCTCGATTCCCGTGGGGGTGACTATGCAAATTTGTCTCCGTTTTCCTAACTTTTGGTTTTGAAACTTTTTGCACAAAGTACGCGCATTTCTCTCTAGGTGACAAAATAGAGCATGCCAACTGACTGCGGTAGTTTTAATGTTAAATTAAATTGCACCTGAAGAATAAGTCATTACTTTTTAGTCAATTTCCTGTCATTTAATCTAAGGCGATTGTAAATAAAATTGAGGCTTTAATTATGATATTTAATAAAATGTGTTTTAGTTTAAATAAAGAATCAAAAGAAACGAGGTAGATTTTTTTGTGAAAATCCCTAACTGACAGTACTTTTTTAAGACAGTTCACCTGTAAGTAGCTTTTTCTTTTAATTACTTAGCTATACAGCTATTTTAAATAAGTATACGTGCCTTACAGACCGCAACACAGTTTAGGATTAGTCTAAGCCTTGGATTAAATCATCCTATAGCTGACAGTTTGTTTGCAGTTGATTGTCTGGCTAATCCTGCAGTGCAAGTCTTAAGACTAGACTTTAGACATAATTCATACACAGTAGACAGTGTGGTTTACTTTGGTTAGTGGTTCCCAACCTTTTCTGGACGAGGGACCATTTTGATTTCTTTATTGTTAAAAAAAAGTTCTAAACATAAACCAAAAACTATTAAAAACAGTAATATTTAAAAGAAAGACATTATTATTTTGAAAACCAAATACCACATCAATGAAGGTGTTATATTCTTCTGTACAAGCTCGGTAATCCTAGGACTACATTACATAAACCCTCTCAAAACACGCTCTATCACTCACGAAATTTTAAAACGTTTGTGGACAATATTTTAGCTCATGTGGCCCATTGGTGATCTATGGACCACTGGTCACACCACAGAACATAGGGTTATACGGGACTATTCCCACCTCTCGTTCCCACAGCTGCAGCTCCTGTGTATCCAGGATCTACAGCTTGACCGCCAATAAAAAGCCCCTAATGGACCACTGGTTNAAAGCTTTTTACATTAATCATCATCATCATCATTTTAGCCACAGGACGTCCATTGCTGAACATAAGGCCTCCTCTAATGATTTCCATATGCCCGGTTGGTAGCGACCTCCATCCAGCGCCTGTTAACTTTGTGAGGTTCATTGTATTACGAAGCAGAAGTATTTGGTAATATTGAAAAAGGTGATTGTACGCAGACGAAGTCGTGAGCAAAAGCTAGTATACAAATAATACAATGTTTTTTATTGAATAGTTGGATTCGGTTCAAAATTGGCTGTAAAATATACAATTTAAAGCGAAAAAAAGCTCAAAAATAATTATACCAATTGCAAGGCCAGGGTCGCAGAGGTTGCGACGTATGTTTTTTCAAGTAATTATTACGTCAAGTCAAAAGTTGGTTGGGCGCGGACGAGACAAATTTGCATTTGGCGGGTTGCCCGCTTTTGCCGCCCGCCCACAATCAGGGGTCGACAACTTTTTCACGACAAAAATGCTGAATGAAGAATTTGCTTTTTGCCGCTTTGGTGTATTCGTGTATGATAATTTGCAAATATTTGTTATGAAGTAGTAGGTAGAGCGTATAGCTTTCACAAATGTTTTACGATCTCTTTCAACTGTTTTAATCAATATGACCGTTATTTTTAAGCCTTATTATTATAAAAGATAACACAAACTAAAAAACTATTTACGCGAGGTCACTCTAGTAAAAATAATTTGAATTAGTGACGTCATAGAAACGTTTGGCGCTTCGGGTCAGAATTGGCCCGAATTGATTAATGTTGCGATTACCGGCGATGGCTCAACTCATTACGAGGAATTATGCTAATTATTTGTAGCTATCGTTTCAATTAGTGCGCTCATGAATGATCGCTCTGAAATATTTAAACAAGTTTCGGCTTGATCAAATAAGTGGTTAATTAAAATTGCTCCGATGTTTATGTTACGTGGTTAAAACGTAGAAATATTCGTGACAATTACTATTTATAAACCTGTAGCTTAAAATTTAAACATAGCTCAGATTTCTGACCATGAAGGGTTAATGGAAATAGGAAATACGATGCGACGACACGATAGGTAGGTACATCTATATTTCAACGTTCATTTTATGGGTTACAGTATGTTCAGAAAATTTACTCACCAATATTATAAATATTAAGGTTTCTTTTATTGGTAGGGTAAAAAGATTATGAGACATGTAGAGGCTCCTTAAGAGCATTATGACGATTTGTAAGAATTATTTATTAGTCTAAACAGATAAAGAAATTTTGACTTTGACTTTTGACTTTAAGATTATAATTGACGCCAACAGTTTCTCTGTTCTGGGAATTCTTTCAGAGCTCACGACGATGCGTCGACCTGAATGAAAGCTACAAGCTTAGGTTCGACTGCTGACAAAAGACTGCGACTAACGCCCGTAATTCACAAACGATGTTTGCTTAAGTGAAGCAGAAATTCGAACGCACAGCGTTGATCAGAGCTCTGTGATTGGTTCGTGTGTGACCCTGTGCGTCTACGCGCACTGTGAGACCTCATAGTAATGTTTGTCAATACGGGCGTAAGTAGTTGTAGTCGACAAATTGTACGATTGGTTACTTTACCGTCTTTTATTTTATTAATCAAATGTATTCTTGTTTTACTTTTAATCTGATAACAGGAGGGTAATTTAAATAAAAATTCTAAAATGGTTTTAATTTATATTGTCTTTGCGAATAGCCCATATTTTAAAAGGATTGAAAGTGTAGCTTTATTGCACAAGGAAATGAAATCATTATGAACGGAAGAATGGCGCGAATGATATTAGCTAAGAAAATAAATTGTGGCAGACGTGAGAGAAATGCTTTAATTAAGCTCCCAGGCTGTACTTTTAATTTTTTAGAAGCCATTCGAAATACACCAGATTAAATTTCTAAACGAAATGATAGATTGAGGTCAACGGTTTTTTTTTTGCAATTTATTTTTTTAAATGCCACCTTTTAAGAACGATGTTGCCTAATATTTTGATCCCAAAACACATAGGACATTGTCTGAAAAATCTTATGACCAAATTTTTCTGTATAAAGCTTAACTCGTTTTAATCAGACAGTTAACCTGAAAATGTTTTCGTGTGAATGTTTAAAGGCAAAAACGTCCCGCGCTCGATTCCCGCGGGGGTGACTATGCAAATTTGTCTCCGTTTTCCTAACTTTTGGTTTTTAAACTTTTTGCACAAAGTGCGCGCATTTCTCTCTAGGTGACAAAATAGAGCATGCCAACTGACTGCGGTAATTTTAATGTTAAATTAAATTGCATCTGAAGAATAAATCATTACTTTTTAGTAGATTTCCTGTCATTTAATCTAAGGCCAATCGCCTTAGATTAAATAAAATTGATATTGAATAAAATGTGTTTTAGTTTAAATGAAGTGAGGAGACTTATTTTCGACGAGGCAGAAATGGTTTGGGGCTACTTTTTTTTTTGTGAAAATCCCTAACTGACAGTTACTTTTTAAGACAGTTCACATGTAAGTAACTTTTTCTTTTAATTACTTAGTTAGGTATACTATAATTATCGACTTTAAATAGACGTGCCTCACCGACCACTACACAATCTAGGGTTAGTCTAATCCCGGGATTAAATCATCCTATAGCTGACAGTTTGTTTGCAGTTGATTGTCTGGCTAATCCTGCAGTGCAAGTCTTAAGACTAGACTTTAGACATAATTCATACACAGTAGACAGTGTGGTATACTTTTGTTAGTGGTTCCCAACCTTTTCTGGACTAGGGATCACTTTGATTTTATTATTAGCAGGGAATATTTAAAAAAAGTCCTAAACTTAAACCAAAAACCTTAAAAAAGTAATATAAAAAAGAAGACATATTCAATTTGAAAACCGAATACCACATCAATTAAGTATCATATTCTTCTGTACAAGTTCGGTAATCCTAGGACTACATTACATAAACCCTCTCAAAAGCACGCTCACGAAATTTTAAAATGTTTGTAGACCATATTTTAGTTCATGCGGACTGGTGTGGTCCGTGAACTACTGGTTATACCACATAACATAGGGTTATATGGGACTACGAGTATTCCCACCTCACGTTCCCACCGTTGCAACTCCTGTGTATCCAGGATCTACAAAAAACCCAACTAATGGACCACTGGTTGANCACTGGTTGGGAAATAGAGTTTAGACAGTGTAAACTGAGACCGCCGAGTCCGACATTATGCAATATCGTCCGCATACAATATTCATCACCCGGATTCGTCCTAATGAGGGAATGTATTCCGAGTTTGCGGACAAAGGACTGCAGCGCCAAAGCTTGTAATTGTCACCGGTATTAATTTCTATCTGTAACCGAGTCACTGGGGAAGTGCTCGCATGCATAATTTAAAAGACAATGCAACTGATTGTGCTGTACCAGCTCTTCTAAGTTTTTAATCAACCTTTGTTCTCGAGTAGAGACATTGGTAAACAATTGTTGATCTTTTCTTCTTTATAAAATGCAGCCAGCATTCTGGGCACCATGTCGCGTTGTTTGGACAGCGATTTAGGACACAGTCTATGTAGTTCATAAATATGTAAATTCATTTTTCCCTAATAAACATCTTACTTTTTACAAAGAAAATAAATTACTATAGTCCCGTTAACCCCTCGTGGTAAGCTAAATATGCTTGCGTTACAAATGGGTTCACTACATTAGTCGAGTGGCGGCGGGGATCGAACCCGGGCCGCGTTCCTCAGATCATGAGTCGGCCAGTCCGACACCTTCACAGTTCGGCTATTGTCGCTTTAATAGAGAGAGATAGAAAGTGTCATTTGGGTCAGTTGTATTAGATATATCCACCCAGATATAAACAGATTTGATTTTAGCAATAAGCGAAGAGAATAGAGACATTGTAACATCGTCTTACATATTTGTTTCAGGGTAATAACTGACTCTATTGCAAGAGAAGTAACAATACTATGTTTTGATTGCAACATGCTCCACGATGAATTTGCATAGTAAAAATAAATACGTAGGTTGACTTACAAACGAATATGATAAATAAACTTAAAAGGGACCAAGTGTAACCAAACCCAACTAAATAGGAAACGAAATAAATAATTCTAAACGGTAAATAACAAATGTGTGCAAAATGTGCAAAAAAAATTATACAAATAAACATAAAAATGAATAATTTGTGATTGAGATTAGTGTTAATACTAGAGCTACAATAAGCAACATATGACGTCAACCTTATAAAATCACAGGGGTATTTTTTACGGGTATACCTTTTAGCCTACTGCACGCCCTTTTATGTACTTTGCACACATAAGCCTTGTTTTTAGTTCAGAATACCAAAATAACCGTACAGTTTCATGAAGTTGCCCTACTTATCTATATTTACTATGGACCAGAATCCAAATGTAGGTAATACTAATAAAGCAAGTAGAACAAGTTTCAGACAAAGGGTTAAGTTTGAATTATAGCCGCAGTCAACGTACATACAAATGCGTTTGCTTTAGCTAACGTTGCAATACGAAGTTCCATAAATCAAAATTGCTGCTTTAATTTAAATACATCTTGGGGAAAACCTTTGCTACACGTATGGTTATTCTTATTAAGTAAACCTATTTTTATCCTTGTAAAAAAATGTTATTTTTATAAAATATCGTTAATTGCTTAGGTACTTTTAAAAAATGTCCTTACGAATGAAATTTATCACAATTTTACTCAATTTCACACATCGTATCAAAAAGGTATACTTGCATTAATGTCACACCTAACATAGAGACGTATCGAATTGATCACAAAATAGAAAATAGTATTAAANGGCATGACTTCCCCTTCGGCTATAAGCTGGGTATGACTTATCCCCCCCCCCTCTAGGCCAGAAACTGGGTATTAACACTCATATTATGTATTATTATGTTCAATACAAACAATCATAAAGTTACACTCGCCCCAACCGAGTCTCCGCATTCCATCGAATCCTATAAAAATGGACATAGCGATACTTATTTTTCACAATTTTTATTTTTAAAAATTACTGGTCGATAGGTTACTTTATTTTGATGAATAAATGCTATTAAAAGTTTTTTTCTAAAACTGATAGTTTAACTGGAAAAAAATATTTTCTATCCCAATAGTACGCCGGCTGCGCTCGATTCGGATATAGTGACGTCACGCGGCCCTGCGTACGTTGACTTTTAGCGGCAAAAACGGCCTATGTTTATCAACCGACTTCAAAAAAGGAGGAGGTTCTCAATTCGACCCGTATGTTTTTTTTTTCTATGTTTGTTACGCGATAACTCCGCCAATTATGAACCGATTTGAACAAATCTTTTTTCTGCGTATAGGCAATACCTCAAGGGTGGTCCCATTTAAATTTAATAATAGAAAAAACAACCCCCAAGGGTGGAAAATTGGGGATGAACTTTTTTATACGCAATTTCTCCGCCGATTATAAATCAATTTGAACGATTATTTTTTTGTTGAATAGGTATTATCAAAATGGTGGTTTCATGCGAATTTGAAGAAAATATTTCACCCCCAAGGGTGGAAAATTGGGGATGAACTTTTGTATACCCAATATTTTCAATTTTTAGTTTTTTTTGTGTTCACGCATTTGAAGTCGGTTTTATTTTTTAAAAAAGTTAATTATTACTTAATATCTTCGTAAGTAATGGTCCGATTTGGATAATTCAAAAAGATATATCTTTCTTATGTCTTAAAGATTAACGTAGATACTAGTTTTATTGAATTTTCTACAACAGTACTGATCCTCATTCTCTGATGAACTTAGTTGTAGTTTTAGACTAAGGCAAGGTAATGTCCTGACAACAACTTATTTTAGAGCAGACAAGTCAGTGAAATGTTTCAAACGACATCCACCCATAGAATGTGAAATAGTAGTGAAAAAACAAGGGAACGCATCGCGACCTTACTCACAGCGGACGAAGCGGTTTCTAACCTGTGAATTTGACAATATGGTTTTAAGAATATAATATAATTGCTTTATTCAGCATGTAACATTTAGAAAGAAAGAAAATAAATTTATTTGGCACACTTATAATTTAGGTGCTTAC